>NW_004524689.1:2245465-2257808 GCF_000260255.1 Octodon degus
CTTTATGCCTTCAGAGTAGGGAAGACTTTCTTAAACAATATATTTAGGTTTTTTTAATGAAAGGATTATTACAGCAAAAGACCCATTGCCACGAATCCCTCTCAAAATCCTCCCTGCACTCCGAGCACACTGGTCCCGGTGCTTTGGCCACTTTCTGAGGCAGCTCTGGGGTCCCCTTTCCTGAGGGTCTCTATTGTGCTGCTGTGGGCACCCCGATGCCCTGCACTGACTGAAAGCCTTTCCCTTTTGTGGCCGTTGTATGCAATCACCACTGCGCTGGTCTCACGCCCCGTGGTCTCACGCCCTGTGGTCTCACGCCCCGTGGTCTCACATCCCATGGTCTCATGCCCCATGGTCTCACGCCCTGTGGTCTCATGCCCCATGGTCTCACGCCCTGTGGTCTCATGCCCCATGGTCTCACGCCCTGTGGTCTCACGCCCTGTGGTCTCATGCCTCATGGTCTCCTGGGGTCGATAAGGAGGCAGTGCAGCTAGCTGTTTTCAGGAGGGGAGGAGGGAGGGAAAGAGAGAGAAAGAGGAGGGGCAAACCGCATAATATGCATTATCTTGTAATTGTTCTCCTTTAGTATTGGTGGTTGTTGTTAATTTCTTCCTGCGCCTTGTTTGGAAACTAACCTGGTCATAGGTGGGCACAGAGAAAGACAGCGTGGGACATGCGGGATTGGTGTTTTCAGCAGTTTCAGGGATCCACTGGCTCTTGGGATGACGCCCCCCTAGAGAAGGGACAGCAGTGCGCCCCCAGTCCAGGGAAAGAATAATGAAGAAGCTGGGCAGGGGTGCATGCCTGTAATCCCAGCCCTCTGGGAGGCCGAGGCAGGAGGGTTGCAAGCTGGAGCCCAGCCTGGCCGCTGAGAGATTTAGGGAGACTCTATCTCAAAAAATAAATAAGTAAAAAGAAAAAGACTGAGCCCAGGTCAGGACAGAGCAGCGGCAGAGAGCGACGTCCGTAGGAGCGGGCCAGCTGGGCCTGCGTGCTTTCCACTTTCCCCATGTCCCTGGGGACCTGGGTGCCGACGTCCAGCAGGATTTGGACCCTGCCTTAGATGGCATCCAGCCCTTGCTCACTGGCGTCTTTCCCAGGTTGGCCGAACGGGTTTGTGGATGGGGCTCCCCAATGAACATAGGTTATAAAGTGACCGCAGACAAGGCCAGGGAGAAGTCTCGAGACTAGCAGACGTCACGCCAGGAAGCTGGGGTTTCCAGGCTGCTGGGGCTGGCCCAAGCCTGAGATCTGACCGGAGTCAGGCCGAAAGAAGCTCCATGTTCAACAGGAAGGCGGGGTGACCGCGGATCCCTGCTGGGACTGCCAGCCACGTGGGCAGATGGGCTACAGCGTCCTGGGGTCTCCTCATCCATGGCCAGTGAGGAGCAGTGGAATAGGCTCGTTTGTTTTGGCTTTTGGGGACCTTTGGAGAGTTCTGTGCCTGTGTGTGTGTGTGTGCCTGTGTGTGTGTGTGTGCGTGTGTGTGTGTGTGTGTGTGTGTTGATTTAGTTTGTGGTTCTGCAGGCACCTGTTAAAGATACATTTGGTCTGAACAATAATTAGTCTCTAATTAGTGTTGGCGTGCAGTGTTCGGGACGGTGGGCAGCTGTCAAGCGCTTTGGGTTTGGTTGCCCGCCAGTCCCGTGTGACGTGTTTGCCTCTGTCTCCTTGTTCCTGAGTGAAAACATAGATGCGTCTAAAAATAAGCCCAGGTGTCGCGGGGCTGCCTGGACCCGCCCCGCGTGCTGGCGGCTGGCGCCCCGCAGGGACTGCGCAGCGTCCCCTCTGTAACGGCCGCATCCTCTCCTCGCTCCCGAGTCTGAACGCTGGAGAGGGGCACGTAGAAACGAGTGAGTAATGTGCTCCCTGCTCTTCTGAGCGCGGGCCAAGAGCTCGTGGAAGCGTAATATTATTCTGGAAAGTCTCTTGGAATAAAAATAGATCATCTTTCCCATCAAAAGGTAATCTTCGTGGAAATTCTCCCTGGCTTCACGAAGCCAGTGGCTTGCAGGCTGCAGAGTAAATTGAATCCTTCTAGTCAAATCCAGTACCAAGCTGTGGTGCCCTGCTTCCAGACTGTGTTTACTGAGACTGCCCAAATACAGAACTGATTTCAAGTATTGCAGAGATTCTGTGTGTCTGAAAATAGCAGCAGGAAGGGAAGAGGATGTTTTCCTGCTCAGCTACATTTGCTGGCAGCAAGAGACAAAAAAAAAAAAAAGAATCAGAGACGGGGTGACTGGGAGACCCAGGGCAGCGCTCGGCCCACCGCGGTGTCCCAGGCCATCTCCTGGAGACCAAAAGCTTTTCTCCAGCTGTACTTTCAACATGCAGGGGAGCGATGGTGGGGCCTAGAGCAGTGCTTTGGGCAGTCTGGAGGAAAGACAAAATAGAAATCTACGAAGGGGGCTGGGGAGGTGGCTCAGTAGAATGAGCACTTTCCTGGCAAGTGCAAGTGCCTGAGGAGTTCAATCCCCGGTTCCGCAAAAAAAAAAAAAAAAAAAAAAAAAAAAAAAAAAAAAAAAAAAAAAAAATAAATAAATAAAAAAAATCTATGAGGGACCCGCACGTTGGAATCCCAGGTGCTTCCTGTACAGAAGCAGGGCCAGGAGCTGCTGTGCGGCTCCGTGGTGTCCGGGGGCGTGGGTGCTGTGGTCCGAATGCCGATGGCCCCAGAAGTCAGAGCTGAACGCATAATCCCCTTCTTTGGCTTAAAAGATACTGAAGCCTTGGGGAGGTGCCTGGTTGGGTGGGTGGGGACCTGCTAATGGGATTAGCGCCCTCATCAGAGGGACCTGGGACCTTTGCCGCTTCCACCTACGAGCATCCACATCCAGGAGATGGTGGCACCCGGCCCAGGACGTCCAACCTCCAGCACGGTGAAAAGCAAAGGCCCGTGAGTCCCAGGCCGAGAGGTGGTATTTGTCACAGCAGTCCAAATGGACCACGGCAGTGGGTTGTCCTTCTTCCCATGACTGTGATGCCTCGGATTGGAACTCAGTTCGGTCCATATTCCCATGGGAACACCGAAAAGCTTGAGAACTGAACATGTTTTTCCCATAAGACGTAATGGAAAGCCCAATAACTGGTTCTGAGGCCCCTCAGCGACACTGACAAATTCATCTCTCCAGGACTTGAACACACTCGGCAATGATTCCTTTCTTTAATTCTGTCGTGGCTCCCACTGTTTCCCTCTTAGCCTTACTGCTGCTGCCATGATTTCCTCAGCAGCCACACTTGTGATATTTTACGCAGATAAAAACAATCAAACAAAAAAGGGCCCACGGAGCATGGAATGCACTAAGGCGAGCACTCCTGGCTGCCTGGGCGAGAGCCGCACTGCACTGAAGCACTGCCCCCTTGGGTCCCGGGTGAGGCGCGACATGTGACTCACTCTGTCCCCGCAGGTTTTCTTAAGCTGGGTTTCTGGTTTGACCTGGGAGCGGAGTTATAAACACTTCTTTGGGATTTTGCTGTTCTCGTAGTAGAAAGTTCAAGCTTGGAGTCATTGACAGCGGAGGCGTCGTTGTATTTGGTTTCCTTAAAAGTGTAGTCTGCCAGGTGCGGTGGATTATACCTGTAATCCCAACAGTAGGGAGGCTGAGGCAGGAGGGTCGTCGTCAGTTCGAGGGGACCCTGGGGTACATAGTGAGTTCAAGTGTGGACTGAACGGAAACAGAACGAAACAGAACACAAAGCATGTCTAGTTTGCCTAGGTATGTATCATCACAGGACCTAAATTAAAATCTTGCGGAAGGTATGACAGGCCCGGAGACAGTCCCTCTTCCTGGTGACACAGGGCCTCCCGGGAGCCTCTGGACTCTCTCCCCAGTCTCAAGACTGTGAGGAGGGGTGGCTCGGCGTGGCCTCACGCCGGTGCTCTGCCCCCGTCTGCCCCTCGCTGGCTGCTCAGTCGCCGCCCTTGACGCTGAGGTCTTTCCACAGCCCAACCTCGACGCAATGACCCAGGTGACCCAGGTCCTGGTGTCAGCAGTCTGAGGCTGGCCTTGGATCTTGCGCTCTCACAGGCGGGAGGACCAGCCGGAGAGGACGCCTCTGGAGAAGCTGGCTGCGTGTAGCCCGCTGCTGCCCGCCGCCGAGCGCAGGCCCAGGGCGGCCCTGAGGGCTCGGGTCCTGGCCCGGGCTGTCTGCTGGGGCCAGAGCGCCTCCAGGAGGTGGGGTGTCCAAGAGCCGCTGTGCAGCCGTCGCCCGGGGCTCACTCCCTTTCTGGGAAGCTGCCGCCTCTTACTGACTCTCAGGTTCTGCCGGTGCACTTAGGAAGTTAATTCCCCTCTGTGGTAGCGGCAACACCCTCTTTCTCCTTCGGTCCGACCTCCTTTGTCCCGTCCCTCTCTCTTCTTGCCTTCTCTCGCTTTCTTCTCTGCCCCCTCCTTTCCTGTGTCATTTTTACTTTGTTTTCTTGGTACAGAGAAAGATATTGTTGCTCGGGAGCGTCGAAAGGCTGAGGAGCGATGTTCCAAGGAGTGAGGCTCGACAACAAACGTATTTCGCGACTCGTGTTCTTGCCTGGTTGCAATGGCTTGGGCACGAAACCTCGAGGACAAGGGGGCCGTTGGGGGGCGCGCTGGGTAGGGTTTGTCGCTAACAGCAGCAGGAGACCTTTCAATATTTTCCCATTAAACGTGATGCTCCCCATGGTATTTTTTTTTTTAATTTTTTTAAGGATTTCTTTTTTATTTTATTTTATTTTATTTTGAAATGTACAATTATAGTGTAAACATCAAGTCAACCCAAGTATTTTTTTAATTAATTAATTAATTTATTTGTGTGTGTATGTGTGTGTGGCCAGCTCAGCCCACCAGGGGGCAGGGCTGACTGGCATGTGGGGCTGGGGAGTTGAACCGTGGTCCCTCTGTTTTGTTAAGCGTGTTCTAAGTAGGTGCTTTAGACCACTGAGCCATCTCACCAGCCCCCCCCATGGTATTTTTAATGGCAATATTCATCAGATTTTCTTTTATTTCCAATATTGTAAGAATTTTAATTTTATTTTACTAAATGGTTTTTTTTTTCCCCTACATTCGTGATTATCTTGGAAGAACCATGGGGTTAAGAAAATTGTTCATCTGGAGAATCAGACTGAGGGATTTTTAAATGTTAGCACATTTTTGCGACCTTGGAATCGACTCGGTTGGTTACAGTGTGTTATCTGAGATGAACAGGGTTATGATCATGAGAGAACTGGCCGATAACTTTCCTCTCCTGCACACAACGCTAACACTAGCCTGCAAACACAAGCTGAGAAGTGTTCTTCTTAGATTTTCCTTCACTTGCCATGAAAGTCATAGAAAATTGGCATCATTTCTTCCCTGAGGATCGTAATTACTTATCAGTAGAGCTGCCTCTGCTCGCCTGTTCTTTGCTGGGAGGATTGCATTGTTTGAAAATTAACTTCATTGAACAGTGAGCTGCGTGAAGCCTACGCACTGGTTTCTGGGGTGCGGGGAGGGGCGGCCGTGTGCACAGGGGGTCGCTGGGAGCCTTTGCCCTGCTGTGAGGTTGGCCAGCTGCGGCAGCGCTAAGGCGGCCCTGCCGGGAGAGGTTAGGGTCCTGGCCACGGCTCTTGGTGTCCACGCCTTGCTGTGGTGGTGCTCACTTTTCTGTGACCCTGGCTTCACCATCTGTGGCTCCCAAGCGCAGCGCCGCGTGGACTTGCTTCCTACTGCTGCAGATTCAGGCGTGAGTGGAGCTTCCCCCAGTCCTTTGGTGGCCACGGCCACATCTCTCTTGGGAAAACGTCTTGGGGGTGGAATTTTGGGCTCATCTAGTGAGTGTTTCTTCACCTTTGAGACATCTTTTCACCTCTTAATTTTTTATCAGCATGTGTGTGTGGTCCATCGCGTTTACACGCCTGTGGGGAGCTGGTCCCCGGACAGAAGGCAGCGGGATGCCTTTCTGCTCCCCTCCCCCGCTACAGGCCTCGGTCCCCCCCCTTTGGGGAAAATCTGCCGCCCCACTTCCTGTTCTGTCTTCTGTTTTGCTTTTTATTTATTCCTCGGGTTCCCTGGGTTCCTGTTATGGGTCTGCTGGACAGTCGCGAGGGTGCTGAGGGTGCAGGCTGCTCCTCGCGCCCGGTGGGTCTGCGTCAGGGAGACCCGGGGGGCGAGAACACCGTGGCTGTGGCTCGTGCCCGACGGACGGCCAGCCCGAGTTGGGCTGCCTGTCTGTGCCTACGTGACACCTGGGCAGCCGTTCTGCAGGTCCTGCCATGGCTGAGCGCATCTGTGTCGCGGCCCAGGTCCTGATGCACTGCTTTGGAGAGGCCCAAGGACCCCCGAGCTTTGTAAGGCTCCTAGGAGACGCCATCCACGAGGACAAAGCTCCTGCCACACGCCGGATCCACGGTGACTTGACCCTGGACGCCTGGCTTCCAGAGCCAGGGAAACATTTTTATTGTGTATAAGTCACCCAGCGGGGGGTTTGCTCTATCAGCTGGGAGGAGCTAAGATATGTCTGTCACAGTTTACACTGAACGGGGTTGTTTTCTTACGCGTTGCGAGGCATGCGTGTGTGGTCCTCAAGCCCTTTGCCAGATACCTCGTGAGCCCTGCTTTATGGGACTGCGTGTATTTCCATTTCCTTAATGTTTTTTAAAAAGCAGAAATTTGCATTCGAATAAGTAATCTTTTTCTTTTGTCTTCTATGGTTTAAACTCTTTTGCATCCTTTTTTATGTATTTAATACTGGGTCGCCTGGGTCTTACGACACAGATTGGATTTGTGGTGCTTTTTCTGTTTCTCAGCCTCGCAAATGCTGGGATTACAGGCTGTGTCACCACGCCCAGTCGCAGCAGCCAGCTCGGTGCGCCCCGGGGGCGGGCCAACGCGGCAGGCTGGGGATCAAACTGACCGCTGCGCCGCCTAAGCAGGTGCTTTAATCCGCTGAGCTATCTGGCCGGCCCTCTTTTGCGTCTTATGTAAGAAATGTCGCGTATCTCAGGTTGCAGGTTTTCTTCCATGTACTGGAAGTTCTAGAATGTTAGCTGAATTTAGGGTCTGGATCGCGGTATGCACGTTCCCATCGGCACTGGGGTTGCCAGGCTTTTGTAGGCGATAGCGATACCAGCGGGCGTGTCTCACTCTAATAGCAATGTCTCACTGTGAACGCAGAGACGCCGAGCACAATTCCATGTTTGCTTCTCTTCTGGTGACGTGTCCGCTTGGAATTTGTTCCACTTTACAGCCACGCAGTTCGCTTTCTTGCGGTCAAGCTTTAAGAATTCTCTGTATGTTTAGGCCAGCAGCTGCTCTTCACATTTGTTTTTGCAAATATCTTCTCACACCCCCCTTGACTTCTACTCTCAGCCTCACTCTTTACTATATTTTCTGCAAAATTCCTTCTACTTTGGTGACGTCCCACTTACCAGTATTTTCTTTCGCGGCTTTTATGCGTTGTGCTCTGTCTAAGCGCTCATTCCAATTTCAGCACGCCCGCTGCTGAGGTGAGCACCAAACACTCATTCCACACACAGCGGTGGCCAGAGCTTTCCTCCTACCACGTGGTGTGGAAGTTTATGGCTTTGAATCTTTACATTTAGGTATATAGTCCGTGTTGGATTAATTTTTCCGGAATATAAATTCTGTGTCTTTAGATTTACTGTTGAAAAGACTGCTTCACTGAATTACTTTTGCCAAAGATCAGTTGACTTTTTTTTTTAATGTCTCTTTCTGGTATCATTATTCTGTTCTTCTGATATCTTTAAAAATCACTTCGTCAGGCTGGGCCTGATGATGCGCACATGTAATCCCAGTACTCGGGAGGCTGAGGCAGGAGGATTGTTGCGAGTTCAAGACCAGCCTGGGCTACAAAGGGAGCTCAAGGCCAGCCTGGACTGTGTAATGAGGCCCTGTCTCAAAAAGACAAAACAAAACAAAACAAAACAAAACCACGGACCAGCCAGAACCATGCTGTTCTGAGGACCGAAGCTTTACGGGAAGGCTTGGAGGTCGGTGCTGCCTGCCTGCCTCCCTCAAGCTTGTCCTTGCTCTAGTGTTATTTGATTGGTTTCTGTTTTGCCCTTCTACATAAGCTTTAGAATCAGTCTGTCAATGTCAACAAAATTACAGTCTGGGATTTTGGCTGAATGCATCAGTCAGGGTTTTACAAGAGGAACGGACATAATACAAGGACCAGATACAGCACAAGATGTACAGATGTATAAGAAATTCCAAGGTTGGCTTACGACGGCCAGCCACAGAGTCGGACGAGGAAGCGGGCAGAGGGCGTCTGCACACCCGAGCCTGAGGGTTCGGTCCAAGGTCTGGAGCTCACTGCGGTGTTCTGGGCAAGTCTCTATCATTCCTGAATTGGAAGGCTGAAGAAGCTGCGCTGGGAGCCAGGAGATGGAGTCCAGGCTGACTGTGAAGACTGAAGGTCCTCCAAGGAAGTACAACCTCGAATCCTTCCTCAACCCCTTTATGTGCCCTTTTTGCGCTGAGGCAGTCTGGGGTGGGCCCTACCCACTCCGCAGGACCACCCCATGGCCCAGGGCGTGAAACTGCCCAGCCGATCTAGCGAAGCTGGCACAGCGTATCGATTACTGCACTGAGATGGTTTTGAATGTGCAGGTAAAAGTTGGGAAAAATAACACACAGCAACTTAACCACGTTGAACCTTCTTATCCATGAACATGGGGCATCTCTCCAGCTATTCAGATCTTTGATTTATCAGTCTTGTAGTTTTCCTTATATATAACCCATATATATATATTTTATTTGATTTATGCCCAGCATTTCATTATTGCATACTGATGTAATGCTGTTGTGTTTTGATTTTATATTTCTATTGTTTATTAATGGAAGAGCAGGAGCAGTTGGTTTTGTGCATTAGCCTTGTGTCCTGCAACCTTGCTGTAATTGTCACTTCCAAAAGTGCCCCCCGTTCAGTTCTTTCTACATAGACACTCATGCCATCTGCAAATGGAACCAATCTTTATTTCTTCCTTCCTGGCGTATATACCTTTCCTTTTTCCTAATGTTCGGTGCTGAGCGGGCGTGGCGAGAGGGACCTTCCTGCCTTTTCTAGTGGGAGACCTCTAGGTTTTCATCATTAGTATATTAGTTGTGGGTTTTCTATAGATGTCTGTTATCAAGTTTAGGAATTTCTCCTCTACTTTTTTTCCCTGTATTTAAGACAGGGTCTACGGGGTCTACGGGGTCTACGGGGTCTACGGGGTCTACGGGGTCTACGGGGTCTACGGGGTCTACAGGGTCTACGGGGTCTACGGGGTCTACAGGGTCTACAGGGTCTACAGGGTCTACAGGGTCTCACTACACAGATTGGACCGGTGGCGCGTGCCACCACGCCCAGCCTCAACTGCAGTCTCAGCACGCCCCGGTGGGGGGCCTGGCATGGCACACCAGGGATCGAACCCAGGTCAGTGGATCTGCCTGAGCAGGCGCTTTAGTCTGCTGAGCTATCTGGCCAGCCTTGCTGACATTATAAAGGAATGGCATATATATGTTTATAAAATAGTAGTCTGTAGTTTCCTCATAATTTCTTTGTTTAGCTTTGAGAGTAGGGCATTGCTGACCTCATAGGATGAATTTTAAAATGTTCTTCCTGATTTTGTTTTCTGGAGAGATTGGAATTTGGTGTGATTTTTTCCTTAAATACCACCATTTAGTGGTATTTGTTAGTGAAACTACCTGGGCTTTATTTTATTTTATTTTTTTTTGAGGGAAGGGTATGCATTATTTTTTAATTTCTCTAATAAATGAAAGCTGATTCTGGTGATTTATTATTTTTCAGTGGGGGCTCTGTTAGCGTCTTTAAGGAATTTATCCATGTCACTAAAATCAACAAATATCTTGGCATGTCACTGTTTACTCTCATATTCTTTTATTGTCCTTTTAGTGCCTGTGGTACCCAGAGTGAGGCCCCTTCTCTCGCTACTGGTGTCAGTAACCTGACTTCTCTAACACAGGGAAGTGCTCCTTTAGTGAGCAGGAGAGACACAGATGAAAATGAAGAGCTGTCCTTACTCACCGGGCAGGGGTAGCTGGTGTGTCTGGAAGCCACGAAGAGGCAGCGAGGGGGTGTGGGCCGTAGCCACCCATATTTGCTGAAGCCCAGACATGCAGTGAAACAGGGTGGGAGGCAGAGAAAAACTGAGGCGTTGAAGCAGACAGGTATGCCAAGTGCCTTCTGCCACTTGGACCTATTTTGTGTGTGTGTGTGTGTGTGTGTGTGTGTGCGTGTGTGTGTGGAACTGGGGATTGAACTCAGGCCCTTACACTTGCCAGGGAAGCACTTATTCCACTGAGCCATCTCCCTGGCCCCTGGCCCTAATTTAATTTTGTATTTCGTCAAATAGCTGTCACACACACACACACACACACACACACACACACACACACACACACAGAGTGTGTGGTGCCCGGGATTGGGTCAAGACAGTCCAGTGTATTCTGGGGTCGCACAGTAGAACGAAGCCCTAACGCAGTGTCTTCCATCCGTTGGTCGTGGTTCGTCTGCTTAGAGACTTTCCTACACTGATCTTGCCTCCTGCAACCTTGCTAAACTTCCTGGGTACAGTTGCAGAGGCCTAGGAGGTTCTGCACGCAGAGGCACGTGACCCGGGAAGGGGGACAGCTGTGCTCCTTCCTCCACCATCTGGAGGCCGGTGCAGGAATGCGCGGCTGCGGCCTCCAGTGCAGCGTGGATGGAGGGGCAGACTGGACATCCTGAATTCAGGGGACAGCCACTAGTCTGTTGCCATCAATCATGACTTTAGCTGTGGCCCTCCTGTGGATTCTCCTTTTTGGACTGAAGTAGTCCCCCGCCTCCCTAGTGGTAGGCATGTGTAAGCGGGAAAGGAGCTTTAATTTGTCATCCTTTTTTTTTTTCTATCTATAACCAGCGGCCCGTGCCCTTTGGCCCTCGGTCTGAGCGATCGACTCTGTGGCCGCCCCCGGAGGCCAGGCCAGGCTCGGGAGCAGGGCAGGCCGGCCTGCGCTCTGCCTGGGTCATGACTGCGACTCAGTGTCGCTCCGTGTTCTAAGTGGTAACTCCCGGTTGGTTGGTGGCTTTCATGAATTTTCCATGTTAAGAGTGTGCTTTGTTATATTTTTTAAACTGGTGGGATGTGTGCCAGTGGACTATGCGGACCTGGCAGGCAAACACCATCCTTTCAAGGGCTGGTCCTGAGCTCTGGGGAGCGTCTGGGTTTGCCCCGCTCTGCGCTGGCTCTTTGTTGCCCTGGGGCAGGCTCTCGTTTTGCGCTGCACAACCTGCCATTCAGGGAGGCCTCTTTCTTCCTTCGGCCGGCTGCAGTCCCACATTCCCCAGCCCTGGTGAGCCCAGTTGCAGTTTCCCGCTGTCCAGCCTGTGGGGCCAGCTTGTGCCTGCGACCCGCGGGGACTGCTGTGCAGACTTGGGGACTCCTGGGCTGCACGCTTTGCCCTGTGCACGGTGCGCCCGGCTGTCTTGGGCCCCCAGGTTCTGAGATCTGTGCGCGGCGCTGCTCTGCCTCGATGCCCTCTCCCGTGCCAGCCGGGCAGTCTGGCTAGGGTTGGCATCACCTGGCTGGGCTCCTGAAAACACTGTGCCCACCACTGTGCCCGGGCTGCTGCCTCTGTGCTCCGAGCTTCACGCGCTCACCAGGGAGGCCTGTGCAAGGTGACAGGAGGATGTCTCTCCGCGGACCTGCCGGGGCTGGTCTGGGCGTGGCCGGGAAGGCTCCGTGGTCTTCCTTTCTCTCTGCTTCCAGCGGCCAGAGGAGAGCAAGCCTGCTCTCCAGGCCCCTCGGCCTGTCCTCCTTCAGCTCGTGAGTGCTGGGTATCTTGTCCCAGGAACAGGAAGGTGACTCAGGCCGGCGCTGTCGGTGAGAAGCGGAGCCTGCCCCAGGAGCTGCGCCCCTTCTGCTTCACGGCCACCCCGGAGCTCACACAGACGCGACCGTGCACTTCCCGCCTAGAGCTGCCTGCGCGCCGAGAGCTGGCGCACCCCTCCGCCTCTGCTCCGCCCAGCGCTCGCCGCCGGCTACCCCTCCTCCAGAGCGCGGCCGGCCGGCCGGCGTCTCCCCGCGCCTCGTTCTGCGCTTCGCCTTGAGAAGTTGCGCAGCGCTTTCCCTGAGAGGAATCATTGCCTTGGCGGATTAAGCAATGAACGCGTGGCTCGTTGAAGCGACGGTGATCGGCGTGCGTGCGTACGTGCGTGCGTGCGTGCTGGGAAGCGTGCGCTCGCTTCGTGCATTACCTCACTCACCCCGAGTGAGGTCGACATTATTTCACTGAGATGTACAGTGCAAACGTGAGGACTTCGGTGCTGCCAGGTCAAGTTTCACGGTGACATCCGAGCTTCCAAGGCTGTGCGTGCACCG
>NW_004524689.1:2257928-2272860 GCF_000260255.1 Octodon degus
CTCAGAGTGGGAGACGGGCAGTGAACGCATTTAATGTTTCCGGGCTGAGAACAGTCCCGGTGACCCATCCGGAGCTCCCATTAGAGCAGTTTCCCAGCTAATGGCTCTGATTTGGGCTTGGCCGAGGCGGGCACTGCAGCTGGGAGCCCCGGAGCACAAGCAGATGGACAGCAGGGCAGCGGGGAGGCGCGGGGCTTTGACTGGCAGTCCTGGGCTGGGCTTGGGCTGGGCTCCACTTCCCCAGTGCTGTTTGGCACAGAGCCCTGCGTTTAGGGAGCAGACTGCTTCTCCCAATGACCCTCGCTCCCCTCTCTGCTGATGTCGGAGATAAGGCAGTTGAGGTTGGACAAGGTGACCCGTGACCCCTGGAAACAGCAGGCATGCGCTGTGACGTGTGAGGCCGTCGCTCCGCCAGGGCATCCTGGGTGGTCAAGGCAGATGTGTGCATCTGTACGAAGTCACCGGCAAGGAGCGGCTGCATCTGCCGCGTTGTCAATGCGAGCTCTAAAAATAGGCTCCGTTCACCAGGAAAGGGGCAGGTCGGCAAGGCTGCAGCTGCAGGGCTGGGTGCTGTTTTCCCCACCCTCTGCAGGAGCTGTTCCTGAAGTGCTTTTCTGTCACAGTCCTGCTCTGGGTCACACATCCTGCTGGTTTTGCTGTCAGAGATTCCCTCTGGAGTGACACCTGGGCTGGTTAAACCCTGGGCTCCATGTCTTGGGGGTCAAAGCCACATCAGCAAGGAAGCCACGTGGAAGTGTCAGGAAGGCTGGCCCCCTGGGCAAGCCGAAGACCTGGAAACACAGCCAGAGGACAGCAGCCTTCCCTGTAAACCTAGAAGACACAGGGTGGTCCCAGGGCGAGCCCACTGAGTTCACCAGTCTCACAGACATGGCTGACTGGCAGCATGTGAAGTTGGGGGCTACACCCAGACCACATCCGGAGCTCAGCAGAGAGGACACCACCAGCCAGCACCAGCAAAGCCAGTGACAGATTTGCAGTGTTGGGGCAGCCTGGAGGGGGCAGGAACCCTGGGATCCAGGCAGGAGCTGGGGCCCCTGGTAGGCAGCTGGGTAGATGGGGCCAGAGCAGGGTCTATGGTGCCAACAGATTGATTTCCTGCAGGTTTTAAGATTATGCCTGTGGATTAAAGTACCTGCAAGCAGGCGCAGGGGCCAAGGGTTCTATCCCCGGGCCTGCCTTGCCAGCCCCACCCCCGGAGCACACTAAGACAGCAATTGAGACTGGGCATGGTGGTGTGCGCCTGTAATCCCAGCTCTTGGGAGGTTGTGAACAGGCAGATCACTACGAGTCCAATCTGGTAATGAGACCCTGAACACCCCGCAGACCCTTCCCTAAAATACAAAATAAACAAAAAAAAGCTTGCGCCTGGTAAGTTCTCAGCAGAGGAAATGGGCCCCTCTCCCCTGGTCTGCTTAGATTCTGGGGAGGGGCCCTTAGGGGCCATCAGGGTCATGCTTGAGTCTTCAGCGGATTAGAAAGAAACAGCTTCTGGGTGAAGTCCCAGCTCCAGGGACACACGGGACCCGCCACCTCCTCCCTCCTGGCCGCTGAGTAGCTGTGGAGAGGGCCTGGGGGACTTAATTCGATAAACCTGTTTTCTCTAGGAGTTGATGTAGGATTCAAGCGCAGAGCAGCATCATGTGCACAGCACCGTCGCTATATTTAATGTTGTCGTGGTCACTGTCACGAGCTGATGTCCACCTACAGAGTTCTCATCATGAGCAGTAGCTGAAAATATAAAATAAGCTTTTAAATGCTATAGTGTGGAGACAATGGAGGGATGGGCACAGGGATTCCTTTAGAAGCCATGATGGTCAGAAATAAAGCCAGGCGTGGGTGAGTCCTGGCTAGGGCGGTTAACTGAATTCTGGGCGCTGGGTGGAGGAACGCGCTACTCTGTAGAAACTCAAAGGAAGGAGCCTCTGGGGTCTGGGACGTCGGTTCTGAGAAGGAATGAATTCCTTTCTGCTCCGGGAAGCGGGCTCGCTCCCCTGCCTGTGTTCCGCCCTAGAACCTCTACCCAGGTGAATGGCTACTCACTGCTGGCCTCTTGCAGGGTCGGTGTGGCGGGCGGTCACCCCGTGCCTGTCCTTCCTCGTCGAGAGTCAGCTGTGAGCATCGCCATCCTTTTCGGTCAGCCGTCTTTCCTCTCCGGCCGCCTGTGAGTCTTCGCCTGTGCTGCTGTGCAGCGTTGGCAGCACCGAGCGCCGTGGACCCGCCTCAATCGTGCTTGCACCTTCCATTTCTCGCATTCGTCATCCACCGATTTTCTATATATTCCTGATTCCCAGCATCTCGATCGCGGGCCCATGGAGCAACCCTGCTGGCTCGGATCCCAGAGGATGTGAAGGACAGGTGTGGCGAGCCAGTGGGCCACACAGCAGGAAGGAAGCAACTGTACAAGTTGTGCAAACTGTGAGCCAGCTCCGAGGCTGACAGCGCGAGAGAGGACAGTGGCGCCTCGGGACCCATGTGTCGACGGGGGCGGTACGCAGAGGTGGCGGCTCCTCTGGCTACCCAAGTGGAGCCCTTTATGCCTCAGCCAGTGGCTGGGGGCGCCCCTGCCCCACCAGGCCCCACCTGCCCTGAGCCTCTTGGCCAGGCACTGGGGCCGCCCCACCTACCTGCCTCTCTTCCTGTCTCAGGACCCAAGCTGCTCCTCAGAGGAAGCTGACATAAAGGCAAGGCCGATGCTGCCTTCCTCCTCACTGAGCCCAACCTGGGGGCCTTGCGGGAGGGGAGCCGAGTACCCACCCCTCCAAGGCCAGCCGGGAGCCCAGCCCGCTGCACCTGTGTTTCTGGGCCACGGGCCTGGCTCCCAGCTCACTCTGTCCGTCCTTTGTGTTTCTAACCCATTCAGCAAGTTAAATGTCCGTAACTACTTTTGGTTCACTTTGAAATGCATCCTCCATACACTCCCTCCGCTGCACACACCTTCCTCTAGGGCTCTGTCCTTGTTGTTGCCCTTTTCCTGCTTGCTTAAGCAGCCACAGCGGTCCATCCTCCCTTTGCTGTCTGGACAAAGCTCACACCCCAGGAGACCCATCTTGCCTGCTGTCCCCGAGACGAGATGGTCCGGGCTCCCTGCTGGCTGGGATTTATCCTCAGTGTCTCCCCACCGGCTGTGGCTGCGAGAATCAGGAGCACCTGCTCTCCTGGGCAGGAGGCTGTGCTCCCCAGCCGGGCTCCAGAATGTGATGGGCAAGGTGTAGCAGCCACTCTTGTTCAAGATGTCCCCAGTGGGGCTGTCCCTGGGGGTTTTGAGGGCCAACTCTGCCTATGTCCAATGCATGGCTCAATGTGGCCTTTGTCCCTGGGAGTCAGTGGAGTGCCTCAATAACCAGGTTGCCTGCGGGAGGCACCGCTGGGCACAGAGGAGATAGAGTTGTGTGGTGACCCCTGGAGAATTACTTACAGTCCCTGTGCCTGTCACTCACCTAGAAGCAGGAGGGATCTTAGAGGCCACTCCATAGGGCGTATAGGCTCTGTACCTGGGAGGCACCCAGGCGACACCTGGGCGGCAAGCAGGGTCTCAGCGTCAACCTCTTACTCAGCTTCACAGGAGCTGCCACCCCCTGTGCGGTGACTCCGCAGCTGCTCTGTTGGAGAGGGCTGCACACATGCTGTTTAGGCCTTGGCCTGGACCAGGCACTGTCAGCCTCAGCACCACAGATGGGAGCAGGGTGGTCCTAGGGCCTGGGCCAGCACACGCCAGGTGTGGCCATTCCACGCACCGCTGTCCTGAGCACAGTGGCCAACAGGGCCCTCACACACCACCCGGAGTGCCCTGAGGAGGGCTGGTCTCCAGCTGAATCTATCGAGGAGGGAGATGAATTGGCTTCCCAGAAGCCTGGGGCCGGAGCGTACAGCTGGATTGCTTGTGCCCTGCTACGTTTATGCTGAGACGTAATGTGTATCATGACAGTGCGAGGCGTGACCAAAGCACACAGCAAATGTTTACATTTTAAAAACTAATTACAGTGAAAGACACATTAGGAAGAATGATGGTGTGTCAGCCGGTGCTTACCGGAGACAGATTTCGTGCGAGCCACGAATAAACACAGAAGGGTTTACAAGGTAGGCTTAGGATGGCCACCTGCATGCGGTGAGGACATGGGGGAGGGGCTGTGCAGTGGAGACCGAAAGGTCAGGTCCAAGGCCCGGAGCTCTCTACAATGTCCATGGCGGTCCGTACCATGACCCTGCATAGTCTGCACTGGAAGCTGGGAGACGACGTCCCAGGGGAACAGCAAGACCAGAGCTCTGCCGCAGAAACGGGAAGGAGCCGTCCGTCTTCCTTTCCCTTTTCTTTCCATGCAGGCTGCAGGCCTAGTGGCCTGAGCCACTCGCACGCAGCGTGGGCCTTCGGTGTCCAGGAAGTCCCCTCAGCCACGCCCGTAGCCCTGCTGATGCAGATTGAGGGGGCCTCTCTTACTCGCCAGCTAGCTGCCGCAGATAGGACACATGTGCTTGGCGCAAGGGGACGTGTTCTGATGCGTCCAAGGAGGTCACAGCAATGTGTCTTGTACCGGAACACGTTGTACCTTAGCCATTCCCCACAGGTTTTGGTCACACTGAGTCGACCGAATACTTCTTGCAAATGAGGTGTGCTCCTCTTGCACCGAATCTGGCACGGTGCACCGTCTGGCCCAGCCCCAGAGTCAAAATGACCTTGCAGAGTGACTGCCTGGAGTCGATTCAGGCAGCCACGATGGTGCAGCTACCGAGGCTCAGGAACGAGGACGTCCAGAGCTGCATCAGGAAGGGGAAAGAATGGTGGCCTGTGTGCGCCAGGAGATGGCGAGCAATTGAGGGGGTGTCATGGCTGTTTTCTCCAAGTAACAAATATCTGACTCTCAAGTTAAAAGAGGAGAGGTTGTTTCAGTGCGCACTTTGTAGAGGACTCAGCCCATAGTCCAGCGGTGCCTCGCAGGGCGGCCTAGCGAGGAGCAGCAGCCCACGGCAGGGCAGGCAGGAGGCCACAAGCAGCAGCGAGTCCGTCTCCTTTCTGTCCCTTTCTGTTCCCCTCCCAGCTAGAAGCCCACTGATTGGGGTCACTCACACCCATAACGGAGTTCTGTTCTTTACACCCTTAATCTAAGCATCATGTTCTTAATCCACATTAGTACACCTAATCCAGCCACCTTCAAAATCCCCCACCTATGCTTTCCTGAGGCTTTTGGGGGGTTCTAGGTACAAACCCTACAGGAGGCTTCATTGCAGTGTGTCTTTTACTGTACAATTAAAATATAAGAATATTCACTGTATATTTTATCGTACCCATATAGGTTAAGCATCTCTAATCTGAAAATCCAAAACTGAAATGACCTGCACTCAAAGGTTTGGATTGCTGAGCATTTTGGATCTTTGGATTAGAGGTGCTCCAGGAGTACAGTCTGTGCCAACATCTGGATTCTGTCTGAAGCTCTTCTGGCCTCTGACTTTCAGAGTCGAGACATCCAGCCTGTGTCACCAGGCTGGACTCAAGGAGGTGACTCTGGCCGGAAGGGAGGAGCATGCTCTGCCGCCAAGGCTGTCCGGGCGGAGTGCACTCGCTGCTCTGTGGTCTCCTCAGCCTCCCTGGCTTCTGCCCTGGGTGGGGGTGGCAGTGGCCTTCACCCACGCGGGAGTCCCCATGCTGGATTTGAAGCCTCTAGGATTCCAAGGAAAATAACTTCTGTTCTTACAAATTGCCCGGTCTCAGGTACTCTGTCATGGAAACCCAGGGGACTAACTTGTGCCAACCTTGCCAGAAGAGGGACGGGCAGCTGATCATACCCCGGAGCCACCGGCTCCTGGTGTCACCTTTCCTGAAAGTGTCCTGTCTGCACTGCCAGTCACACCCATCATCATCTGCTGGGAAGAGCGGACAGTCGCCGTGATCAAGTGGGAAGTGTACTTGATAGTTTGTGCTCATCAAATGAGGTCCTTGCCGTCCGGGGACAAACGGCAGCTCTGGTAGGCGTGCAGCCAGTAGGCAGCGCTGGCTACCAAGCCACAGTCCTTGTATCTTGGTATGAAAGACTTGTGTACTGTGTGAGGAGTTTGTCCGACACAAGCTGTCAAACTGGGAAGGCTTAAAAACACAATCTTTTTGCATAATTAACCCATCAAGGGGACATGCTTTGAAAGAAGACATCAGAAACATTCACAGTGGACAGCTGGGGCCGGGCACAGACAATTAGTGGGAAAGCTGTGCGGGTCACTGCCCCGGCTCGGGGACAGTGAGTGAGTGCTTCCTCTGCCGCCAGCCTCCAGGCCCAGCTGTGGGCTCCGAGTCCTCAGGAGACACGGTGTGGGCTGCCTGGCAGCTCTCCAGGCAGGGCTGAGATGGGAGCAAGCCACATCTGCCCTGTAGTCCTGATTCATTCGGACCCTGGAGGGAGGCCTGAGCAGACAGAGACCCTGGAGCTGAGAGAACATTCAGGAAGTTCAGCTGTGGAGGGGCCCGTGCTCCTGGGACCCGGGGCACTTCCCGCAGAGCTCCGCTCCCCTTTCCTACTGGACCACGCAGCTCGTGGGCGCCTCTGCCTTTGGAGCTTAGTGGCTAAGCACCATGGGATGGCCAGTTGTCCTTCCTCTTTGTTCCCTCACTCTGAGGTTTGGGGAGGAAAGCTCAAAGGGTATGGCAGCGTTGGGTGCAGAAGGAGCTGCCCTCGGGCACCTCACCCGGGAACACGGCCTCAGCCCCTCCAGCCCCCAGCCCTGGGTGTGGGGCTGTGTGCTCAGGCAGAGTGGGACAGTTCTGCTTGGCATTGCCTCCCATGAAAAGCGAGGCCCTGGAGAAGCAGCGTGTGGCCGGCGTCTGCTCGGGCCTGACTGTGGAAATTGGCTCTGGACTCGGCTGCTTGGCAGCTGCCTCATTGTCACCAGTCAAGCCGCTCACACATCTGGCTGTTCAGGTAGCAGAGTCTCGAGGCCGGTGCCGGATCCAGTCATTCCCCTTATTGGGACACAACCCAGTTAACTGAACCGTAAACGTTGTCCTTTAGCTGGGAGCGGATGTGTGGAAGTCTGTCATGAGATTTATTTTCCATGGAAATGCAACGTGAATGAGAAGCCTTTTGGTTCTCAGGGAGAGGCTCTGGAACGAAGAGCCGGGGTCTTTCAAGGACCCAGCCCAGCTTCCTAGAGGGCCTGAGTGAGGTGATTTAGAGAGGCTGACGGAGCACCGGGGTGCACGGGGGTACTGCCTGTAGTCCCAGCCCCTCGGAAGCAGGAGACTGAGGCAGAGGGTCACGAGTTGGAGCCCAGTCTGGGCCACTTAGCCAGAGTTTGCCTGTAAATAGCCACAAATAAAATCCACCATAAAGAGGCTGCAATGTGTGGCGTGACAGGAAACAAGGATGCCCCGTGTTGTAGCTCAAAAATCAGATGACAACGAGGCAAGTCCAAAAGTTAAAAGAAGCGCTTTATTTTAGCTGGTACCCAGCGGCAACACCCGGCACAAAGTGCCTAAGTGCGCCCCAAGCATTGACAAGCGTCAGTATTTAAGCTTGAAAACCGCAAAAACAGGGAAGGGGTGGAGAGGAACAGTCACAGGGATGAGGAATTGGGAGGAATAGTTCATTGAGATAAGGTTTGGGGTACAGATGTCATAAGACTTGAGTCACGGGGTGAGGAATTGGTCGGGGTCAGCGCATACAGAACAGGAACTCGGCGAGGTTCGAAGGGCAGCAAAACGGGGTCAATTTTGACAGGGTATAACACCCCGGCCGCATCAGCCTCTGCCAGGCCACAGTGCGCCTCCTTGGGCAGAAGTGCGTGTCACTCATGGCTCTATTTTGGGTGAGCTACAGAAAGGCCCGCGTGCACCACCGCCTGGCCCAAGGAACACTGGCGGCTCCTCACCCTGCAGAGGGGCTGCGGGGACGGTGCCTGCCTGCTTATGACAGTGTAGGAATCCATCACCGTGGCCTGGAGACAGGACCCAGTTCCAGCTAACCGGGGCAGGTGCCCAAATCCCTCTGCTGGGAGAGGAGGCGGCTTCTCCACCGGGGAGGTGGGGGCCAGGGCTCCCTGTCACATAGCTGTGCCCTGTGCTCTGCAGGTGGGCAAGTCCTGCCCCCCACAGGAACACCGTGGCCCTCCCTCCTCCTCCACACCCACCGTGTTTGTGTGGCGAGGGCCACCACGAGACATCTCACAGAGGCAGTGCTTCCAGCGAGAGGCTGTGGAGAGACACTTGCCGCCGGTGGCTTCCCCGGCGTGGATGCCAGCTCGGGCTTGTGGGCCGAGCCCGCAACCGCTGCTAGCAGCTCCCGTGAACCCCACTCCCAGGGACGCCAAAGCTTATCACAGGTTTGCATCCAGATTACGGTGCTCCTTGGATCCTCCTGAGTAAACTTCTGTTTGGAGAAGGCTTTCTTTGTTGTCTTCTCTTCAGGAGAATAAATCTCGACATCGAGGTCCCCATTGCCAGTTCCAACGTGGTGTTGGGATGTGGGGCCACTTGGAGGTGACTGGGTAGGGAGTAGGGGACCCTGGAGGTGAGATTCGTGCCCCGAAGGAAGGCCCACCACACAGTGCCCTCTCTCCCCCTTTCCTCCCCCTCCCTGCTCTCCGCTCCTCTTCCTTCCCTCCCACCTTTCCCCTCTCCCTCTCCCTCTCCCCCTCCCCCTTCCTCTCCCTCCTTCCCTCTCCCTGCCTCCCTCTCGCTCTCTCCCTCCCTCTTTTTCACCCCTCCCCCTCCTTCCTTCCCTCCCCTGTCCTCCCATCCACCCACCACTCTCTGGCTCCCTCTCCCTCCCTCACCCTCCCTGTACCCTCTCTCTGGCCTGAGAGGGCCAGTAGGAAGGGAAGGTGTCCTCTACACGCTAGGAAGGGGACATTCACCAGAGCTCAGCCATGCTGCCACCTGGCCACAAGAAGTAAATAACTGTAGTCCAGCTCCCTCCCTGTCAGCGAGGCTTTGTTATGCAGCCCAAGGTGGCCAGGACAGTGTGTGCTGGTCACGTGGCTTCTGCCAGTCACATGGCTTCTGTGGCCGCAGCAGGGGTGTTAGCAAACCCTGGGGACTGTGAGGGGCAGAAATGACCCACGGAGCTCCCATCAGAGGACAATGTCTTCTCCTTCTTCACAGACAGGGAAGCTGCCACAAGCCTTCACCCACAGCCCCTGCTCCTCTGGCCCAGCTGCTCAGGAAGACTGCGTCCCTGACAGACGGCCCAGGGCCAGCCTCAGGGAGCTGGGCCCACAGAAGGCATGACAAGCCTGCTGGCTGAGGGCCCTGTATGGCCTTTAGTGTCCACAAGCCAGTTACCTCAAGGGCAGGAGCTTTTAGGGGTGGCTCAGAGCACATGCTGCGGCCTGCTGTTTGGGGCAGGGTGTGTCTTGAAGTGACAGGGCCCTGTTCTGTGCCTGCCCCGGACAAAGCTGGTGCAGAAGCCGAGGAGGTGGAGGCAGGGCCTGGAGGGCAGGGAGGACAGGGTTCCAGCCAGTCCACGAGGTCACCATCAGCTATGGTTCTCCAAGTGCCACCTCAGTGCCACGCCGTGGGTACAGATGAGGCTGGGGACTACTGGAAATTCACGTGATGACCATGCTCTGTGTTGGAGCCTGACATGGCTTTTCTTGCCCCTCACTCACCCAGGGGCACTCACTGTAGGTGGAGGTGAAGGATTTGCTGTGGTGAAGGATTCACACTGGGTCGGGAATCTTCTCTCAGAAAGCGGGAGCTGACGTTTGTGAGGGTGGAGGGAAGGCCGCATCCAGGTCTAGCCTTCCCAGCCCGTGACAGCATCAGGGTGGGCCCCAACTGACTGACCCCAACTTCCTGGGCACCACGAACTCTGTGGAGGAGTACAGGTCCACACCCATGGTGAGGGGCGTTGCTTACTCAGGTCTGAGGTAGCCCCCCAGTGCCCACGGGGCCTGACGCCCTGCTGCTTCTCTACTGGGGTCCCGCCCGAAGCTGCTGAGGGTTTTTCTGCCTCCTCCAAGGTCTCCAATGAGAACTTTTCCATATCCGCTCCGCCAAGGGCAGCCTCAGTCTTGGTGCACGACTATGGGCAGATGGTGCTCTTGGCGGAGCTGGAGCTGCCGGTTGTCCTCCCAGCAGCCGCACTTGCACGAGTGTGTGGGCTCATATGTGTACTTGTGTGTGTGTGTGTGCATGTCTGTGCATGCATGTGTGTATGTGCATGCATTTGCATGTGTGTGCACACATGTGTGTGCATGCATGTGTGTGCATGGGTGCATGTGCATGCATTTGCATGAGTGTGTGGGCTCATGTGTGTGCTTGTGGGTACATGTGTGTGTGCATGGGTGCATTGCCTGCATTTGCATAAGTGTTTAGGCTCAAGTGTGCGCTTGCATGTGTGCATGCGTGTGCGTGTACATCTCATGTCCTTTGTTGTCACTGCTGGGGTCTTCCAGGCAACATCACACTTGCCCAGCGCCACGCGGGAACAGGTTCTGGCCTCTGTACCCCAGTGGTGAGCTGGGAGCCTCGGGCCAGGGGGCCCCTGGGTGCCTCTGCTTGGAGTGGGAAGGCCTCATCCTGGGGAAGGAGCAAGAAGGATGTCCTGGTCAGCGAGCAGCCAGGGCACCCTGGGATGACTGCAGAGAAGGGATGCTTCTGGAGGGACAGAGCTGGGCGCTGGGCACCCCTAGGGCACTCAGTGCAAGGGTTAAGAATGGATGAGGAAAAGAAGCTGGGAGGGCTCTGCCACCCTGCCCTCTTCACCCTTCATAGGCCTGGCTTAGAGCTGGACACAGGAAAAGCTTGGTAATGCTTGAGCTAGACACGGGGCTGCCTGGGGCCCTGCAGAAACTCAGAAATGCATGGCCCTCTCTGTCCCAGGGCTGCGGCGGTTGTTTCCCTGCAGGCAGTGGGCTGGTTGTCTCTGTAGTTGCTCCAGCCAGTGGAACTGGTGGCAGGAAGCTGGAAGCAGCAACAAACATTTGTAATCACAGCTACTTCTGAGGCTGAGGCAGGAAGAGAAAAAATTCGAGTTTAGCCCAGATAACTTAATGAAGCCTTGTTGCTTTGTTTCAAAAGAAACAAAAAGGTAAAGAGGGCTGGAGGTGTAGCTTAGCGTTCCCCAGGTTCAATCCCCAGATCCCCAGTAACACACACACACACACACACACACACACACACACACACACACAGCATCTGGTACCAGGACCCTGAATTCCTGATTTTGCCACAGGGAAGTCTGATGTTTTTCTTTGTGAGTCCAGCAGGGGACACATGCTCTCTGACCCCAAGGGTGCCTGCGCCCATCTGGTGTAATAACTTAAAATACCCAACACTCACGGTGGTAGAGATAGAGACGTCACCCTGCCCCAGTGCAGACACTTGGGAAGGGCTGAGCATCTTCAGCAGAGATGTGCGGGCCAGTTTTGACACGACGACTTCAGATGGGAAAAGATTTGAGGGTCAGTTTGGTGGCCGTGCCCTCCTGGCACCCGCAGTCCTGCTGCCGGTCAGGACCCCACCCTGCCAGGGCACGGGGTTTCCACAGCTGGCCCTCTGTGAGCTGGCCGGGCCTCCCCCGACCTGACTTGCCTCCAGGTGGCTTCAGTGGGACGAAGCTTTATGTGGCAGATAATGAGAAAAGCAGCTGCAAAACCCTAAAGGAATGAAAAATAATTTCCGAGGAGACACTAAGAGCATCTTAGAGTGCGCGTCGCTCTGCCTGCTTCAATTACGATGAAGAATGCGCATCTGCAGCACACATTTTAATAGGCATTAAAGACATTTTAATGAGAAAACAATTTAAAAGTTGGTAAACATGTGCCTTTTGTTGATGCGTGCAGGGACTTCTTTGTGGGGCGGGCCGGGGCTCCTCAGCGCCAGGCTGCTCGGTGTGGGGTTCTATGTGGCTCAGCGTCGGGGGCTCAGACCTGGTGCCTGGGATTCCAGCATGACTGTAAGCGCTCGATCGGGGTGTGGCTATAAACGGCCCCAGTATTGCTGAGGAACCCAGCATCATCTGACTCCAACCTGGGCCGAGCTGGCAGAAGGCCGCTGGTCACCCCTGGATCTGTCTCTGGAGAGCCCCAGCTGGGTCCCATTCCCAGGCTAGCGCAGATGAAGAACACCAGCCAGGAGCCCCAAAGCCTGTGGGCCAGGGCGGGGCCAGGGCACTACGGCAGGGGCTCCATTGGCTACTCCCAGAGAGGCCGAGGCAGCTGCGTGCCAGCTCTGGTGCCCTGTGCAGGGGTCCCTGTGGCTCTGGAGTGTGGGCCAGGAGCTCTCTGTTTTGGGTTTCCTGGGCTGCACTGGCCTTGACTTGATGCTCAGGGAGGGGGCACTTCCAGTGTCTTTCAGGTGCATTCAGAAATCATTTCCATGCCAGCAGGGAAAGGGTCTGGGTAGCCACTAAAGCCTGCAAGGTAAAGGTTGGCCACAAACTGTAACGTCCTGGAGCTGGTGGGCGGGGGGCGGGGGCATGCTTCGGAGGCGGGGCCTAGCGAGGAAGTGAGGTCACTAGGGGTAGGGGCTTGGGGGGGTGTCAGGACCTGGTCCTTCCTGTCTTTCCTTCTCTTCCACCTCCCTGAGGTAACAGTGGGACCCCCGCCATCATGTGGCCTCACCACAGGAGCATGGACTGATGTCTCTGTGCCGTGAGCCGAAGTGAGAGTCTCCTGTTCCAAGCTGATTCTTTAGGTGTTTTGTCCCGGCAACAGAAAGTTGGCCAACACACCTCTGCCTGCAAGGTGAGCCCCAGCTCTGCTCTCAGAGGGTGCAGCTGATTAGACCAGGCCTTCCCGGGTGTCCTCGCTTTCAACTACCTCAAAGTCTCCCGCGGAGGGATCTTTGCTGTCTCAGCAAGGTCCCTTCACTGTGGCCACATTCTTTGGGTTGGCAGCAGAGAAGTGTTCACATAAGGACAGGCGCTGAGGGCAGGGTGCAAGGAAATTGCTCTCTTCCAGCCGCTAGAGTCCTTTGATGCTGACTCTGTTGTCCCTGCTGTGGTGTGCGCTGGGCCTGGGCATGGCCCAGATGGCAGGGTCTGGTTCTGGCTGGGTTACCTGTGCAACTGCTCTGGCCCCAGAGAATGCAGCCTGTCCTTCTCGGCTTCCAAACAGCCCTTCCAGGCAGGGCCCAACATGTGCTTCCCTTCATCTGCAGGAAACCAGGCCCATAAGTAGGATACCCAACCTGGCTCCTGCTTCCTGCTTACAGATCCCAGCTCAGTCATGACAAGATCCGCGGGGCTCTCAGAGAAGGACCCTGGTGTTTACACACATGGAGCACTATGCTGACATACAGAAGGACATGCTTGAGTCATTGGGAAGCAATGGGGGCAGCTTAGGGTTGTGGGCAGCTGAGCTGGGTAGAAATATTACAGGTGGTGAGACAGGGCTAGGCCCTTAGAAGGAGCCAGGACCTTGCAACTGTGAGACAGACAGGCCCTACCACTGTGGGCCAGACCTCAAGACAAAAGAGCAAACAAATACACACCTTCCAAAAGATAAGCATCCAGGGTCGATATTCTGCATAGGTCTCCACGGCCTTGAGGAAGCCCGGAAGAGCTACCAAGCCAGCCCCCTATGGGACAGCCCCTGTTTAATATTCATATCCTCTTGCTACATGACTCTGGATTTAATCAATTTTACCTGAGCAGTTGTGCTTGTAATCTTTTTTTTTTTTCTTCATTTGTATATTTGGTGCAGGGTCTCGCTACTCAGGTCAGACTAGTGGTGATCCTCCTGTTTTCAGCCTTCCCAGTGCTGGGATTCCAGGCATGTGTCCCCATGCCTGGACTCTGGTGCTGGCTCAGCATGCCCCAGGGGTGGGGTCAGCATGGCATGCAGGACCAGGGATCGAACCCTGGTCCCTGAGCTTGCCAAGGCAGGCACTTAGTCCACTGAACTATCCTGCTGGTCCTTTGTGCCTGGAATCTTATTGGTTGACCATAGTTTTGTTCTGCCTCATGTGCAAGTTCCCATGTTTTCCACCTTAGACCCATCTCATTGCATGGTTTTGCTCTATAAACATCCCTGGAAAAGACAGACTTGGGGGCAACCTGCTCGAGTCCCCTTCTTTTCTTCTCTTGGACAGAAGCTTTCTTTCCCCCAATAAATATATACATAATATTCTTAACCCCTGTTGCTCCTAAAATTAATTCTGCAGTTTTAGAGAACATGAACTCATTCTAGGTGTCCTTCAGGTAGAGAGTTTCATCCCCCTATATCATGAAGACCGTAATGTTAAATGAAATAACCAGCCATGCAAGCTTAAATGTGCTGTGGTTTCTCATGGATGGGAAATCCAAGGTGTTGACAAAGACCAAATGAGAGCCAGAGGATGGGACACGAGGAGCTGGGTCACCCACGAACGGGAAGGAGACCAAGAGCTGGGGGGAGCGCAAAGGAAGGAGGAGCAGGGCATGAGGAAGGAGGCGTGCCGGCTCCACGAGGAGCGGGGACCTCGGGCACTGCACACACGCACTAATAGGAATAAGAACAAAGCGTGAGTGTACTAGACACAAACCATAGAGAAGTGCATCAGAGGTGCAGACAGAAAAGAGGCTGCCAGGCAGGCAGCTTTCCCTGCGGGAAGATTCTGGAATCTGGAGAGCCCCATGCAAGGGCCTTGGGAGGAGATGGCTCCAGGGGTTGTGAGCTCCACCAGGCAGCTTTTGTGGCTGCTTGAAGCTGCCCATGTGGGATTGATGAGTCCACCCAGGAGGAGCAGCTATGACGAAGTCACAGAGGAGGACAAACTGGTACCCTCTCTCCTCTCCTTGTGACAGCTCAGCAATCTGGGGGAGGCAGAGCTCCCTTTGTGTAGCTGGGAGGAGGTGGGTTTAAGGCTATGAATGCCTAACTGAAAACGCAGCTCTCTCCCAGATGTGCCTGGGACCATTTGATCCAGTTACAGCCAGTGCGATCCAAGGAACTTTCCTGGATGGAGCAACCCTTCCCAAGCCAAAAATGCAGACACTCTATGAGG
>NW_004524689.1:2273260-2301027 GCF_000260255.1 Octodon degus
ATCCATCCATCCATCCATCCATCCATCCATCCATCCATCCATCCACTCACCCACCCACCTATCCATCCACTCCTTTATTCATCCAGATTATTCACTCATTCACAAATCCATACCTCTATCCAACCATACACTTATTCATCTTTCAAGCTCTTAATTTATCCACCCAGCCGTTCTCCCTCCCATCCACCCATGCATATTCATGGCAGGCCCTGTTCTATGGGCTATGGGAAAAGGTGTGAATGACAGACAGGGCCTCTGTGCTCACTGACTGAGAGGCCCTTTCCACAGCTCCAGTTTCTGGGGACCCCTGCAATGAGTCCCAGGTCTCCGGTTTGGAGTTATGGCGCATAGTGGGAAGAAAGAGCAAGAGACATAATAGGGTTCATAGCAGCTGTTCGTGGGGAACAAAAGGCCAAGAGGCACCAGAACCTTGGCGTTTATTTGTTACATCTGAGTCAAGGGCAGCAGGTGTTTCTGGGAACAGCAATGGCAACTGTGGCGGGCTAGGATCAAGAGCAGAGCATTCTTGGAGGACAAGGCTGAAACAAAAGGCAGTAAGGAAGCCAGTTTCCCCAGGGACCTTACTGTCTTCAGCAGGTCTGATCCTGACCTGTGAGCACCACAACAGCTGATTTCTAGCCATGACCAGAGCAAAACGGAGTTTTTGTGTTCCAATCTGGCTCAAAGGGCAGGACAAGGACAGCCGAGAGTGTTCCCTTGACTCAATTTATAATTTGGAGTCCCCAACAACTCACCCTATATTTTACTGGAGGACATGAAAATGAACAGATAAATGGTTATTTCAGGAGATGTGGGTCCCTGGGATGGCTGCGGTGGGCACTTCAGTGAGGAGCAGGTCAAAGTATAAGAACCAGGTCACATTTCTCTGACTTCAGGGTCATGGCTGTGTAGTGTGGGGAGGACAAGAGGCCAGTAAGTAGCAGGCCAGTAAGAAGTGGCGGTGCTCAGTGCTGTGGTGGCTGAGCAGGTAGAGGCCCAGGACCAGGGGGAAGGTGCTGAGACAGCTGCACAGGCCTGGGTCCTGTGGGCATGGCGGGTGCCAGGCTGAGTCGTGTAGTGAAAATGGCCAGATCCGAGGTGCTCCAGAAGGTAGATCTGAAGGGGCATGGATAGAGGTGGGGGGCCAGTTAAGATCTTGTCGTTGCAGTGGGGTGATGAGAAGAAAGTGGGAGTGTGGGGCACCCAGCAAGGCACTGATGGTCATTGAATGGGACCCAAGCTTCCTCCTAGCTGAGCAGGAATGTCAAGAAGAGCTGCTCTGTGTGTCAGCGCCCTTCATCCAGGAAGCCGGGCTGCCCTGCTCATGACAGCAATGCAGACGTGGTCCCCACATGTGTGTGCCTCAGGCCCAAAGGGCTCCGACCATCAGAGTCCCCAGCCAGGTCAGAATCAAACCCACAGGATGGAGTCCAGGCCTGGCATCCAGGTCAGCCTCCACATAACTCTGCAGAGGGGACACAGGGACAGTGGCCTATGGTCACCCTGTTTCCAAACTGGCTCCCAGCTGCAGGCTGCACAGTGCGTGGGCCCCCAGCCCTGGGACTAGGGCATCAACTGAGACCACGGTCCACTCTGACCATGACTGTCAGCACCATCAAGACTTTGTCTTCTGCCTTGTTGTCTGTGTGGCACGGTAGACTCTGTGGACCTGGTGTCAGCACTCAGAGGCAGATCCTACCACCCCATAGGCACACAGGAAAGCAGGCTGCATCTCCTGGGCTGGAAGGCAGGCACTGAAGCCACTGGGCAGGGCAGGTGGTGGCCAAATCAGGACTCCAGGGCCAGCAGAGGAGGGAAGTATCTGGGTGCCTAGGGGCATCTGGCCTTACTTGGGTGCAAGGTGGGGAGCTGGGGCTGCTATGGATACAGTGCAACTGCGTTGGCAACAGAGTTGGGGTGAGGGAAGGTAAAGAATATGTGCTGTGGCCACAGCACTCCTGGCCTTGTGAGCCTTGCTGTTGTTAAGCTTTTGGGTCATTCAGACAGTCTTTACATGAGCTGGGCAACCTATAGAAACTTCCAGAGCCAGCTGGAACCTTACAGAATCTTTAGGAACTTGCTGGAACCTTCCAGATCCTTTTTAGAACATTCCAGAACCATCAGAAACCTTCTGGACACTTCCAAAACCTTCCACAATGTGCAGGAACCTTCTAGAATGTGCAGGAACCCTCCAGAGCCTTTCCAGAATATGCTGGAAATTGCTAGAATGTTCCACACTCTGGTGTGGCCTTCTGGAACTTTCCAGAACCTTCTAGAATGTGTTGGAAGTGAATTGCTCAGCGTTGCTATAGAACATTGCAGAACCTTCTAGAACTTTCTGGAACCTTCTAGAACTTTCCAGAGCCTTCTCAAACCTGCAGGAACATTCTACAACATGCTGGAATCTTCCAGAACCTTATAGAACCTTCTAAAATGTATGAGAACCTCTTTCTGGAATGTGCTGGAATTTTCCAGAACCTAGAACTGGCTGGAACCTTCCAGAACCTTCTGGAATTTGCTGGAACCTGCATGAACTTTCCGAACTTGCTGGAATCTGCATCATATCCATTCCAGGCCTTCTGAGGGACCAAGTTGGACTCACCTGCAGGGCACAGACTGGGCTTCTCTGTTGTGGGTACCACCCTTTCCCCATGGTGACACTGGATGTTTTTCTGGCATATGGTGTGGAAGGAATGAAGTGTTTCTTTGGGCAAAAGGGGAATATAGTTGTGCAAGTTGCTCTCAAGCAGCCAGATGATGGCTTAGGAAGGCAGGGTTGGGGACAAGAAGGACTGGTGATGAAATCCTATGCGTGACCCTCTGTCAGGGAGCTTTACTCAGGAACACACTGCTGCTCTTCCTGCAGGGATGGCCATGATTAGAATATTTCAAAGCAGAGAGGGGAAAGTCAACTGGCTCTCAGCTGTCACCAAAGCTGTCACCTCCCTCTCCCAGCTGGCGGTCTTGACATTTTTGTCCCCAGCTCGTGACTCAGCGGGTCCCATAGACTGGCGCTCCAGATGGTGGGGCCGGAGTCTTAGGGCTGTGAACAATGGACCACAGTTCTTGTCCTAGGCACAGGCTCGGAGGTGTGGCACATGTGGTCTCTTGGCCTCAGGTGTGTTTACAGAAGGCACTGCTGGGCTTCCCTAAGGGGAATGACATGCCTTTTTCTCTTTCCTGAAAAAATAGGTGGGTTTCTCCTGTTGATGAAGGGACAGGAGTTGGGGAAAAGCGCCATGGGGGTGACATGGTTTCTGTTGCTAAGTCTGCTTGGGCCTGGGAAGGGGCCTCTTCTCTGAGGGTAGAAGAGCACTTCCTTCTCCATGTGACACCCAGGCATGGACAGCAGCACAACCTGCCTGGAGGCTGTTCTAGTCTGTGGGGTTCACACCAGAATCTGGGTTCCACCAGGACGAATGCAGTCTGGAAAGAAGCAAGGATTGCTGAAGTCCCTTGGGCCTCCCAGCCAGGGTGGAGGCTTCCCTGGAGCACTGCTGTCCCTGCACTCTGCCATCCCGAAATGTTGGCTCTGCCTCCTTCTGAGAGGCCCCTGCTCAGGTCTCAAAGATCCTCCTGTGACCAGGGCTGCTAGGAGGCACAGGCCAGGGCCAGGGCCAGGCAGACAGGCAGTAGCAGGCAGAGGCTCGGGGACACATTAGCCGGTCCTCGAGTGTCCCCAGGGCTGACACGTTAGATCCAGCGCAGGGGAACAGGAGCAGCTGTCTGTAGGGTGCCGTGGGCTGCTGCCTCCTCTCCACGGGCTGCAGCAGTGGTGGGTGGGATGGGCCGAGCGTGGTGGCTCAGCCTCTTGGGTGACCTTCCAGGGGACCTTCCACCTTGTTCTGTGGCCTGTCCAACCAGGCAGCAGACCTGTCCCCAATGTGTCTGGGGCTGTCTGATGTCCGTCTGCCAGCTGGTGGGGCTCCCCAGAGCCCTGCCTCCTCAGGGCCACCAGCCTCCCCGCAGCCACTGCCTGCTGCTGCCATTAGCTGCCTGAGACAGTGAGGAGCTGCTGCCCGATGGGCTCCGAGGGGTGCGCGGGCAGGACCCCGCCCCGAGAAGACCTGCACCCACTGCTAGATGTCTCCAAGACCACAGGAGCAACGGCAGCTCATCTGCCTAGCCCAGGGACACTGGCTGGGGACAGCCTGTGTCCCAGACAGGGGCAGGCTGGAGCTCCGCGGCGCACAGCCCTGGGAAGCTTAGCTCCACAGCGAGGGCCTGATGATGCTTGCGCCCTGCCCTCCGCTTGGAGCTGTGGCTGTGTGAAGCTGCCCAGAACAGCGTCCTCTGTGCGCCCACCCGGAACTCTGCTCCCGCCTGCAGAGCTCCAGGCCTTTCTCCAGCTGTCTCCAGAGGCCCCAGAGTGCCCAGGCTGCTGCTCCTAGGGAGGCGGCTAGAGCAGGCAAGAGCCACTGCTGGGGGAGGCCGGCATCTCAGTGTTGCACGAGGGTGTACCAGTCAGCTCTCCTGTTGCCGGGACATCATCCTCGACACACACAGCTTACTGGATCTGAGGTTTATTTGGCTTCAGTCTCTGGTCAGCTGGTGCCAAGGCAGGAGCATCACAGGGGAAGGGCCTAGTGGAGCAAAGCCGTGGTCAGGAAGCAGAGAGGGGAGGGAGGAGCCGAGAAGGAGCCAGAGCCTCCACAGGCGCATCGTAGAGACCCACCAAGAGGTAGGTCCTCACAGCGCATGCAGCTGTGACTGCTTTTGGGGGTGAATCCACTGGCAGGTCCAGCACCCCCTATGCTTCAGGTGTCCTCTAAAATCCCCACCTCTGAGGGTTTTCCAGGGAAACCTTAGATCTACACTGTAAGAGAGGTGAAGGGCCAGCTTGCCTCATGATGGGAGGCGCTCATGTCCTCCCTCTGAGTCTGCCACTCTGCCTCAGGACTGGGATCCTAACGATGGTTCCGGGTTGCATGGGGTTTGCAGAAATAGCTGGAGAGAGGCCCGAGACTTGGCACAAGCCCAGGGCGCGTTGGGTGAGCAGCCCACCTTCTGCACAGGCTGGACCTCAGGGCAGCCACCAAAACCCTCCCTGCCCAGAGCAGCTGCAGTGCCCAACTCGTGGGGAGTACTAGGTGGGATAAAGCGTGTGGCCCTGGCACTGGGCTGGAGAATCCGCAGTGCTCAGACGGCGGCTGCGGCCACGCGGCAGGGCTGCTCCCCGTTCTTCGTGTGACATCATCCGTTTGTTTTAAGGTGGTTTTAACAAGGCTTTAGGGAGGTATAATCTCCACCCTGTAAAAGGTGGACTCGGCAGGAGAATTGGCTGGATTCCTACTGGGACGCCTCGCTCTGCTGGATGAGGGACGTGCTGGTCACCCCAGAGTGCCCCTGCACCCCACAGCCCTTCTGCCCCAGGCCTTTCCCTGCAGACACCCTCTGCTGGCCCTTGAACGCCACCTCACTGCACACACGGCTGCACTCTGTCCCATTTGGATACTTGTCCTACCGACAATCAGCAATCAGCAGTTTCTTCTCCCTCCCCCACCCCGCCCCCAGTGGATCCCCTGAACAGCTCTCGCTTTGCTCGTCCCCTCGTCCAGGGGCACGTGGCAGCCTCCAGGGCCTCGTGGTCCAGTAGAGCCCAGAGTGCGCAAGCTTGCCTGGCACTGGTGGAGGCCCGCTTTCCCCCATGCTCAGCCTCTTGGGTGACCTTCCAGGGGACCTTCCACCTTGTTCTGCGGCCTGTCCAACCAGGCAGCAGGCTCCAGCTTCTCCTGTTGAAGGAGAAGTAGTTGTCTGGGCTCCGAGTGCCATTCCTGGTTTGCGAGGTGAGTGCACACCAAGTCACTTGAGTGTCTGTCACAGTAGGTGGGGTGGCATGACCTGGCGTCCAGCTCCCTCACTGCGCTGTGGCCAGCTGCTCGGAAGCCGCCTCTAGCATGGAGGGTTTGCGGGGCTCTCGGTCACGGTTTCCACCTGCGTGGCCAGGTGGCTGCGGTGCTGTGCAGCTGGGGGTTTTGTGCGGCGTGGGTTCCAGCATCCTGCACACGCGGGTGGAAGTCCCTGACCTGTGGGAGAGTGTCACCTAGCCAGGTGTGAGTTCTGTCACTGTACACCACAAGTACATCCTCTCATTCTGAACCCATGATTCCGTTTGCTTGGGGGGGGGGCTTGGATGGGCGGAGGGCCCACATTTAGGAGCCATCCAGGGTTTTTTGTCTCACAAAGAGCAGCATGTTTGGGGTCCCGTGAGGTCTCTGGGCAACCTGACCGCCAAGGCGCAGCGCTGAGCTTCCGGGGCGGGCTCTCTGGCCTTAGCATTCCTGCTGCAGTTTATCGCTGACCTCCAAGTAGTTTTCATGTGTGGTGTTGGATAAGGGTGGATATTTTCCATAGAGAGATACCCAGTTATTGGGGTACAACATGCTGGAAAGATTTTTCTTTGTTTATTGAATTGGTGCCCTTTAAAAAAATTATTTCACGTACACATACGCATGCGGTTATCTGTATAGGGTTATACACTCTGGCAAGCTTTTCCAGAATCACTGCTTTTGTTCTTTGATCTATTTGTTATTCTTTTGCAAACTCCAACTTACTGAAACTTTATTGAAAATCTCAAAATGAGATGGAATTACTATTGTTCTTTCAAGAGCAACGCGTCTCTTTCTTCTACTCTTGACCTTCTAAAATTGTCACTAAATTTTAAATTGACTAGTCATTGTTTATCAGAATTGTGATTTGGGCAAGGCTGGCTCTGTCCACAGGGGTGAAGAGGCTTGGCGGTCTAGGGGCACGAGCTGCCGCCCTCTTCTCTGCCCACTTCTTAGTTTTTCAGCATGGATTTGGGTTTAAAATGAGCAAGTCCTACACATCTTTGATAAGTTTGATGGGATTCTAATTGATATTTTGATTTCATTTCCAATAATTTCGTAAGTTTGTAGGAACGCCCCTTGCTTCTGCGTATGGGCCTTACCTCTTACAACCTGGACACATTCCTGTATCCGTTTTAACAACGTGTGTACGACCCTGGCTTCTAAACGCACCGCCATGTGCCCTGGGCACGTGGGCAGGTTGACCATGTCTGTTCCAAACCTTGCGCCTTTGGTCTCTGGGCTGTCCTTTTGCATGTACAGTGAGGCCTTGGCTCGTGAGCAAGATTCCTCCTGGGAACACGCTTATAATCAAAGCACTTGCAGACTAAAGCAAATTTCCTCATAAGAAGTAATAGAAACTCAGGTGACTCATTCCCAACCCAAACTACTCATCACATGATGACAATGCTATAATACAAAATAATAGATCAAATTCAAAACATAATGAAAAGTAACCTGCACTTACCTTTGAAAACCTTCTCGGCTGGTGTGCAGGAGACAAGAGGGGAGGGTGGCTGCTCAGGCTCACGTTCACTGTCATGAATGGAACCACTGCTGCCTCTGGCTCCTGGAGTCCCTTTTCTCTCTGTGCATCTTTAACAAGGAGCCTGTCCAATGATGTTCGCATTTCCTGCCTTTTGAAGACTGTCATGCTGTGGGGTTCTTGCAAGGAGAACAATACAACACTGGGCACATTTCATAATAGTATTTTACAATGAATCACCCAAGAATCACATATAAGTACAGGAAATCTAGCCACATACTAAATATTAAAGAACCCAGCTGAGGGTGTGGGTCCTACTTCACGGAGCTGTGCTGGGAAGGCCCAAAGGTCAGTGTGGAAGCTAGGAAGTCTATGCCAGGGGGATGAAGGCTCTATGCCAGCAGGCTGAGGGGTCTGCACTGGAGCCAGGAAGCGATGCTCAAGGTAAGCACCAGAGCTCCCCCAAAGGTACCACGACCGTCCTCAGCGACAGTGAGGTATCGAGCTCCTCCAGCGATGAGGAAAGCTGAGCTCCCACCAGGAAGGCCGACACAACGAGCTTCTCCTTGAGGCTGAGCAGTGCCCCATGTTCCCCTCTGGAGCCAGGAAGTGATGTTCAAGGTGAGGACCAGAGCTCGTCCAAAGATCCTGGGGGAAAGCCAGCGTGACAAGGTCCTCCAGCAGAGCAGCCCAAGAGAACCAGCAGGCTCCAGCAGCTCCAACAGCTGCTCCAGACAGCTTCCCCAACAGCGTTTCAGCAGCTTCTCCTGTTGAAGGAGAGGCATGGTGGGCATAGAGCTGTTGCTTAGGCGAGCCTCCTGCACCCAGCACCACGCTAGTTCAATTCAGCTGGGTGGAAGAAGTTGCTTGCCAGTTAGCTATCCACCACAAAGACTTCACTGAAACGTGACATTGCGTTGTCCTTAAAGATTATTTGCCTGATTGTGACAGCCTTACTTGGGTGGCGCTTTTCTACAAAATCTTGTACTGTTTCCCACATTTAACATCTTCCTGATGTCATTTGAAGTGAGGATTCCTTCACCTTTTTTTTCTCCTCACCCATAGGTGAGACCTCCTCCACTTCCTGGCTGCCCCCAATGGGGACAGGCCCTGCTCAGTGTCCTGCCCTGATACTAGGCTGGGGTCTGGGGGGGCCTCTTGTTGCCAGAGATGGTGATGGCACAGCAGGAATTCCACTTTGAAGCAAGCAGGGGGCAGGGAAACCTGGCCCGCAGTGACCCTGGACTGCTCCCTTTTCTGGGGTCCAGCCTCAGGCACCACTCAGGGTTGCAGCCCAAGCTCCAGGGAGCCCTGGAAGCCCTGAGTCCTCTTCCGCCTCTCTCCACTTAGGAACTCTGTGGGCCGCCCACAGGCTCCACCTCCTGCTCCAAGCACAGTCCTGTTCCACTCCTGCCCTAGGCACACAGGAGCATCATTAAGGCCTGGCTGGGGGACAGAGACTCCATGAGGCCACTGTCCTGAGTGTCCTGCGGAGGGCTTCTCTGGGAGGACAGCTCCATGCCCACCATGCCTCTGTGTGGGCTTGCCACCAAGGCATGCCAGGGCATGGCCTCACCTGGCAGGTTCAGCCTTGTAGATGCAGAGGCACCGTTTTCTGTGCCACTTGGGGCTCAACCTTCTGGTGCTGGGTCAGTTCCTGGGAATGGGTCAGGGTGGGAAACCTACCCACATGCTTGTGACGCATGCTGGTTAGACAAGGGAAGGTATGCGGAGCGCTTCCAGGGCTCTGAGTAGAGAGGTGGGAGCCCAGCCCTGAGGACTCGCCAGGAGGGCGTGAGGCCAGCTGACCCGGGCGGGCTCTGGGGCCACTCCTGGAGGGAGGCAGCCGCCCCCCAGGTGGCTGTCCCGGAGTTGTAAGCCTTCATTACCTGCAGGAGGTAAACAGGTCTTGCAAGTCTGTTTCTCCTCTATTGTTAGCAAGGTAAAGTGCTATGGGTTTAATGGGAGAATAAAGACCACCCTTCCTCGTCCAAGAAATTAGCACTGTAAATAATTTTTAAGTAAAGAGTAAAGATGAGACGCATATAAAAATAGTCCCATCCTAATATGGCCCAATTTCAAATGGTCTAATTAGAGAAAGGCCAGAGTTTCTTATTTTTAAAAGTGTTTACTCAGGTTGTTTGAAGTTAAATAGTGAAAATGAATAGCGAGTGCCGCGAGGAGTGAGGGGGTGGTGCGGACCAATTACCAGAATTGCCAGGTCCACAGAGTCACCCACAAGACACGTGGGTGCCAGTTTGGGGTCATCCATCACCCATGATGAGCTGATGATTACAGGGGGTGGTGAGGCCCTGTTAATTTGTTTCATTTAAAAAGAACATCTAGGACACCAGAGTCTTCCGCACAACCTTCTCGTTAGCCCACACCCCGCGGGCCATGTACCCGACCCTGCCCTTCTCAGGAAGGTGACGGATGCGTGCAGGATACAATTGCCTTTATTATGCGCAAGGTGAAGGTCCTTCCCCGAAAGCCGGGAGGCTTTCACCCCCGACACCCATCACGTGCCACATCCTCACGGCTGGGTCCTGGGAGCCTAGAGCAGGCCCCCACCTGCGAGGCGGCCTGGAGTGCTCTCTGCGCCTGGGGTTCTCTTCTCCCTGGGGTCTCCTCAGGGTGAACGGGCTCAGAACGGGTGGCACAGCTGACGGCCAGCCCTCACCAAACGTGAGCAGCCAGTCGCACGAAACGCATGTCGGCTTCACGGACAGACTCGTCGCCCCCTCAGCACCGGCTCGCTGAAGGACCCCAGGGACAGAGACAGTGCCGAGCGCGCTGGGGACTGCAGCCCTGGCGGACGGCCTTGCGGGAGAGGTGGGTCGGAGCACGAGTGGGAAAGGCGACGGCCTCGAGCAGGGGACGGCGGCAGGGCGGCGCGAGGAGCCCAGGAGGAGCGCGGCGGACCACGGTGGTTACTTTCTCTTCGCTGGCACGCAGCGCTCGACGCCCACAAGCCAGAGAGAAGACGTTAATTTTGGCTCTCGGCTTCAAAGGGTTCCGCCCACGGCGAGCGGGGCGTGGGAGGGTGTGGCGGGGAAGTCCGCTCGCCTCCGGGCAGCCGGGAAGCGGCCGCGAGGGGAGCCGAGGACAGCCGCACGCTCCGGGTCACGCGCCGAGCCCGCACCCACCCGGCCACCGCAGGCGCGCGATCATCGGTCCGCTCGGGAGGACAGCGCGGGTCACCTTCCAAAGCCCTGTCTCTGAGCGCGCCAGGCTTCCGGAGGACATTTCAGACCTGAAGCCGAGCGCACTGCGTTTCTGCTGCTTGGGAGACGGATCGGGCCCAACCTGCAGCCGCATCATCCCTCGAGTGGGCCACGGACCCACCCCTCGGCCACATGGGCCCCGTGGCAGCAAAGTCTCCCTCAGGGGCCTGGAAACGTGAGGCTTCTGCAGGTAAGCGGCGACGAGAGCCCAGACTCACAAGTGAAGCAATCAGACCCGCGTGTGGAAGCGCCACGTGGCCTCACTAGTGTAAGAGCCTGAAAGAGTGAACGAAATCCAAAAGGGACAGTAGATACAGGGAGAGAGAGCGAAACTGCTCAAGGGGAAGGAACAACTGGAGTGGGGAATGAGAAAGGAAGAAGAAAAAATGTGTATATGCACACCTGCAGGATATCTTGGATAGTTGTACTGCTGATTTCTACTGATCTATTAAAAAGAACAGTTAATGCTTAATTTTTTCCTTCTTTTCAATGTTTTGTTTGTCTAGTCGTGCTTGTATCTGGTCATCTGAACAACTGATTTGAAGATAACAGTGTGTAGGGTAACAACCATTGTTGAATTCCTATCATTTTGTCTTGAGAAATTCTGTGTTGTTTCTGACATTTTTTCTTACCATATTTTATTCTCTTTAAAAAATAAAAATAAACATGACATGAAAAACAGTCCATCAGTCACTGGAATATGATGTCTTAAATTCAGGAAGAAACTTGGGAAAAAGCTGGGTGCGAGAGAATTTCTTGTTCTAGTTTCTGGAGAAATCCCCGCACTGATCCCCAGAGCGCTTGCCCTGGCTTACACCAACTGGGAGGAAGGCTTCCTCTGCCCCCACAGCCTCGCCAACACTTTCGCTAGTTCGTTTCTTGATGAGGACGGACAGCTTTTCTGGAGTAAGGAGGACTCTCAGCACTGTTTTATTAGCACAGTGGACCGTAGCCAGCTCTGGGCAGCAGCCGAGGCGTCCATCAACGGAGGAAAGGAGAAAGAAAAGGTGGTCCTGCACGCAGTGGGGCGCCTGCTGCTGTAAAGGAGAGTAACTGCGAGTCACTTGTAGAGGCACATGCAATCTGAGACCATCATATTACGTTTTTAAAAGATTTATTTATTCATGTATTCGGCACAGGGTCTCACTACGCAGCTCACACTCACAGGGATCCTCCTGCCTCAGCCCACCCAGCGCTGGGATTACACGTGTGTGCCACCACGCCCAGTTTCAGTGGCTGGCTCGGTGCAGGGCCAGTGCAGCATGTGGTGCCGGGAATCAAACCTGGGTCCTTGTGCTTGCCAGGCAGGTGCTCAGACTGCTGAGCTATCTCCCCAGTCAGACCACCCTAGTAAGTGTAATAAAGCAGGCACACGAGCCTAAATATCGTGTGGCTTCTCTTACGTGAGAAACCCACAGTATGAATAAAGGGAGCAAAATGCAATGTGGGTGACAGCAAGCAGGGACACAGAGCTTCTTGAAACCAGGAAGAAGACCAGAGATGGAGGGGACGGGGAGGAAGTGAGATGGGGACAGGAGCGCGGGTGTGCTGTGCGCCCACCCCGACTGCGCACAGGGACGTGGTCCTTACGTACGGCAGACACGCACCGTGCAAGTGCCAGCTCTGGGTAGCTCCAGAGGCCAGCAGCTGATGGGGTGAATGGACGGGCCAGTGCCCCGCAGTACTGACCGGCAGGTCTAGCAATCGTTGGCATTAGGGGCTGGCAGCAGAGTCAGAGCTAGGACGCTAGGGGCACTGGTGCTCCGAGCCGGGGGCCACTAGCAGAGCCGCGCTGGGAGGCTTCATGCTGACTACCTGAGTTGAGCCCAAGAGCCCTGGGCTGACTGGTGACCCTACTGCTGTCACTGCAAGGCTTCCCCATGGCCTTGCTGAGCCCTCTGCCTGGGCGGCTCCTGCTCTCTGGGCCCTGAGTCCCCACGACTGGCACGGTTATCAGCCTTGGCTGGCCAGTGCTGGGGTTCCTGTCCCTGGCCGGCCTTGCATCCCTTGGATGGAGACAAGGCTGAGGCAGAGCCCAGGACGGCTTTCTGAAGAGTGTCTCGGCTATGGGGCTGGAGAAGCCAAGCTCACAGGTGCCAGGATGGATGCCTGCGTGGGTCTGGGTCTGGCATTGGAAGTGGGTGCTACAGCTAGGTGGACAGAAAGCAGGGAGGACATTGCTGGGCTGCAGAGCCCCTGTCTTGCTGTCCCCAGGGTCTGGACTCCATAGTGTAAGCAGGACAGCTGTCCACCCCAGCCCATCCCTTGAGAGCGCATCTTGGCACCATCCCCTGAGGGCAGGCGTTGTTTAGGGCGTTTTCTTCAGCACAACTGGGCATCAGGGTGCAGGTCGGTCCTCTCCAGGACAGTGCTCGGGCCTTCCTGGGGACGAGTAATGGCATCGCCAGGCCCTCTCTAGCAGGCCTGGGAAAGGGTTAGAGAAACATGGCATGAAGCTGGCCTTGGTGGTAGACGGCCATTCCAGCTGGAAGCAAGCAAGGGCTGGCCCCCGGAACCCAGGAAGTGCCAGGCACTGTGCACAGGGGGTGCCTGCATGCCTCAGTGCTCACATGAAAGGTGGCCGCTGCCTGCTGTTCCCTGACCGAGGAACACAAGGGGCCTGTGCCAGGCTTGCACACGCAGTGCAGGAGGAGCCCGAGGCCTGGCCTGATGGCCACACTGTGCTGCATGACTCCATGTCACCGTCTTCCTTACCAGCAGCATTGGCCGCCATGGAGGGTCGCAGACCCAACTGGCTTGGTTCAGTATGACTGCAGTTCCTGTGTCTTGGGGAGTCTGTTGGGCCCTGGGGGACACACTCAGAGGGCTACCGGCCCAGCCCAAGTCATGGCTACGATATAGGGCAGATACCAAGACAGAGGTACCTGGGACCTCACGGTGTCACCAAGGCATGGTGGGATGCATCCAGCCCCATGCAGTGTCCAGAGGACAGGACACTCCAACTGGGACAGGAGGGGACCCTGCATGGCCCGAGAGCACAAGTGTGGAGCTGTCAGAGAGGAGTGGCCTCTGCAGAGCGGGGTGGGGGGGACATGAACTGGCCGAGCTGGGCTCCCAGAGGCAGGCAGACACCCAGCTCTGTTCTCGCGCAGGTTGTCTGTGTGTCCCGGGCAGTAACAGACCAGGGTGTGGATGGTGTCCTGAGCCGTGTGTCCCTGCCCACCTCTGAGGGACGGAAGGCAGAGGACACCATTGGCGTTGGAGACCTGGGGGAGGCAGAGGCAAAATCCGAGGAAGGGACAGGACACAGCACCAGGAACCCGAGGCCAGATCTGGGGTGGGAGGGGAGCAGATGGGGAGAGGCCCGGGTGCCCAAGGTGTAAGGCTGGCTCACGGGGTGGTTGGAAATGGGTGCAGGAGAGGGAGGAATCGGGGCAGCTGTTCAGGTCGGAGCTTGGGCCTGGGCTTCTGGGCGGGAGGGCAGGTTGACACCTTGGAGGAAACTCTCAGGAGGCCTGAGGCCACCTGCCACCTCAGGAGGCTAACGGTGGCAGGAGCTCTGACTCCTCGAGGGGCCACATGGGACTGCACGGCTCCCCTTTTCCTTCCAGTCCTGCTGGAAACCCTCTGGCAAAGGCCAGAGACCTACTTTCCCCTTGGTGATGTGCAGCAGGGACCTCCAAATTGCCTTTCACTTTGTGAGACTCGAGGGCCTCCTGGGCCCCTGTCTACGCACCAATTTTCTTCTCCTGGGGCTGGGGCGGAGGATGGGAAGCCCCCCGCACCGTGGGAGGGTGGGGAGGAGGTGGGGGAACCAAGCGCGCTCTGCTCAGGTGCATGCAGGTTTAATTTCCTGCGAAGCTTCTGCATCCTGCTAATGGGCAGATTTGAAATGAAGTTCTCATTACTGGGAGCAAAAATCGTACCTAGCAGCTCTCCTGTGCTGGGGTTGGCTAGTACTTGTTATTTCTCTAAATTCCTTTAATAACACCTCTGCATTGCTTCTTCAATTATTATTTTTGAAATGTATAACAGTACGTGATTGTGTTACGGCCGTGTAGTTTTCCGCCAACACAGCACGAGGCTGGGCAGGATAGCTACCTAGGAAGGTAATTTTGAACAAATTTGGTGTTAAACCTCCCAGGGCCCCAGCCCAGCCCATTTGGGTCTCTCACAAACCCCTACCCTGGAAGGCGGCTGAGCGAGACCGCTGTCTGTGTTGGCAGGAAGCCCAAGTGTTCACTCCAGAGAGGGACTCTGGTCACTCTGGAAAGGGCTTTCGAGACCAGGAAAGCAGAGGAGCCAAGGAGAAGCGGAGACAGCAGCTTGAGGGTGGTGGCCTTGTCATGGGTCGTGCCTAGATGGTCCCCAAAGCCTCACGCACGCAGAGCTGAAGCTCTGGGGAAGGGGCTGGAGCACGGGTGCCTGACACTGGGCCCGAGCTGTGTGATGCTGTTAGCCTGCACATCAGCAGAGTTGTGCAGGATGGAATTACTGAAGAAGGAAGCCCCATCCTGGGCGTGGGTGGCACCGGCCAGTGGGCTGGTAGTCTGGATGGAATACAAAGAGAAAGAAGGCAGCAGGCCCTCTGCTTCCTGCCTACCCTGCTGTGGACTGTCTCTCATCTGCCATGCTGCTGGGCCTTGGAGCTGGCTGACGCAAACCTCTACCAACCGTGAGCCACAATAGACCTTTCTTTCTTTAACTTCTGGCTGTCAGGTATTTTGTCCCAGTGACAGGAAAGTAAATTGTTTGAGACAGGCCTCATGCTGAGAGCTTCCAACGTGTTCTGAGGAGCCTGTGTCTATGGAGGGGAGTGAAGATGGTGGGGCAGAAAGCAGAGGACCCAATCTGGGGTGGCTGGCTGTGTTGTCGGCAGGGAGCGACACCATCCAAGGATGCCGTGCCTTGAGTGTGCAAGCTCGGAGACAGGCCAGGCAGGGGTGGCAGATTAATTCTGGGTGTCTGCTTGCCCGGGCCATGGGGTACACAGTTACTACGGGTCAGATGTTGTGTGTGCTGGGGTGGGGGGACTTGTGATCTATTTCTGGCTGAGCTTAGCTCCTGGCTCAGTAGACAGAGGAAAGCGGGTCCCCTTTCCAGGGTGGTGGGCCTTGTCCAGTCGGTTAAAGACCTTTAGGGTAGGCCAAAGGCGTAACTGCCCGAGACAAGCGGGAGATTTTCCTGCCAGCAGCCTTCAGGCTAGGCCATCCTGTCCTCCTCTGTCGCACACAGACTGCACAGGTTCTTGAGCTGCTGGCCTGTAGCCTCGGCCCACACCATCTCTTCGTTCTCTGCTGTCCTGGGTCCCCAGTCTGCAGCCTGCACTGCAGATTTTGGGACTTTCCTAACTCTGTAGCAGGGTAAGCCTGCTCCTGGGATTAACTCACTTCATACCAGTGAATGTACACAGAACACACTTAAACTGTATGTGTGTGTAAATACATATTTGTATACAGTCAGCTGTCTGTATTGGTGGGTTTTACACCCATCGTTTTAGCCAACTGTGAATGGAAAATATGGAATGGAATAGTTGTGCCCACACTGGACACGCGGAGGCATGCATCTTCGTCTTTATTCCTGAAGCAGCACAATGGAGCAGCGGCGTACGTAGCAATGGTATGGCCCTGCAGCTGATGCATCACCTAGAGGTCCTCTGAGGCGTCCCCTAGGTCACGTGGGCTCTCTGGTAGCCGCGCGGTGCAGCAGGGAGCTGGGCGTCTGGGGGCGTGGCGTCTGGGGGCGTGCCGTCTGGGCGTGGCGTCTGGGGGCGTGGCGTCTGGGGTGTGGCGTCCGCGATCCCGGGCGCAGGTGCAGCCTGGGTGGCTGCACACGCGTAGCCTGCGTGGCTGCACATGCGTACAGTCTCGCTCCCCTCTGGGCGCTGCTCCTCGCCGGTGCAGGGGTGCGGATGGAGGGGCCCCTCCGGATCCCAGCACCTCTGTGCTACAGGCCACGGTGGGAGGGTAATGGGACCCTTATTCTTAGGAACCAGAATGCACGCTTTTAACCTTTCTGAAGTAGGAAAATAAAGCCAGGATGAACAGAACATGAAGCCTCTGGATGAGAAAATTAAAGTGCATAAAATATTTATCCGTTCGCACCGCGGCAGGCAGCCGTACACGCAGGGCTGAAACGCAGAGTTTCTGGGCTTCATCCCGTTCCCTTCCCTTCCTGGCGACATGTGGGCAATTCAGTAAATGGGAGATGCGGGCAGAATCCATTTTTCACAATCCCTTAATGTTTCATTTGTAACGCTCTCCGCAGAGCAAATTTAAAGGCGGAATGGAATTGGTCCCCGTCATTACTCTCTATTAGTGGGCGATGCGAGTGTGGCTCGTTAGTGAGTGGGATATGGGCGAGGTGCCGCCTTCTGGCTGCGTGTCCCGCGGGCCGAGTCCTCCGCACCCCTCGAGGCACCTTGCTGAAGCAAGGGCCGTCGGTCTGCGGTTCCAGAGCTCCATCCTGTGAACAGCTGGGTTCACAGCACTGTGGCGGTGCGGCGTGGCCCGCGCTGCCATGCATGCAGATTGACACGTGCTCGGGTCGGAGCCATGCGAGGTGGCAGCTGTGGGGCTGAGAAGAGGGAGCGCCAGGGAGCCTTCTCTTGCACACCTGTTGGGAGGCCAAGTGTACAAACCAAAGGAGGGAAGAGAGGGTCCCCCAAGGGGGCCATGAGAATCCACACGGTGACCATCCACAGGACACTTCCCCCACAGGGAGGGTGGCGTGAGCTCCCCAGGGCCCAGCTGAGCGTGCGCAGAGGACACAGCCTCCCATGAAAGGCTGGCTGGCGTGGAAGGGACTCGCAGGGTGAAGCAGGAGGAGGTGGAGGCGGCTGGAGGACCTCAGCAGCCCGGAGGACTGTGGCGACCAGAGCAGGGCTTCGTGGGCATGGGTGCCAGAGGCAGGGCCGGGGCTTGGTGGTGACCCCCAGCTTCTGGGCAAGCTCTGCCTGCACACTGCTGTCCTTACTCAGAGGTGCTGGATTCAGCTCCAGGAGGTGCTGCGAGCCCTTCCTTGGGGCCTGCATGGATTTGGAGCTCAGATGAGGGGTGAAGGCTGCGGTGAGCACTTGGGGCCACAAGCCTCCGGCCTCTACTGGCTGTGCCACGGGGTTGTGTGTGGTGGGCGTATGTTGCCCTGTACCATTACCCACCACAGGTGGCTCTCAGTGGCTGCATTTCAAGGTGGATAGCACAGTCTGTCCCCCACCCTTACCCCAGCCACACTTCCAGTGCTTGGCACGAGCGTCTGTTGTCCTGAATTCTGTAGAGTGGAGAGAGGTTGGGGAGTCAGGGAGCAGGGCCTGGGGAGGTCCTTCTAGGTGACGCTGTGGACTGAACATTGTGTCTCTCTGAGTTCTTACACATTCCAAGCCAGTGTGGCCATAGGTCAAGGTGGGCATCAGAGGACATGATTCATCTAAATCAGAGTGTGGGCATGAGTCTTCACCCATCAGGGTGGCGCCCTCTAGGCAACACTGGGAGCTCCTCCTGTGCCCATGTACCAGGGAAAGGGTACCAAGGACCCAAGAGAGGCCTGCAGGGGAACCAAAGAGCCTCCAAGCAAAGGGAAGATGAATGGCTGCTCAGGGACCGCGTGGCAGCGGGTGGCTCCTTGCAGCAGCCCAAGCTGAAGATCCCGCTGGTTCAGGACAGTGAGAGCTTAGAGAGTGGAAGCTCAGAGGGGTGGGTGGGCAGGAAGCTGAGTCTGAAAGGCAGGCAGGCACCATGAAGCGTCCCCCAGCCCAGCCTCAGCCTAGATGCCTTGTCGTGCTCCACAGCCACAGAACCAGGGTGCCTCCAGGACACAGAGTGGGGATGGTCAGGACAGGGGGCAGCAGCTGGCCCTCACTGTGGCCCCGATCACAAGTCAGACGGCCCTGGCTTCTGCAGGTGGCACGACTCCTGGAGCCACTGCTGGGAGGCAGCTGTGGGGATTGAACCAGCCTTATCGGCTGCCTGCAAGCAGCTGTCAGGCCCTGGCCATGCCCACCTCGGCAAGCACACTGTTGAAGGACCCTCTTGGTGCCTAGGTGTCACATCCTGGGCTTCCTCAGCTGCCTGGGCTTCACTGGAGTCCCTCTACTTGGGGGCCGCAGGGCAGCCAATATGGATCTGGGGACAGGGCAGTCCTGGGTTGGCCCCGCCCACCGTTCTCTTTTCAGCAAAAGCTCTGGGGCTGCCTCCCTGTTTGGAGTAGCAGTCAGTCCTGCTGGCCTTGTGTCAAATCTCTTCTCTGAAGCAGACAGTGGGGGCTCACAGTTGTGTGTTCAGGGAGGTGATCTTATTCCCTAAGGACGGGGACGTGTCCTGAACAGGAGATGGTTTGAGCTTTGCTCCTGTTGACCACAGCCTGGAGCTTGTCACCAGTTGCTCCAGACTTCTGTGTCCCCATTGGGAGAGGTAGCGCTCAGCACACAGGATGCGTCCTGGGCCAGGCGGGGCTGTGATCTTGGGAGGGAGGCGCCTGTGGGCCCCTCGTGTTGTTCCTCATTTGCAGGACTCAGGCAGGCAGTGAAGTGCACACAGGTGAGCTTCCAGGCAGCAGTGGCCATAGCCCTTGAAAAGTGCGATGAGACCGGGGTCACCCCGTAAAGGCCACCAGACTCGCTTCTCCACATGTCCCCTGGCAGACAGGCCCTGGACCACTTCCAAGTCTGTCCCTGCTCCTGCAGCCTGGCAGTCACCTGAAGATCCTTCAGATTGTGAGTCTTGGGTGTGGTGGCCAGAAGCCTCGGGCTCCTGACCTGGTCGCTTTCTGCCTTGCCCCCCGGGGCAGTGGGTCCTCCGAGTGGCAGTGAGTTTACATGTCGGACAAGCATCTTTTCCTGGGAGCGAAAATCATTTTACGGCTCTAATCTCCGGTCTGCTGGTTTCATTATTTAAACCAAAATGAAATGTGACCCAGAGTGAGAGGAAAGACCAGGCGTGCAGCTGAAAGCCATAATGAGGCACTTACAGCCTTGCCAGAGAGGCCGCGTCCCTTCCTGAGCAGGGATCAGGAGCCCCCAGGTGGGAAGGAGACAGACGTGGCTGCTGCCAAAGCCAGCCAGTGGGAAATCTCACAATAATGGGACGTTTTGGAGAGAACAAATCAACTCCCACATCATTCTGATTCCGGCAGTCCAGCGCGGGAGGCCCGGCATCTGCAGCCTGCCAGCTAATTATCCTGTGAGCTGCAATCCGTGCCCAGGAGGACTTTCTAGTCAGCCTCCAAGAAGAAACCCAGGCTGTCTTCTGCTCAGCCAGGAGGGCGAGGCAGAGGGTGGCGGGGAGGGGACGCACTCCCTTGCAGGATGGAACCATGTGGGCAGCCCAAGGAGGCTGGGCCTGCAGAGTGCTCAGGTCTGCGCTGGCATATCCCCTGGCATGGCTTCCAGGGGACACAGACAGGCCCCAGAGGTAGAGAGGTGGCATTTGCCAAATGTAGGTGCAACAATTTGGTCTGAGGAAAAGAAGGGCTGGGTCAGGGGTCCAGAGGCTGGGGGGTGGGGGAAGGAAGAGGAGGCTGCTGCGAGGCTGCTGGCGCTGCCTCAGATCACTTCTGCCAGCAGGGTCTGTGGCTGTTGCCTTGATGGCAGTGGCCCTGTCAGGCCCTCTGCTGACCCCATCCCTGCCCCACCGCTCTGTCCTAGCCTTACAGCCCATCATCTGCCAGAGCCCAGCCGCACCTTCCCCTCTGGGTTCAAGCCAGTAGGATGTGGGTGTTGATGGTGGGGACGGCAGGGAGGGTGGTGGTGGTGGTGGTGACCATGTGGTGGTCACTGGCAACATCCTGACACCGTCCTTGCCAGGTGTCCTGTGTCATCCTCATGAGTCTCCTTGACGCAGTGTTGTTTCTATTGCCATTTTCTGGGTGAGGAAACAGGCCCGTAGAGCTTACTGCCGTGTTCACCCAGCTGTCTTCTCCAGGGGCCTGTCAGCCACTGGGCACTTGCGGGTGACAGGCCCAGGTGCCCCTGCTGACACCGGAAGTGTTACCAATGTCCCGCTCCCCATTTATTTCTGCATTTCCCCTGCTGAGCTCTCTACTGTCCTGCTTCTCTCGTGCGGGTGTCGAGCGGGGTATGGAGCCTTCACCCCAGGAGCAGCCTCCCCGCCCACCAGCCTCCCTCAGCCCCCAGACATAGGAACCTTGTTTGTGTTTAACTTCCCGAGCACTGAGAAAGCTATTGTGAGCCATTTCAGCGTCTCCTCTGGGGACGCCGGGGCTTCTGAGAGACAGAGAGGAGTCATTTATTTTCTCTCCTCGGTGCCACAGGCAGCTTTTTATGCCTGGCTGACAAGGACGTGTCTAGTTAAGCATAGCGATGCTCAGGGACCTGGGGACACCAGGCTGGAGGGGCTGGGGTGGAGGGGGCTGGGCTTTTCTCTGGGGACACTGGCGGAGCCTGCTATGATTGCAGGGAAAAAATCACTTGCAGCTAGTGGGACAGGAGAGCACTTGTTTTTAATTTACTTCAAACACACTCCGAGAGCGCTTAAGGGAGCACACCATGCCTGGCACTTGGTAGCTAGCACCAGCTTGCTCAGGCCTCAGAGGGACCTGGGGCGGCAGTGTGGATGTCACCCCATCTTACAAAAGAAGTGGGCTTTGGGAGGTTTGGAAACTCCCCAGGGCCACAGAGCTTGCCGTCAGCGTCTCCAGACCTGCCTCGCACACGCCGCTCCCAGGCGCCTCGCTGCATCTGGGCCTGTGGACCCAGCTTCCCAGGGGGGACGGCGCCTCCTGGCACACAGCGCAAGGCCTGGAATGCGCCGCTGGGGGAGGGCCCCGCGGGACGGGCGCAGCCTGGCTCCTGCAGCCCCGGAGAAGGCAGACACGGCTGGCTGGTCCTGCAGGAGCTGAGCCAGACCAGCCTGAAGGGACCCAGCCTCGGCACCCCGGCCGCCCTCAGGCCCCAAGAACCCCCACTCTTTCTGAGCACCGCCCTCTGTGGACAGAGCTGCATCTCATTACGGCGGCAGGGACTAGTGAGCGAGGCTGGTGGGGCTTTGAGCTAAAGAGAGTCCCCCTAATTCATGTCTGCCTGGAACCCCAGAACGTGGCTTTGTTCAGAAGCAGTCTTTGCAGAGGCTGTGGCGGGAAGCTTGAGGTGAGGTAGACCATTAGGTGGCCCCTGAGCCAAGGTCAAGGGTTGCTGTAAGAGGCACCGAGAGGAGCGAGTGGAAGGTGGAGGCCGAGACTGAGGGCAGGCGTCCACGTGCCCAACGGCACCACGCTCCCCACTGCTGGCAGAGGTGGGAGGGGACGGGGAGCGGATCCAGCAGCGCTGGGATCATGGACGCCAGCGGGGGAAGCGACTGAGAGAGGGGGGCTGCACCAGGGGCCGGGTCCCCCATATTCAGGCTGAGCCCCGATTCCATCCAGGCCAGACACTGGGAAGCACCCGGGTGGGGTTGGAGGCATCTGAGGCTCCGTGACCGGGGTACAGACAGCAGGTGGCAAGAGAGAGAGAGCTGTCAGCCCTCGGAATCCCATGTGTGAGGGGCACAGAGATGCACGCAACGGGTCTGCCGCCCACTAGCTGAGTGCTTTCACCCAAGAGGAGACTAACCCCGCTCTGCCTCTGTTGTCATCTTGAAGACAGAGTGACCCTGGCTCCCAGAAATGGGGACATTTTGTAGGCTTAGCAGACTCACCGTGCAGATGCTCAGCGCGGCCCTTAGACTCAGCGGGAGCCGTCCCAGCCGGCAGTGGCCTGTCCCGTGGGTTCTGCCTGTTTTGCTTGACTTTTGGGGAATCTGGGGCTCAGGCAGAGAGACTTGGAAATGCCCACAAGACACTCCCTGCTGGAGGTTTCTTTCTGATGTCCGTCCGTGGGTTGGCTCTACCAAGAATCCCATCTACGAACTGGGAGTGCTAAGAAAAATCGACATATGATCTCTCTAAGTGGCCAAGTAGGGTGCAGAAAGGTGTGGGGGCAGAAAATGCTTTGATGTCTTTCTTGAAATAGGTGGTCTTTGGGTCAAAGGCATCCACATACCATATCCTACCCTTCTGGATTGGGGCTGAGGGTCAGCCCTGGTGCCACACCCGTCACGGCTGAGGGGCTTGCCTTCCAGGTAGGACAACACACCTCAGCATGGTGTTCATGAGGAGCCGACTCTGGCAGAGCCAGATTTGGGTACCTCTTGGGGGCCAGGTGGGTGGTGGCTGTGACTTGCTTTGTTTCTCTTGGCTTCAGCTAGGGGCTGACTGTGTCCAAAGTTCCCGCAATGAAGGCCTAACCCTGTGCCTGTGCCTCAGGTCCCAGTTTAGGAGGTACCGCTTAATGGCTTCATGGTTTAGGGTTGTGTGAATGCCATATGTGATGAGTTGACACTTCGGAGCTGGGAACTTTGAACTTCCCGGGCTTGGGGATATGGAAGAATCCTTTGGGGATCTGGTCGGCAGTGTGGACCACAGACAGTCCCAAGGGGACACGCTGGCCCTCGGCAAGGTACTGTGAGGATGAGCTGGGTGGCTCGTTTATGAGGCACGCTAAATGCAATTTTGACATAATGATATTTTCGGGAGGCAGCCCCTTTGTAGGTCAGAAAGCGTCTCGCTTCGGGTTAGGGTCTTTCCAGAAATAAAATGCTATAGCAAGATCACGGAAGGGGCCTGAAGGCAAATGTTGGTGCCTTCCAAGGAGAATCAGGTCGCAGACACACAGGTGGATGGCTCTGAGGGATGGAGAAGACGGCTAAGGGTGGACCTCAGAGGGATCCAGTTCTGCTGGTACCTGGACCGAGAGCTTTGGCCTCTAAGCCTGTGAGATGACAAATGGATAAATGTCCACTGCTGAACCCATTTTGTCACGGCAGCCTGTACACACGAGACATCCCGGGACATGCTGGGCGGTGGGTAAGGGGTCAGGACTCCCGCTCCCAGTTGACAAAGCCACAGGAATGTTCTGGAAGACCTGGAAACTCAGCAGTTAGTGTCCAGAGCTGGGGAAGGGGGAAGAAGGCTTCAGTGGCCTTGAGACCACCCTGCTCTGCCCACACTGGTTGTGGCTCTCACACACGTGGTACTGCAGGAGCATTCAGGTGCCGGCTCCTGAGCCTGGCCCCCGAGGTCTCCCATAGGCGGCCTGGGGCAGGCCCCGGGATCTGCCGGCTGGCTGTTTCTGTCACTCTCCCTGTTGCTGCCACACAGTTCCTGACACCTGCAAGTTCGAGGATGAGGGTGGATTTCAGCTCAGGTGTCGAGTGGCTGGTGGAAAGATCCGGCGGAGCAGAGTGGCTCCGTGGTGGCCAGGAAGCAGGGAGTGAAGAGAGGTACAGGAGGGAGATGGGCCCCGCCAGGCCGCGCCCCGGACCTCCTCACCTGACCCCGCCCCTAACTGCCAGCCCGCTGCAGCACCTGTGAAGCACTCACCATCCAAACACGGCACCTGAGGGCCGTTTAGACCTGAACCGTGGCACCGTGCTTCCGGCCGGTCCTGACCCGGGGTGCTGGATGTAGCTGCTGGCTGCTGGGTCTCGGCCTCAGACCCACAAGCCTGAGGAGGCTAGAGCAGCTGTGTGTCCAAGGACTGGGCTGAAGCTCAGAGGGAGCCTCCACAGAGCCTTTGCAGGAAGTGAACACGGGCGTGGGCAGCGAGAGGGTGGGCTGGGCATGGCCAGTGCTGAGATGCATGTTTGCTAGCTGGAGGGTCGGAGAGGGAGGCTGAGCTGCCACCCACGGAGGCCTCTGGCCAGAGCTCACATCTTTCTCTGAGGAAACCTTGGTGGCAGGGCCTGTATTTAATAACACAGCCTCCTATAGGAGGCAGGTGAAGTTCGCCGATCGCTGTCTGATCCTGACAAATGAGCCCCGTCCTTTTCCTGGGAGAAGGCTAGCGTGAGATTAAACCTATCAATCCTGCCCTCACCTTCTCTGATCTGCCAGCTGGCGTCTGGCTGGCCCCTGGGAGCTGCCTTTGCTGGTCCCACACATGCCACAGAGGGTCTGGTGTCATCTCCAACCAGGCCAAGTGGCTCCCCTGTGGGCCTTGGGGGCCTCCAGGAGTCCTGTGAGGCTTCCACAGAGAACGTTTGTCTGCATGTCAGTTGGTTCCCAGCCCCCAGCTGCCCCCACCCCAGCACAGCATCACCCTAGAGCTGATCCAGTCGAAAGGTCACCTTTTCTGCACAAAGTGGAGCCAACACAGGGCACAAGCCCCAGCCCAGACTGGAGCTGCCCCAGTCCATACTTCCTGCTCAGCCTCTCCCAGTCCCTCCCCAGAGAGCTGGGCCATGGGACAAGAACCTGGGTCCCCAAGCAGCTGTCTGAGTAGGCAGGACTGCTGCTACAAGCGAGGCTCTGAGGGTCCCTGGCCACCAACGCCAGGGAGCAATTTTAGGAGACTTCAGGGCCCGATTGGGAGGGGCCGAGGATCGGACGCTGAGCTCTTTAGTGATATGCTAATCCCTGTCGCATCGGGCTTGCTGCTGTGGGGCTTCTCACTTCCTGGACTCTGCCCCACACCAGGCCACAGCCCTCAGAGGGCAGCTGTTCCTGCTTCTTATTATTGTCATTTTCTGTAGATAGACTGAGTACTTCATAGATGCTAACAATGACAAATCACCGGCCCCGGCGACACCACAATCACATAATGATAGTCATTACCCAGCCGCAGGCAGTGGCCGAGCTGGTGGGGAGCTGAGAACGGGCGCGGCAGGCAGATGCCAGTGTAGCCTGGCACGTGCCGAGGTGGGCCCAGCCCCAAGGAGCAGCGTTCTGCCCCTCTGGGAGGGCAGGTCGATGGGTGAAGTATCGCACTCTTGTCCCCACCGAGCGAGCTGGCCAGGAGAGACACCAGAGGCTGAGACGGAGTGCAGACAGGGCTGGTCCTCCCAGGGCCCTGGGAGCACCCAGTCTGAGCCCCTCTCGTCACTTCTGGTGTCCCTGGGTTTTCTAGAACCCCAAGGTGCTGTCTGCCTTCTCATTACGTGGCACTGTGCCCTCACCTGCGTGTGTGTGCACGCCTGTGTGCGTGCACGCATGTGCATGTGTGCATGTGCGTGCTTGCATGTGTGTGCATGTGCATGTGTGTGCATGTGCATGTGTGTGCGCATATATGTTACTGGGGTTTAATCCAGGGCCCTCACACTGAGCTACACCCCAGCCCTTTTTTATTTTTCTTATTTTGAGACAGGGTCCTGCTTAGTTCCCCAGGCTGGGCTTGAGCTCGCTATCCCCCTGCTGCAGTGTCCCAGAGTCCTGGATGACAGGTGTGTGCCACCATCCTCGTGTGACTCCTAATTCCTTACCAACCACAGCTCTGCCCTCGAGGTAGATGCTGGGGCACGGTCCAGTAGGTGACAGAGAGTTGTGGGACAAGAACGGAGAAGCCAGATGGAGCGAGGATGGCACTGTCGGAAGATCAGAAACCAAGAGACAAAGGTCTCCCCGCCTCCTCACGGGCTTCAGACCCGCACAGACCGCAAGTGCAGGGCCTTGGTTCTGCGCAGCCTCGATTGTACCTGGGTTTCGGCCTCTTCCCTCTGTGGCTTCTTTGTGAAGCCCTTCATGGTCAAGGCCTCCCTCCCGACAGTGGGCCGGAGAGGTCAGGTGCCCACGGCCACGACTCCTGTCTGCCCCTTAACCAGGTACCTCCAGAGAGTCCTGTCGGGCTCCGTCCTGAAGAGCAGGGCTCTGCTCCTGTCCCGTGACTTACTGTTGCTGTGCCTCTGTGAGGAGCCTGGTGCTGGCCACTCTGAGTGTCCTGCTCAGCTCTTTGCTGGGGGACACAGCTCTGAGGCCCCACCCCGTGGCGCCATGGGTCTATGGTCCTGGCCACTGAGATGTCCCAGTCCTCCGATGGCATCCTGTCCAGAGCCTGCCCTGCATCCTCCCCTCACTGCCTCAGTGGGTCCTTCATCACTGTTCTTTGGAGAGTACCCCAGGGTGACCCCACTCACTGCGCTGAGAATCAGCTGTGGTGCTCCACAATGGCAGGCTCCACATGGTGGAGGGGCGCAGAGGCAGGATCATGGTCGCCAGAGTGGGCGTGGCTCTCGGTCAAGCACCGACAGAAGTGCTCTGCAGCTATGGTCTCAGGTTCCGGGCAATGGTTGGTGTCCTTACTGTAAGGAAACTGAGGCACAAAGGGCCCTAAGCACATGCGTCACACCTGAGCATGTGACCGCACCCACTCTGCCACGCAATCCACAAGAGCCTCACGCCCGGCTGCGGACACCTGTGTGTGTGCCTACTTGCCTCCCCACCCGGTTGTGCAAGGCTGTAGCTGTGTGCACATCGGGGTCCGGCCGTGCGCCCCAGGCCTACTCCCAGGCGCTGCTCCCCACTGCCCCTCCACCGTGGCCACCTGTGCTCCACTCTGCTGGGCTTCCGATGCTGTGCACAAGGGCAAGCTTTAGCCCCCACATCTAGCCTCAGGCACCACTTAGAAGCAAGTGCCAGGGCTTCCTGTGCTCCGAACCCCCCCACGTTGCTGGGATCTGCTGCTTCGCCTCTGCAGGCTGGAGCTGACCGCTTCCCCACTCACTCCCACATGCTTCACTTAGTCCTTCCGAGTACTGGATTAACATACTGCGTGGCTCCGCTGCTCGGGTGCTTTGAGGCTCAGTGTCGATCTTTAGAGCCTTTCTAGCCCTGACTGTACTTCCCAGAGACAGCTCAGGAGGGCTTCCTCCCTGGACACGGGGACTTGGAGCACAGCACATGAAGCAGTCCCTGGCCCAACAAAAGGCAGACATAGGGCAGTGGCTTCCGGGGGATATGGGCAGAGCAGCAGTGTTGACAGGGAGAAGGGTGTGGGGCGCATGTGGCCTGGGGATGTGTGGGGAGAGGGGCTCCCTAGAGTGCAGTCACAGCTGCACTGTGCAGGGCTTCGCTGCGGACAGCTCTGCACCCCTATACCACAGGGCCACAGAAAACCCTCCCTCAGGGGAGAAGGGTTTACTCTGGTTCTCGACTTCAGCTCCTAGTCACCTGGCTTTAGAGCTCTGGCCACACAGATGGAAAGGCATGGGAGAAGAGGTCGGTCTGCCTCATGGTGGCCGGAAAGCCAGGATGGAGAGATGGGTGCCAGGGTCCCTGTGTTCCCCTAGTGGCACAGTCCAAAGGGCCCACCTCTCTCCTCAAAGCCTGTGCCTAGACACCTCCCTGTTCCAGCAGCTGGTGACCGAGCCTCTGCGATGCGGGAGACCAAAGCCACCCCTGAGGGGTCACCGTGAGATCTGTCTTGAAGCCCCAGCTCCAGGCGCTGTGACTCTGACACTGTGTGGAAGCAGCATGCACCCAGAGGTGCTCAGAGTGGATCTCCGC
>NW_004524689.1:2301690-2341984 GCF_000260255.1 Octodon degus
CGACCTTGGGCTCCTGAGATAGGGACATGGGCTGATTCCTGAAGGACCAGCCCTGCTGGGCTGCGACCTTGGGCTCCTGGGATAGGGACATAGGCTGATTCCTGAAGGACCAGCCCTGCTGGGCTGCGACCTTGGGCTCCTGGGCTCCAGACAGCGAGGGAGGACCCGGGCCAGCCTCGGGGCTCTGCTCTGAAGCCAGCCCGAGCCTGCAGTGCCTGGAGCCCGTGCGGAGCCTGGAGCTCTGGGCTTTCTTCACCGGGGCTCTTGTTCAGTCTGTACGCTGCCCAGGGCACTGACTGAGGGGCAGTACGGGCAGGTGGGAGGAGCTCGCTGGCCCATGTCCCTGCACTGTCCCTCCATGGCCTCTGTGGTCCTGTATGGAGTCTCTGGGCTGCCAGCCCAGCATGCAGGTCTCTCGGATACTGCGACTGCACTGTTTGCCGAGTGTGGAGCCACTTAGAGAACTGACTGGCAGAGACATGTCTTCCTCACGTTCCTCTTGGCATATGGTGTTTTGTCAGGCGACGGGACTGGCAAGACATCACGAGTCCCCGAGGCGGTGCGACCGCTTCTCCATTCTGGGGAAGCCGCTTGTCATGCAGTCCATCAGCAGATGGCTGGGAGAGGCGGCTGGTCAAGCCTCGGCACGGGAAGTAGAGACGAAGCAGCGTGTTCCTTTTCCTGCTGAGCTCACGCGTACATCGGGTAGCGTGGTGGCTCTGGCTTTGCAAATTCATGAGCTGAGGTATACTCTCCCACCTGGAAGGGACAGGGTGAGTGGGCTCAGGATGTGGCCAGGGGCCGCCTGCTCTGAGGGGCATGCACTAGGCTGTGGGTGACACAAGAGCGAGGGTGTGTGTCAGGCCCGGGTTCCCACGAGCTCTGCTTTGCAGGTGCTTCCAGACAGCTGCAGTGGCTTCCCCTGGGTTGGCGTCCCCTGCGCCGACTTCCCCAGGGGAACACCAGTGGTGACATAAGAGAAGAGGTCCAGATTCCACGTCCTCAGTGGTGTGTGGATGGACAGTGCCCCCTTCATGGCATCCTGGGGACCCAGAGGCCACAGTGGGACACCGAGGCCCCCTTACACAGGCCAAGGACACCTGGACCAAAGCATCACACCCCAGTCAGAGCTGTGCTCCCAGTGACTGCAGTGTCCGGAAGATCACCTGTGGCCTGGCCACACCGAGGAAGAATTTGAAAGAAAGAACCAAGGCCATGTGACCATTCTGAGTGTGGTGGGGAGGAGGGAGATGTGACTGGAAAAATACAAGACTCGGCCACCAGCAGGTCCCAGAGAGGATGCCAGGATGGTGGGCAGCAGGAGGGTTTCCCTCTGAAGGGCTGGGTTTCCCTCTGAGCTCCCTGGCAGCAGAGAGAAAGAAGAAATGGACAGGACTCGAGGCACAGGACTGGCCCCATGTACCTCTGTGGGATTAAGGATGTCACATTCCTCCTTCCTTCTAGGACGAGCTGAGCATCCTCTGTCCCTCCGGAGACCCCGCTGCCATGTCCAGAGGGAGGGCGGCTGGGAGCTTGCAGGACGCCAGGGAGTGCAGCACCAGGAGGATGAGGGCATCCATGGACCCCGAGACCAGCCCTGTGGTACCACGACTGGGCTTCCCTGGGGTCAGGGGGAGGTTTCTGGAGGAGGTGGTGCCCCAGCTCAGCATGCACAGTGTGTAAGGGTGGGGTACAGGGGAGATGGGCCCCCACAGACTGGGCATCGAGAGCAAGCAGCACGGTGTCTGCAGGGAAGCCCTCCTCCCAGGCAGCCAGGAGGAGGAGGCGGCATGTGCCCGAGGGCCTGCTGGGGGTGGGGTACAGCATGCTGGTCCCACGGAACCCCGTGCTGCTGGCACTTTTCAAATGCACCCATCCCTGTGATGGGGTGGTGGCCACGGAGCTCATGTCCACTAGGAGCCTTGCACACACTGTCTCATGTGACTTTGCCACATGATAAGAAGTGACCATTCACAAGGTTGGTGACATCTCGGTTACACTGCAGGGCCGGAGTAGCAAGCGGGTCGCTTGGGTCTGTGCAGTGGCTGCCGCTTGTGCTGGTCCAACAGGCAGGCGTGATGACTGCTGTGGGGGGCGGCCTTGCAGAGGACCCCCAGGACCCACCCGGGAGTCCATTCTAGTGCTGGCTGCAGCCCTGCATGGAGACAGGGACAAGAGGTCACCTAGAGAGTCCCAAGTGCAATGGCCGGGACCTTCCTGACCCAGCCTCTGTCACCTTCCCCTGCAGAGCCGGCTGGGCTGGGCTCCTGAGCAGCAAGCAAAGCCCTGGCTGATGCACTCGTGTGCCTGGGCACACTGGGCTCTCCCCTGCTCCCCTGGAAACGGGTGCACCTGCCCACGGGGAGCAGCATAAAGCTGTCTTTTGGTGAAGGAAGAGGTCAGCGAGCGGGAAGTGGGGCGCGGCTTCTGCTCCCAGGACCACGCTGGGACAACTAGGATGACTGCACACAGGGGTGACTTCACTGACCCAAGGAGCAGAGGTCAGAGAAGGCCGGAGGAGGGGTTCTGAGGGGAGGGATCCCTTCACAGGACCTTGAGAGGTCACGGGGCCAGTGCTGGAGGCGGCAGTTTAGAATCTTAATGCTGGCCTCGGACGACGCTTCCAGGTGTTAGTAATTACTCCAAAATCGACCCCGGACTCCCTGGGCCTCCCAGAACTCGGCCTTCTGCACCAGGCCAGTCCAGAGTGAACCCCGCAGCTTCTGCTGGGTTGGCCCCAGGAGTCCTGCGAGGGTCCTCGCCCAGCGCCCTCCCTTGGGGGTCCGTTCCACAAGGTGCTTGTCGATGCAAGTGCAGGTTCAGGTACAAATGCACACGTGGCACCCGCTCACAGCAAGGGGAGGTGGGGCCGTATCATTCCTGTTTGTGGGGAGACAGCACCTGTGACTGTGGCCTCATGTGGCAGATCACTGTGGGGCGCTCTGAAGAACTATTTTCTGTATCATACTGGAGAAACACTTCCCATAAGGCGCGCAGTAAGAACACAGAGATGATCAAACCGAACGCTGTGCCCCAGGCGCCATGGCCTGCAGCGTCCGTTCCTGAGAAGTGGGAAATCCGCCCCTGCTCACACAGGGCTTCCTGAGCTGCCTGGCAACTAGGAGCTGCCCAGGCCTGAGCCGCGCAGCTGCCGTCAGTCCCCATCCGTGCTGCCCTCTGTCCTCTCGCTCTGATAGGGCCGGAAATGACGGCACAAGTCAGCATGGCAGTAGTTGGACTCGGGGCTGTCATGCTGCCTCGTGCCATTTTCCAAGTGTCTGTGGTCAGTTTCTGCCTCTCCTCTGCCTTTTCCCTCTTCTCTTTCTCATCATTGGGTTCGGGCCTCAGCAATTCCTTCACGGCCTGGGATCGGCATCACCCATGTTTGTTGTAGTCCTAGTGCAACTCTAGCTAATGACCCAAGTTTCCTAACACAGAGGGCAGAAAGCAGGAGAGCCCAGGGCCCAGGGCACACACTGGACATGGTGAGCTCAGTGTCCCTTCTGTCGCCTTCCACCTGCAAGAGACCACGCTCCATGGGGTGGCTTTGCTTGGTTTCCCAGCATCAAGAGTGGGCAGGCTGCCCCTCCTGGCCTGCCTCCCCCCACACAGTGCATCTGCTCTCGGTGTCCCCAGCTGCTCATCCCTTGTGTGTCTGTCCTGGCCTCTTCCTACAGGGAGTCACACTGGGTTAGGGTCACCTCCCCAGAGTGTGACCTCACGTCAACGAATCGCCTCTGTGATCATCCTGCCTTGGTCATGTTCTGAAGTCCAGGCAGTCAAGGCATCAACCCACGAATGCAGGGGGACACAATTCAATCCCAGACCTGAGAGGTCTGTGTTCCATTTCTTCAGCAAGAAGGATGACCCCGCTGACTGTCTGGCCCCTTTGCTTCTCATGGGTAGAGATTGTTGGTCTGCGCTTTAAAATGAACCGGTGATTCTTTGGGGTCTTGCAGGAGCTGGGGAGGAGGGCTCCTCTTTGAGGATAGCTCTGTGACTCTGGAGGGAGGGCGAGTCTTCCCAAAGCTCTTCTACATGAGCGGAGTCCCTCCGAAGGCGACTGTGGGCGGGGCTTCTCCGGCAGCCCTGTGCTGCTCCTCACGCCCACATCGGTGGCGCTCACGGAACTGTCATAAATGGGCCTCATGCATCACCTCAGACGTGCGAGAAGTTCGGCACAGCTCCCCACGTCTCATGCACGCTGGCTTGTGTGGGAATCCTCTGAAGCCTGAGGCCAGGTCTTAGTACAAGCCCACATTCATGGTGTTCTGGCTTCCACTGTGGACCTGCATTATCGCCACAAATACGGACCTCATCCTGCCAGGACGGCTCACAGGGGTCCTCGTATCCAAGACTGGGCTCACCTAACACAGTCCTGGCCTTTCCTGTGGTCTTTTCCTAGGGGCCTCGAGCCCATTATTCATGCTGGGCCACCAAGGACACCAGGTGCTCTGCGCTGACTCTGTAACCCAGGATGGACCTGACATTCCAGGCTCGCCAGACCACCTAGTGGATCGTGGTCACACTGGAAAGACCAACCACGTGACTGGAAGCTGGGCACTTTGGGACCCAGGGAAACAGCTCCGCTTCCTGGGAGATGCAGCGATGAGTCAATCTGTCATGGCTCCCTGGTCACAGGTGCGGCGAGGGGCACCCCGGTTGGTGGCACTCAGAAGCGCTCGTGCTGGGAGGCTGATGCATCCAAAGGCTGCGGTGCTCCACGTCCGGGCCCTCTCAGACTTCCCGTCCCTGGACGGCTCTGGGTTTGGTGTGTCTTAACGGTGTCTTTTGTGACCACACACCTGTGATCCCATGGTGTTCCTGAGGTCTGGAAGCTGTCCTGGTGAACCGCTAAAATGAGGCTTTTGTGGAGCACCCCTAAACTTTTATCCAGTTGCCCTGGGGACCCCAGTCTTGCAGCTGGTACTGAAGTGAAGCCCATTCCATGGACCCTGTGGCTGGCCCGACTCCCTGGAGCTGGTCCTCCATTATGCCCATTCATTGACATTCTCTTGCACATTTATTACAATTTATGCTGAGGTTCATAAAACTGAAAAATGTTAATCATCGAACATTGAAAAGAGACATTTTATTACCAGGTCGGTTGGCTCATGGCATGTACATCCATCCTGTACACAGACAGCTCTTTGAGGCCAGGCTCTGCTGCAGACCGGAGGAGTGGGTTCCGGGCCCAGATGGCGCGAGGTGGTCCTGCCCCTGAGGTTCTGGAGCACGGTTCTGTCCCCAGCCTGCACTCCCACCCACCTGTCAGCGCCATCCCACCCACTCCACTCACCCCGGGCTCCCAGGGTGCTGCTTCCACACACGGGTGCACAGGAAGCTGGCCTTCGCTTCCCTCACACCTCGAGGCTCCCTTCCCTCCCTGCAGCATCCTGGGCAGCTGGCGGGGGGTGGGTGAAGCCTGATGGAAGATGGGGCATGCGGGCCCTGGGGGACTCACCTGGCACCTAGGCTGAGCCGTGGGAGGTCACTAACATGCTGTCCTCCCCATGGTGAATTTCTCAGCAGGGTTTGGGCCACGTTCCGTGGAGAACCACTTTTGTTGTCAGTCTGAGCCACGTATTCTCCAGCAGCCAAGGGTCTCAGTTTGACCCTTTTATGTCACACACACACGCACACACACACACACACACACACACACACAGTGTGATAAAAATACAGAGAACGTTTAAATTTTCAAAAAATTGTAGTGAAGGACACACTGCCACGCGTGCCCCTCACAGCCTCGCCCGCGCTCTGAGGCCCCCGCCCCGCATCCCGCGCTCTCTGAAGCGGCTCCGCGGTCCTCCCCTGACCGGCCTCAGCCTCATGGCTCTGGCTGTCCCCGTGTCCTGACTCAGCTCCGAGCGCTTCCCTTTCACGCTCACGTGGCCTTCGGGGAAGAGCCAGAAGTGCAACGCCAGCCTGGTGAGCAGTGCGCGCGAGGAGCCGGCGTCGTGCCTTGGTGAGGCTGCCTTTCTGCTGGCAGAAGCATTCACGGGGTTTTGACCACACCTTGTGAAGTCACTCAGGAAAGAGGACTCCAGAACTGCTCCAGAGCATGGCAAGAACGACGGGGTCCGTGTGTCAGGAGAGTATTCCTAGAGGGATTGATGGCAGTGTGTTTCTGACTGCAAATCTTTTCAGCATTTAAACACACACGGCACTTTTTGATCCGCCTTTGTACTGTTCGGTCATCCCACCATCCGCTCTGGACGTGGGCGAGGACACGGGTGAGCAGCACCCCAGGAGCAAGGGTCAGTCTTGGCTTCCCGTCCAGTACTTGGAGACATGACCTTTCAGAGGTGGTCTGTTTAGGATGCGCTCATTAGGGTGGCCCTGACCGCGTGACATGCAGCAGCGTGCTGTGGAAGAGGGAACTGTGGACCAGACACCCACAGAGAAGGCCACATGCAGGTGAGGCAGGGTCAGGGTGAAGCTTCAAGAAGGCGAGGAGCCCCGCGGAGTACCGCAGCTGTTAGAAACCAAGAGAGGTTGGGGACAAGTCTGGCCTTGGCAGGAGCCAGCCCTGCAGGTGCTTGACCATGAGCTCTTGGTCCTCAGAGCTCCGAGACTATAGATTTCTGTCACTGAAAGCTGCAGTGCTTTGTGGTGCCACCCTTGAAAACTGAAACAGCAACGTACTGCTCCCCAAGATGCTGCGTGGTCTCTCCGGGTGACTGCTGGTGGCCTTGGGGTCACCAGCTGAGCTTGGTCGTGTCAGTGCTGGGCAGGGGCGGTGGCTTCTTTCTGTCGCTCTCTTCTCCCCCACATCTGCCGAGCGGAGCTGCCACCAGCCCCACCCCCAACCCTAGGGAGAAGCCTGTGGCTTCCAGGCTGGATCGTAAGAGCTTGAGAACGCGGTGGCTCCATACGGACTGTCCCACCTCTTGCTGATGTCGTGTTTTCCTTTTCGCCTGCGTGGGAGGGGGCTAATGAGCCACTTTCATGATGCAGCACCGATTGGTGGGCTCCTTCATGCGCAGGGCAGGAGACCGCAGGGGCCGGTCTCAGAGGAAGAGGCTGCAGAGCAGGACCTCAGAGGGGACAGAGACCACTGTCCGGGCCTTCCCGGGTCCTGCTCCCATGACAGCTGCTCTTAGGTGCGTTTATCCTCCCAGGGCCATGGACAGCACCAGCGGAAGCGTTTCCTGACAAGTACTGGAAGGTGTCACTGGAGGGCCTGAGTAGGGAGGTTCTTTCTGTCCCACACACCCAGAGGTCAAGGGGCAGTGACCCCAAGGGCTGTAACTTCGGTGTCTTGAGGGAAGCTTTCCATCCCCCTCTGCCATCGGGGGCACCCCGGGCACGTCACAGTCCTGCAGTGGGGGTTCTGCAGTGACGGTGAGCCTCACCAACACACCTGGGTCCCCAAAGGCCCACCCTACTTTCTTTAATTTTTAATCTTTAATTTTTTTTTTTTTTTTTTTTTTTTTTAGGGAAAGGTCTACAGGGTGTTCAGGATCTTACTACTAGATCACACTCTTGGTGATTCTCCTGTTTATAGCCTCCTACGAGCTGGGATTACAGGCATGTGCCACCATGCTCAGTCTCAATTGCTATCTCAGCATGCCCCTGGGGGCGGGGCCGGCACAGCAGGCCCAGAGATCAAAGCCCACCCCGTGACTGCTTGCAGGTGTTTTAATCCGCTGAGCTAATTGGCCAGCCCTTCACACTGCTTTTTTTTTTTTTTTTTTTTTTTTCTCCTAAGGACAAAGGTGCTTGCTCCAAGCCTACAGCAAAAGCGCCTCATGTAACCTGTGTGTGCATCACCCCGTGGCGCGATCCAGTTCCGGCAAGGCCAAGGACCAACCTGGGCAGTTACACTCCAGTCCTGGAGACAGGGCCTCCTCACCAGCTCCTCACAAATGTTGGGTGACTCCCAGAGTGGGGATCCCTGGGGTCCTTAGGCCGTTGCGCTGAATGGAGCATTGTTCCCCAACTCAAAACATCTCTCACTGTGCTTCTCCCAGCAGCTGGCTCTGCAGCTGCCTTTTCTTTAGTCCCCTTTTTAAGGCATCCCTGAGACTCTCTCCACCTTGGGTTCCCTGGAGGTGGCAGTGAGGGGACACAGTGACCTGTCCTGGCGACTTGGCCCATGGGCTCCTCTTCTTGGCATGTCCTAGCCAGTAGGCTCTGTGTCCTGGCTGCCCTCTGGCCAGCGTCAGGGTGCTGGTAGCTGAGGACAGTCTAACGCTCCCTCTGATTTCTTCCTGGGAGCACGGAGGGCCTGGTGTTTCCACTCCGTCCGTGGCCACTCTTTACCGTGTCCACTTCAAGGATACCCGAAGCCCTCTGGTGACTGAGCTCCTAGACCTCAGCTCTGGGCCATGCAGACCCCAAGAGCAGCATCAGCCCAGAGATCCTGCCTTTTCTGTCCCTTTCTGCCCTGCACAGCACACTCCAAGCAGGAGCAAGCCTCCTCTTAAACCCGCACACCCACACTCCGGAGCTAGCTGGTGGCTACAGCAAAGTCACAGCCAGAGCACCGTGCCCACGCTGGGCAGCCCACAGTGCCCGGCAGCCACAGCATCCAGCCCCCACTGCTGCCCCCTGGGGCCCTAGTGCCAGGGATCCAAGGACAGCCCCGTTCTAGAATATTATCACGACCAGAGGCAAGGCAAGGAGAACTTTGTTGTTCCTTTCATTATTCTTTTCAGCACCATACTAGAAACCCTAGATAATGCAATAAAACAAGAAACAGAAGAGCATATAGTTTGAGAAGAAGTAAAATTGTCTTTGTTGAAAGCTGCTGTGATCATCTGTGTAGACAATCTGAAAGGATGAACTAAAGAGCAACATCAGTGAGGCTGTAGGGCATATGACTCACAACTGGCTTTCTAAAGGCCAGATAGCTCAGCGGACTAAAGCACCTGCTTAGGCAGGTGCAGGGGCTGGAGTTCGATCCCCGGTATGGTGTGCACTGAGACTGGGCATGGTGGCGGACACCTGTAATCCCAGCTCTTGGGAGGCTGAAAACAGGAAGGATCGCTACGCGTCTGATCTGTGTAGTGAGACCCTGCAGACCCTGTCCTAAATGCAAAACAAAACAAAATGAAACAAACAAACAACAAAAAAAAACCCCAGCAACCCACAATTGGCTTTCTCTATGCCAGCAAAGAGCAAGTGGGATTTGTAATCGAAAGCACACTGCTGTTTACTTTAGCACCAGGAAAGTGAAACAGTGAGATGTGAAGGCAAGGAAGGAAAGGCGCAGAGCTCCGACGAGAAACAGCAAAGAAGAGCACCAACGAGCTGAAGAGCTGCCCCGTGTTCACGGACGCCTCGCTGCAGGCGAGGTGCTGCCTCTTCGCAGTTTGATGTTTATATTAAAGCAATCAAACTAAAAAACCTCAGCAGGGCATTTGCGCCTATCAATAAGCTGATTCTCAAGTTTCTAAGGACAGGCACGAGGCCCGCCCTGGAGGGGCCAGCGGCTAGCGCTGAGCTCAGCGCCCAAGGAGACAGCGTCAGGCCCGATGCTGCCCATGCCACAATGTACTGCGAAGCTGCAGACAGCGCGGTGTCGGCTACAAGGAGCCGGAGGAGAACGGGACGGCAGAGGGAGCTCACAGGGGGCCTCGGAAGCACAGCTGGCTGACCTCAGTCCTTCCATGGATGCAATGAAGCAACTGGACATCCAAGTGCAAAAGTGAATCTAGGGTGCTGCGGAGGCAGCTCAGCGGCACAAGCACCCACCTGGCAAGCTCGAGGTCCCGAGTTTGGGCTCCAGTTCTGCATGCTGGAACCCCAGGTATGCCGCGCTGGCCCTGGAACCGGGCGTGGGGCCATGCACCTGTAGTCTCAGAGCTGAGGAGGCTGAGACAGGAGGATCACTACATGTCTAAACTGCACAGCAAGACCCTGTATCAAAAAAATTTTTTTTTAAATCTTGGCCCCAACTTTGCACTTGTCATAGAGATAAAGTTAGAAATGGACCCTGGGCCTAAATATAAAGTTATAACATGGCAAGGAGAAGACAAAATGGATTATGTTTTAGATATGACATAAAAACACAGTCCATGCAAGAGAGAACTGGCAAATGGACATCCTTAAAAGGACAACTTGTGCTCTATAAAAGGCAACGTACAGAGAATGAGAAGACAGGCCCTAGGTTAGGAAAGCATAGTCGCAAAAGATGCAACCAATGAAGGACCGTTACCCCCAAAGCAGAAGACTCTTAGGATCTCACAATAAAATGGGAGAAGCCCTTTTAAAAATGAGCCAAATACCCGAGCAGTCCTCCCACCACGAACATATGGAAAGAGGCCACTGGGGACCCGCGAAATTCAGCAGCGCGCTCCCACCACATGCCTGGTAGAAGGGCCGAGGTCCAGCATGCTGCCAGCTGCGAACGCTGGCAGGACGCAGAGCCGCACTCCTCTCCACAGCTAGAAAGCACAGAGAAGGCGGCAGCCAAGTGGGAGGACAGCGGGGTGGGCTTTCACAGAGCCCAGCACAGGCTCGCCTTCCAGCGTGGCAAAATCACGCACTTCGTCCGGTGTTCATCCAGAGGAGACAAACTGTTTGCTTCCACATAAAACTGGCGCAGAGGTGTTCTAGTGGCTTCCTTCACGATTTCCAAACCTTGAACCCAGCAAAGACGTCCTTCAGCAGGTAAGCGAGTAAGTCGGGGTGTGTCCGAGGGTTGGGGAGCTCTGCTCAGCGCCAAGAGGCAATGCGGCGCAGGCCACGCGGAGGTCCCGAGAGCTTCATACGCGCTCAGAGAAAGCGGCCAGCCTGGCCGGGGCGTCGTGCTAGGATTCCAGCTGCGGGACATTCTGCAGAAGGAAAAGGTAGGGAGGCAAGAACAGGGGCCCCAGTGACCAGGGCAGAGCAGGAGGGTGGGCGTGGGGCGGGGCGGGGCGCAGTGGGCACCCCCCACAGGGCACCGGCACGTGGTGACATCCACATCTGTGCAGAGCCGCGGGGTAGCGGTCCCTGGGCGCTTACGTAAGTCAGTGACCACTTAGAACTGACCACAGGGTCCCTGCTGGCAGGGCCGTACTTCCTGGCGCTGCCCACACGGGGAGGGCAGGGCACACGCAGCGTCTGTGCACTTTCCATTCCATTCGGTTACAACCCTAAAACTACTCTAAAAAATATTTTAAAAAAATAAAGTAAGTAGGACTTTTAGAGTGCTATTAGGAATATTCTCTATTCTGGGACAGTGGATGTCTTTGTCAAAACTCATCCAAATGATGGGCTTTATTTAATATAAATTTTATCTCAAAAAATGGGTTTGAACAAAGAGAACTATCTCTTGACTCTTGTCCCTGGCCCAAGCCAGCCTCGCGGGTGTGTCCAGTCCTCTGGCCTGGCCTGGCTTATTTTGACAACACTCAGCTTAGATTCTGTTCATGCTTTGACAGCAGCTAGTCAGAGCTGGGAGGAGCCCACAAGAGTCATCCTACAGCAGGCCCCAGCGTGCGAGCAGTAGGGATCCAGGCTCTGCCCGTGTCCTAGGAGGACAGAGAAGGCCAGCAGGCACCTGCCGGGGCCAAGTGCGAGGTGCAGGTCTGGAGAGGTCTGTGCTCCGGTCGGCCCAGGCCCAGCTTGGCGCAGGTGCCCTGCTGTGGAGCCCAGCTCTGCCCAGGGCCACGGAGCGAGGGAAGAAGCTTCCTGAGGGTGTGGGTTGGGTGCAGATCAGGGAGGGCAGCAGTGTCTTGGGCCTGGAGAGCCCTCACGCCGTCTGTGTCTGGGTGTGGAGCACGGGCGTGAGACCAGGCAGGCTCTCTGGGCCTCGGGAGGCTGTCGGCCTCCAGCTGGGGCTGGACGCTGGGCACTGCACCGGTCAGCCTGCCCTAAGGAGACTCAAGTCTGGCTGCTTAGGAAGAGCAGAGCCGCTCGGCTCAGCTTCACAGGCTCAGGAACCTGGCTCCTGCGTGGGCAGAGTTCCGTGGAGCCCCTCTGGCCTGTGTCACACTGTGGCTGGGGCAATGGCACGGGAGGGAGGTCATGTGGAGCAATCACAGCCATCATGTTGCCAAGCCAGCAGTCCAAGGGACCTGGTGTGGACACGGTCAGGCTTAGGTCTCCCTTGATCACTTCCGAGGCGCACGCCCCCAGTGCGTGGGCTCTGGGCTATGGTCCGCGCTCCTCTGTCCTCTCCCCTATCCGCTCGTTAGCCTCCCCACTCCTTACTCACTGTCTTAGGGGATGGAGCCCACGGGAGGTGCTGGGGTCCAAAGGTCGTGTCTTGTGAGTGTAGCTGGTGCCCACAGTGCCCCCTGCTGAGTTGGTGCCATCTGTGAGCCACAGCAGGTCCTTATCAGGCACCACGCTTGCCGAGGCTCATGGTCTTGGGCTTCAGCAGCCAGAACAGTGAGAGGAATGTTTCTGCTGTGGCCGCTTGGGCTGTGACCAAGAGGGATGCTGAGTCAGTTCCCTGGGGAGATGCGCCCTGCTGCAGAAAGCGGCCAGGGGCTCGCTGACCTCTGAGGACGGCTGTCAGGGCCCGGCTGGCCCTGGGTCATCCTGTCAGTGCCCACGGGATGCGTGAAGCTGTCTGGCCACGTGAGCAGCGGGATGAGCTTGGTGTTGGGGAGATTACAGTTGCAAGAAAGGGATGGGCAGGAGGCAGGAGGTTCCTACGCCTGTAGGCAGGCGACCGGGCGAACAGAGCCGGGCAGGGACACAGGGCTGCTGTGCTCACGAGGCGCAGCCCCCGCTGCTCCCCTCCCCTACATGCAATTGCCTCACCTTTCTTTGCACTTCAATTAATCTCTTTACTTTCCTACAATGAACCGTGATTCAGACAGAAACGTCATCAAAAAAGGCCAAGCATAAGACCCACCTGGAATCTTTCTTTGAAGCACAAACTAGACCTAGGAAAGATATGAGCCTTGATCAATGTCACCTTCCCCAGCATGGAAGGAGAGGCCCAGGGACATCTGTCCCCCGGGGTGCAGGTCAAGCCTAGGTGGACAGTGCTCCTGGATCCAGCTCAACCAGGGCTGCTCTGGGCGCTCATGGACCCCTAGTAGAGGTGACAAGCAGCATGTAGGCGCCTGGAACAGGCCACCAATGCGCTGCTGTCTTCGTCTCCCTTCCTGCAGGGAGAAGCTTTGCTGGTGGGCGCTGCAGCACAGGAATGGCGGGAGCAGGCCAGGAGCAGCAGGCCTTTCTTGTCACTTGTGGGTCTCTGGAAAGCAGGTCCCTGCCAGCTTGCTGTGCACTCTTCAACTCCCTGGGCTGAAGCACAGGACAGCTGCATGGAAACAGGGCAGCCCCAGCCCTGAGAGGTGCACAGAGAAGCCCGGTTGTCTGCAAGGTGAGAAAGCCCACTGGTGCGCGTGTGCGGCCCACCACTGCCCCGTATCCTGAGCCCACTGGCCCTGGGCTTCTCTGGTTTCTCACAGGGAGTGGGATTTCTGCCCAAACAAGCATGAGAGAAGACCCTCCGGTGGGCTGAGAGCAGGCTTGGGGCACCCCACCGCCCTCTTTCACCCCTCCATGTCCCAGCAGCAGCGAATGCTCGCTCACTGGGGCTTTATTCCAGGAATCCTGGAATCGAGGCTGGGCAGCTCGGGCCTCCCTGCGCTCTCCTGATTTCTCCAGGGCCTGGTGACACTTGGCTAGTTGCCAGACACTCTATCTTGGCTGCTGAGCTCCTGTAACTGCGCTATGACAACAAGCAGCCTTCTCTTCACACCAACGCAGATGTGAATAATGATTCGATGCTGGTATTTTTAGTACGGGTCAGGGTTGCGCTCTGGTTCTAGATGTTCTCATTTTCCTCCTTTTTAAACCAGAGCAAGGCCTGAAGGGGAGGTGGCTGACTCTCGCTAAAAGAAGCTCATTGGCAGCTTCGAGGTCAGTGTAGAAACGTTTATTTCGTGAGCTTATGAGGAAGGCAGCAGGACTGGAGCAGCCAGGAATGGAGTGTGGTGGCCAGTCGTGCCGCAGCAAGTAACAGAAGACAGTGACTGAGAACTTGGACAAAGAACGAACTTCCTCAGGCACCATGGAACGCCGCCATTGCCCGCCCACTAACCTACAGGAGGTGCAGCCACTTTCTACTAAATGCTGAGAAAATTGCGGTGCAAATTAACCAGTTTCTTTTCAGATTCCAGTTTCCTGTAAACCCTACCCGTTGAAAAACTGGGTTAAAAACCTGAGCCCTATTTGGGCATTTTATCTATTTACTTATTTAGTATTTTAGGGAAGGATCTACAGAGTGTTCAGGGTCTCACTACTAGGTCCGACTTGTAGTGATCCGCCTGTTTACAGCCTTCCAAGAGCTGAGATTACAGGCATGGGCCCAGTCTCGATTGCTGTGTCAGCATGCCCAGGGGGCGGGGCCAACATGGTAGGCCCAGGGATTGAACCCCAGGCCCCTGCACCTGCTTGCAGGCGCTTTAATCCGACCCTGAGCTATTTGGCCAGCCCTCATTTGGTCATTTTAAATCCACAGACCTGCCTGTGATAGGTGACTGCTGAACAGCTGCAATCCCTGTGCTGTTATCTACAATGAGCTCTAGATCGGGCAGGGGGGCCTGCAGACTCCCGGGTGGGACTCCTCTCAGAATCCAGGAGCTTTTCTGCTTCTCCTTGTTTCCAACTAACCTCTCCTAACTTCCTCCTTGTGTTCATGACTCCATTCTTTGGCCCTGACAGAACCACGGGCCTGGTATGCTCCATATCGCCAGGGTCTGCAGTGCCCCCTGGGCCAGGCATCCCCTGCTTCCCTCCTCCCCCTCATCCAAACTCAAACTTCTCACAGGGACAAACAGTGCGTGCAGAATGTCCCCTCACACGGCACACACTGGGTCTCCAACTGACGCCCACTAAAAATCAGCAGCCTCATTTATTAAGCGTGGAGAGCATTGTTGGACAGACTGACTGACTGGGAGGCTTCCGCACGCACGAGCCATGGGGGAGTCAGCACTGGATTAATAACTTCTGGGGCTGGGAGACCCCAAAATAGCCGACAGGAAAGCCTCAGGGAAGAGCAAGTAAGTCGGTGCGGTCAATTATTGTCATTTACAATTTAAATAAACCCCTGTGATCACATTAACGTCTCTGTCAAAATTGGATGAGCCTCTCCCAAGGGCGGCAGTGATTATTCTGGGCCCCAGGAGCCCTCTTCCTTTCTGTATACCTGACTTTGAGGCACCTCAGCTGTCTGGGTGACGCGTGACCCCTGGGTGAGCCAGGGTGCAGGTGGGAGGGTGCCCCGAGGCAGAGGGCAAGGGCGCAGCGCCACAGGCCAAGCGTGGGGCACAGGAAGCCCTCGGGTTCAGAGGAGGGGAGGGCAGCCCGGAGGCCATACTACAGTGGGCGAGTGAGCCCCCCAGGAGGAGCTGTTTGGAAAGTCTCGGGAGCCTCTGTAAATTTTGTTAAAGAAGCTGGTGGCTAAAGGCAACCATTGCAAATACGGCTCAGCAACAACCTGCTGGAAACAGTGTGCGTCTGGGCCGGGAGGAGGAATCGCAGCCTTCCCCTGCGTGCCTGCGTGTGTGTTGCGTGTGTGTACGTGCATGCATATGTGCATACGTATGTGTGTACGTGTGTGTGCATATGCAGGCTCCTCCTCTTCAGCCTCGGGATGGAGGAAGCGCTGTCGCCATGTGCCACTGTCCTGACAGCACCAGCGTTTGACTCTGCTGTGCCTTCCCTCCCCGGCAGGGACACGAACCTGTGCCAGCAGGTCTACTGGAGGGCTGGACTTGAAAAGGCTCCTCAGAGTGTCCAGGGGCCTCTCCTGTGGCCAGAGCGTTTCCCTGTGAAAAGCTTGCCCTCGACAGAGGTCAGTGAGGATCCTCAGGGTCATCCTCGTCCACCAGATGCTCCAGCCCGTGGTCCCCGCAGCCCGTGACACCTTGCATTTGTGCCCTTGCAGAAGGCAACAGCCTTTTGATAGATGGGGGTCCTGAGGTGCTAGGTCAGGGAGCCTTAAGGCCACTGTAGAAACAAGGCTTTCCCTGGGGGTCTGGTTAGTTAGCAAGAGGGGTGTAGGGAGGCCCAGAGGCCCCGGATCGCTCTGTCTACAGGCGACTCACCCCCGGGACGACATGAGGGGCTGGGTGGAGGACTGGTCTGTGACCCGAGCGGGGTGGTGAGGGCCCGGCACTGCCTCCCTGGGTCCTTCCCCCATTGGTGCCAGAGCAGCCCCCTTTCCAACATCCTCACAAACAGCATCTGCCTCCAGAGGGGAGCAGCTCGGGAGGTCGTGGACAGGGCGTGATTGAATGGAGCTTGCAGTTTAGTCGCCGCCGTTTCTGCCGGAGCCTAGGTCTTCCCAGGCCGCAGCCTGAAGGGGGATGAGACGCTGGCCGGCTGGCGGCAGGTGTGTGCGGGCTCCCTCGGCTGAGCCATCGCCCTGCCCAGGCACTGAGCAGAGCAAGCAGGCTGCGCCACGCACGCGGGGAGCAGTGGCCCTCCCTCCCTGTCCCTCCTCTCTAGGATCCCGTGGCTTGGCCAGGAGCCATGCGAGATGGCCTGCGCTGGGATGGCGTGCGAGACTTCCTCCAGAGAGCTTGTGGCTGGAGCCTCCCGGGACACGCAGACCCTTCCCCAGAATGCCTGGCCAGAACTACCCTCAACTCTTGTCCCTGGGCTGGGGTCACACCCAGTGGGACAATTCGCCCTATCCTGACCTTCCTTACCCTTGGAAGTGGCTGATCTTTCTCACACTTCAAAACTTTGTAGTGTGTGCCCGAAGTTTAGTCCAGGCATGTTGTGAATGAGGTGTGACAGTCTCCTGGAATTCAGCGGTATGAGAAATAAAAGGAGAGAAATGAATTAAATCCCTTCAGAATTCTCACTTCTGATGCACATTCCTCAGCAGGTGGCCACAGTCACCTCCAGTGGGGAGGACTCACATGGCTGGCAGGCGCGCTGGTGTGAGGTGAGGAAGACAGCTTTTACCTCTGCAAACTCCCTTCCCAGTGGAACTGTGAGGAGTGGCAGGAAAATCCCAGTAGAGGAACATGATGCGTGCACTTGCTGCACCCCTGAAGTGTCCAGGCCACATGATTGATGGGGAGCCCAAGAAACCGTCCCACTGAGGGGGCCCCGAGGAGACACGATGGCTGTGTGTCATATGTGGCCCAGGGTGGGCTCCTGGAGCAGAAAGAATAGGAGATGAGAACCAAGAAGTCTGACTGAGTAAAGCGTAGGCAGTGGTTAAAATACCGCGTCAATACGGCTCAACGACCGCTGCAGGTGCAGCGCCCTGGTGTGGGACGCTGGTAACAGACTGAGGGTGTGGAGCCCGGGAGCTCCTGGAGCCATCTGGACACTTTTTCTGTAAATCTGAGACTTTCCTGAATTAAAAACATCATTTAAAATTTCCCTCCTTCCATCTGTAGTAGTTCAATGGACAGAGACGGAAAATAGAAGAGGGGTCCGCAGGCACTGGGCAGAGGGGCAGCGGGGCGTCAGTGCTGGGTGGGGACAGAGCTTCGGTTTTACAAGGCGAGGAGGTTCTGTTTTCAGTGCTGCAGAGCTGCACACAGACGCGGCTCAGGTGGCAGAGCGATGCTGTGTGCCCCGCGCAAGCGCCAGCGCGTTGGCATTGCTGCCTCGTTCTGGCCATGCAGCCCTTGCCCCGCACTCACTGTTATGTGTCAGCATGTTCTGGAAAACTTGCATCTGTCCTCACAGCCGTGAGGTCTTCTGGGGCATTGCAGGTCAAGCACGAGGGTCTACACCTTCCACTGGAGAGGCACATGGGCCCAGGGCCCGTGCCCACCTTTGTAAGCTCACCCTCACCAGCACGGTGCCAGTCCAGGCTGCAATGCCCTCAGCTGCAGGATCATAGCCAGACTGTCTCCAGTGGAGCCCCGGACGGGCACATGTGGGCCTGCCTGCTGTGCAGGTGAAGCCGCTTCCTGAACGACTTCAGGGATTCTGATCCCTCGCCTCTGGGAATGTTGGTGACGCCCCTGAGAGTGTGTGACCCCGGAGGACACGCAGTGGCCGACTGGTCCTGCAACGGCCGGCGAGTTGCATGCGCTTGTCGAGTACACACGGAAGTCGCCTTCCACATAACCACCTCTCACCGGCCTCTTGTGGGTGACTTCTCCCCCCGATCACGTCTCTGTCCCGCCGCCTTCCCCTCAGGGTGACAGCGAGTCACTGTGTTCCGTGGCAGATTTCCTCTGTGCATGATAAATAGTCCTCATTTTCTTTCCAGCGGTCCCACAGCCAATAAAAAGCAATAAAAGGCGAAATGACACACAAATTGTATCCCCAAAGAGCCGTAAAGACCTAAGATATTGCTGCACGTGATGATCAGATGGAATTCTTTGTCTTTAAACAAATAGCCCTCGTTAACAAAGAAAAGCACTCAGATGATGAAGAGGAGGCGGGCCCCTGTGGTGGCAGGCAGGCCAGGCCCAGGATGGAGGCCAGCTCCCCGGCCCAGGGAGGGCCCTCTGGGGCGTTGAGAATGGGTCGCAAGCCACCTTAGGGGGCTGGTGTGGGACGCGGGCTCAGGCTGTGGCCGCAGCAGGGTCTTCGCTCTGGTATTCGACTGGTGAGAGTGACTTTTCTGCTGCTTTCTTAGAGCCCCGGGGAAGCTCATAGCCCATCTTCACGCCCTGGGCAATCTGTTGTGCGGAAGAATGGCATGAGTGGGGTTAACAGGAAGCATAATCTGATCTGGGTCCCGTGGTTTTGATTTAGTTGGTTTGAGTGTGTGTGTGTGTGTGTGTGTGTGTGTGTGTGCGTGCGTGCGAGCGTGCATGTGCACATGTGTTGAGGGTGGGAGGTGCTTGTGTCCGTGTACACAAAAACAGGCACTGAGGTGTGCAGAGGACCCTGGGACCAGAGCCTGCTGCCACCTAGCACCTGCAGCTCCCCTAGGTGCGGATGTGTTGGCGCCTCTGCATCACTTGTGTAGAGGAAGGGGGCCGCTTGCGACTGTCTACCAGGTGTGACCCAGTACAGTCGGCGGGTGTCTAAGTTTTACCACCTCTACCGTGACAGGTGCATTGCCAGTGAACTCCCCCAAGATGCTCTCCCCTGCCCTGAGCACACTTCTGCCGTTGTTCCTACCGCTTTCTGAAGCGGTTCTGGAATCTTCTTTCATCAGGGTCTTTACCAGGTCTGACCAAAAGCACAGTGCATGCTGCTGCCGAGTGCCATCCAACAGAAAGGCGGGTTTGTGAGACTCTTACAGCGCGCCTCGTCCTCCGTGTTCACTGGGTCTGACTCTGCGACTTCCAGCTCATCTCAGGGTCAGAATGACCAGGAAAGGTTGATGGTTTAAGTCAATTCAGGATATCAAAGCAGCCATAGCAGTGCCCTTGAAGACCCCCACGAAAGGATTTCCAGAACTACCCCAGACAATGTCAAGAACAATGGGGTGAGTGTGTCCGAGGCAAGGCAGAGCACTGTGAGGGGGCCACTGGCAATGGGTCTCTCTTAGTATAACTTCTAAACAATTTAAATACTCACTACTTTTGAGTCCCAGCTCTGGAGAGGTGCTGGCAGGAGAAAGCAGTGGGATCGGCCCAAGTACTGGTGCCAGACCCCTTCCCAGGTCCCTCATGCAGCCTGGGTTGTAGCCCCATGTCTCGTCTGGAATCAGGGTACAGCGCCAACCCAGGTCTCACCTTAGTTCTGTGAACCACATCTGGCTGGATCTGGGGGTCACCAGTGGGCCAGGAGTGGGTGGCTGGGGGAGACATGGGAATAGTCTAGGGGCTGGGAGGACAGCAGGGGACCCCAAGTGGAGGTGTGATGGAGGCTCCATGTGGAGCCTGGCGGTGTGCAGCAGGGCTTCCAGGCGTGAAGGGCTTGGGGCTTGAGTGGACATGCCCAGCAGCGAGCATCTTGTCAGTGTAGTGGTCTCTGGAGGCGCAGGTAGAACACAGAGGCAGAGAAAGGGCAACTTCCTCCCCTCCTGGCTTGAGGACTCTTTCTCTCCTCAAGCAGCTCTTCAGCCCTGGACATGGTGCCCCTCCTGTTTGTCCCCTCAGAGGTGACCTGGCCTGGAGCTCACCTGGGGCTCACTGCCTGTCTGTCCCTGTGTCTCCTCACGCAGGGCTGTGCTCTGGACAAGTCCAACTCCAGGGAAGCGCTGGGTCAGCCCTCCACCCTGCCTGGCGGGACCTGTGAGGGCAGTGGCCGCCTCAGGCTGCCAGGCTGCCACCAGTGACCTGGTGAGTGATCAGGCAAACCCTAAAAGGAACCCCGAAGTCAGGCTGTGGGCAGAAGCCACCAGGCTGCCTCTGAGGGAGGTGTGGCCATATGGCATGCACCCCATCAAGCCGTGGGATCCCCATCATCTGGAATTTTAAAATTCTGAGCATAGTTGACACAAAAAAGACATTTCTGGATGTTTCTGCCCACTAGGGGCCCACGTACCGGGGATCTGGGCGAGGGAGGCCTGAGCCCACACTGGGACCTTCTGGATAGGTGTGGCTGCCTCACACTGCCCCCGAGGGAAGCCCAGAAAAGAGCAGGATGCATCTGAGCCCTGTGAGTGTCACACAGGGCTCCTGGTAAGCTGCAAGCCTGGCAGCCTCTAACAGCTCAGCTGTACCACAAAAGCTGGGATTTCCACTGTGTCAGTCCCCTTAGGGCACCTGTCAGACAGATGTGAGGGTTGTGAGCACAGCAGAGTCACAGTGCCAGGGACAGCTGATGCCAGCCATGTCCTGACGCCTTGGGCTGATGTCGCCTGGTGGACTTCAGAGTCCTCCTTGGTCGCGAGTGGAGAGCAGGGAGCCTACTGTGCGTCATGTGGCCTGGGCTCTCGTGGGGGTCGCGACAGCTATTTCTGGTGCCGGTGGGTGGGTCTCCCTGCCTACCTGGGCGGGGCCCCGTGCTTCCCTCCCCCCTCATCGCGGAGGCTGGCTTGATAAAGTGTGTTCTTAGTCCACACACGCGTCCGTGGCTGGGCAAGCTTTTCTGACTCATGTGAATGCTGGATCCTGAAGTGACTGGTGGGCTTGAGGGTGAGTCACTGTCTTTGTCGCTAGGACAACACCCTGGACTCTTGCTGAGGCTCAGAGGAAAGAGGCTTATTTTGCCCACAGTTTGTAGAGGTTTCTGTCCCTACTTGGCGGGCTCCAGGACAGATGGGCATGAGGAAGGGCCTGGGTGAAGGGGAGTTGCTCCTAGCATGGCAGACAGGAGTGGAGTGGGGAGCCGGGGCCGGAGGGAGAAGAGCCCCTCTGGGACACGCCTCCGTGCCCGTCTCCTCTGGGCAGACTTCTACCAGCAAGTCAGCCATAGGCCCTGTGCTCTGGTCATCTCCCCAAAGCCCAGAGCCCATGAAGCCATCTCAGTAGAAGCCATGACCGTATGCAAGGAGGTGAAACAGAGACCCTGCCCCGAATGGGAGGAGGTGGCCGGGCTGCACCAGGCAGGACTGTGCCTGCCCTCCCGCCGCATGTGGCGTGGGCTGGAACCGTCACCTCCTTGGGGTGTGTGGTGTGTGCTCCCATTGGGTGCGGGACAGGGAGCGCTGCAGGTGGGGGAGGCCGGTGCTCAGGGCCACACCTTAGCCCTCAGGGTCCGCCACAGCCAGGGCAGGGCATGCACACTCCGCAGAGCTGGGCTGCAGGTCAGGTCTCGTGAATACTTCAGACCTGGGGAAGCAGGGTAACCTTTGGTCCTCAGAACCAACTCCTAAGAGCGCTGCGACTCCATGGGGACCCTGAGGATGCTTTGGCCTCCCTCCCTGCACTCCACGAGCCTGAGGGGTGACTCTGGCCAGGGTGAGTCTGCCCTCGCTGATCTCTGCAGCTCCTTCTGGAGTGTGCTCCTCACCTGCTGCCCCACGCTCTACCCACGTGCAGGTCCGCAGGCATTTCGTTGCTGTCTCACCATCTGTTCTGGGGGTACTCGGGGTGGGCTGTGCCCTGAGGCCTCTTGACTTCACTCACGTGAACCTTGGGCTGTACTCTGGCAACTGGGGGACACCCTCCATCTGCTACAAAGTGACTGCCCCGCCGTGGTCCACAGCCCGTCTGCCCCTAGCTTCCCTCCCGTCTGGGATGTCTTGCCTGGGTCCACCGCGTGGAGGGGAGTGATCTGAGGTGGCCAAACTTACTGGCCTCTGCGGTGCCGTTTCCACCGCCATCTTCCAGATACTTGGCCTGACCATCTGCTGGGCTGCCACTGGCCTGTGATTTCCTCCACTTGGTTTCCACTTCTGTGTCCCATGCCCGGTCCGTGCTCATCTGTGGCTTATTTTTGAACATGATGTGAGCATCTGATTGCGTTTTCTTCTCAGACAGCAGAGCAGTTGTCCCTGCCTGATTTAGGAGTGGCCTACTGGTTCCCAGCGTCTCCTGTGCTGTGGGAAACTCAAAGCCCCAGGGTTAGAGGCAGGAGCCAGACAAGCGTCTCACTCGTGCGTGGGTCAGAGTGCCTCTCCTGCGCTGGCCCGGGTTGCTCTGAGGACGCGGCTCCTCCATCCCGGGGTTCAACCTCACTCTTGTGCAGGAGGACGTGTCTGCTGCCCACAGAAATGCCCGGGAGCCGGGCCAAGGAGGCAGGAGGGACACCACTCCCCTTGGTCTAGGCGTTTCTGCCATCAGCGTTTCTGCTGCGCTCTCCAGCCAGGCCCATGGAAGTGTGGGGAGTGGCGAAGGCTGGAGATCGATCGCACGTGCAGGGGCGAGGCAGGCCCTGCCTGAGAGCCTGATAGCGAAGAGCAGCGCCTGAGGCAGGCCGTGCAAACAGGCGCTCTGGCCCAGGGAACACCACGCCCAGAGACGATCCGAGCCGACCTGCTGAATGTATAAACAAACGAGTAGTTCCTTTTTCTCTCAGCGAGAGAGGGCTCCATCTGACCCCAGCTTTCTGCATACTGTCTCTTGCCTTTATTTCTCCAACCTCTCGCCATGTTCCTCCCTGGGAACTTTTTGGGGCTGTGCTGGATGTGGCGGCAGAGGGCCTGGGAAGCCCGCACGGCAGCAGGAAGCCCGGGGCCTAGCGGGTGAGCACCCAGACGTTCGGGTGGACACGCAGTGTCTTACAGTATACCCACACGGGTGTGTGTCCAGGCGTGGCGCTGTGACCTGGCCTTGCACAAGGCTGGCCTTTATTTCTTCCTTTTCCCCAGATGCACCTTTATCATTCTTTGGCTTTTTTTTTCTCCCATATGAATTTTAGTAAGAATTAACTGTCAGCAACACTTCCGATGGGGAGCACTGCTGGCGCGGAGGTAAATCTGAGAATTTGCTGACGTCTTCATTATACACTGTCATCACCCACAAACAGAACGTCGCTTCCCTCACGCAGGCCTTCTTCTTTTTTTTTTTGTGGAACCAGGGATTGAACTCAGGCCCTTGCGCTTGCCAGGGAAGCGCTTATTCCACTGAGCCATCTCCCCGGCCCCTAACGCCGGTCTTCTTTTATTTCCCGCAGTAAGATTTTTATATTGGTCTTTTCTGGCTCATCTTTCCTTAGATTTATTCATGAGCACTTGGTAGATTTTATGGCTTTGGTGAATAAATTGTTTTGCTTTCTCTGTGATACTTTCAGCTGGACTTCTCCTGATATACAGAACTAAGTTTGTTTTTTGCGTATTGGCTTCCATTCTAGCAAACGTCCCGAGTCATGTCCTGCTTTCTCTGGGCCGCTGGCAGAACGCTTGGAATTTCTCGGCATCGGTTCTTGCTCTGCTGCCCTACGTCGCAGTTTGGTCTTTGCCGGGAATAGCTCTCACTGTGCCCGCCTTTCTGCTCCTGCAGCTCTCTGTCTTGCTTTGCGCAGCCCAGCACCTCCAGGGCAGGACGGGAATGGCGGTGGTGTCCTAGCAGGCTCTGGTGCCACTGCGCCTCAGGGCTCTGACGCCCCTTCTCTTGCCTCTTCCTGCCCTGCTTCCCCCTCTTTCTTCTCCATTGCTCTGTGTCAAACACAGGATGTGTTTTGTCCTCTGCTCTGGAGTTGCTGCGCTGCTCCGTCCTGTCTGTTGTACACTTGCGTGGGGTGCTGGATTCCTCGGGGAGCAGGTGGGAGGCCTCCTCCTGGCTCGGCCGCCTGCGCCCGCGCAATGGCAGGTTCGTTTCCAGGCACCGTGAGCGCCCTCCCTGTCTGAGGAGCTCCAGAACAACGAAGCCCACTCAACCGCCATGTGCTGATTGTCACCAGGTTGTGAGATGAGATTTTCAAACATTTTATGTAAGAGTTCTGTCTCTGCTTTTCCTGAGGTTGGGCTCCAGTTTCCTTTTCTCATTTTCCTCGTCCAGTTTTGATATCAAATTATGCTGGCATCAGAAAATGAGTCAGGTATTTTATTTGCTTCATCCATTCTCGGGAACAGTTTGTATAAGAAAATAATTTTATGTTCTTTGGAGCTTTTGTAAAGCACTCCTTGAAAAATCACCAGAACACGATGTCTGAATGTTTTCTTATAAGTTTTGTTTTTGTAAAGGGTGCTATTTCTCCTAGGTTTTCAAATTTACTGGCAAAACCACTCTGCATAACATCCATCAGATTCTTAGCATTCCTCCAGTACCTACAGTCACGAGCTCTTTAAATTCCTAGATAGAACCTGGGTCCTCTTTTTTAACCTTGGTTGTTCCACTCCACTGACCATTATTTCTTCATCTGTTTCAAAAGAAAGAGCTTTGGCTTATTCACCACCTGTATTTCGCTTATCTTTTTGATTACTTCTACACCGCTCCATTATTCCTGTCCTCTCTCTCTTGCACCTTTTTTAGCAGGTCCTTGAATGATTAGCTTGCTTGTTTTATAGCTATGCTTTCAACATGCATTAAAAGCTGCAAGTTTACTTTTAAGGGCCACCTTGGCTGTGGTTCGTGAGTTCTGACATAAAGCAGCACTTCTTTCCAATGTTCTTAATATCTTGTTATTGCTACTTTGATTTGTTCTTTAATCCATAAATTATGATGTACACGTTCATCTTTTTCTCCATATTTACTGCTAGAGCTTCTCTGTGTTGGAGTCTTGCCATATCTTCGTTCGACGACTTACAGGAGAATGTCTCAAAGTTAATCAAGGTTCATTTATTTTGTGTACTGGCACCTTTATCTCTACCTTGGTTTGTTCCTGTGCTCCTCCTCTCTGCACAAACTTTCTCTGATCAGATCCATTTGTGATTTTAAAAATAATTTGCTAAGTGGGCATGGTGGCACACATCTGTAATCCCAGCTCCCTGGGAGGCCAAGCAAGGAGACCACAAGTTCAAGCCTAACCTGGGCAACTTAGCAACACCGTGAGATTCTATACTAGAAACTTAAACATTTAATAAGGGTTGAGAGTGCAGGTCAGCCTGAAAGCTCTGGATTTAATCCTCAGTGCCACAAATGAATAAATGAAATGAAATTCCAATGAGTATATATTCCACTGCCAGGATCTTCAGTGGAACTCTTATGAAGAAGGACATCTTTTGAAGTCCTATCTCATTGGTGCTATTTTCTTGGTGCTGTAGGCCTTGTCCCTTTCCTTACTCTGGCAGGCGCTTGGCAGTCGTAGTCTGTCCTGAGTTCGTTCACCTCTCACTGGCACAGTGGTCCTTGCTAGCTGTCAGTATGCTGGCTCCCTATTGGTGGTGCCACCTCATGCTGCCCAGGACCCTGCGCCGAGTGGGGTCTCCCACCTGCCCCTCATTTGTGAGCTCGCAGCTGCCCTCCATGGTTCAAGCCGGCAAGGGGGTGCTGTTGGGTCACCCTGCTCTGTGGACCGACTCTCCTGACACCCCGCTGTGCTCCAAGTTTCTGTCCTGAGCTGGTTGGGGTCTCCTGCCACCCGAAGCTGTGGGCGTCCCACTTGTTCCAGGACCCCGTCCTCTTCCTACAGAATGCTTCTCTTTCAGGACCTCGGAGAGCTCCCTTTGCTCTTCATTGATAATTGCAGTACACTCTCAGCGGGCCTTGCGCATCCGGAAGAGTGGGCAGCGGCTCCAGGTCCGAACTCTGAAGCGAGGCCACTGGGAAGCCCACACCCCAGCCTGCTCAGCGCTGGGGCCCTCGAGCAGATGGAGGAGCAGGCAGTTTCTCCAATCCCCTGCAGCTCAGGGGTCCCCAAGTCTCCTCTGAGGGCTCGCAAAGGGGGCCTCCTGGTATCAGTGGGAGCCAGGGTTCAGTGCAGGTCCAGCCTCTAAGCCACCAGGAGCCCATACCTGGGCTGTTGGTCAGGCTGCAGGCATCGATAGAGCTGGCTGATGAAAACGGTCAGTGGGTTGCTGGGCCATGCAGCAGGGCCACCTCTCCTGGGGGGAACCTGATGGAAGGACAGTCAGCCAGTCCCGTCTTTGAGACCCTCGTCAGCTGCTGCATGCCAGGGGAGAGCCCTGAGGAACTTAGAGAAAATGTCAGTGATGTAGGGCTCGTCATGACCCAGCTCAGCCTGAGTGGATGCACATGTGCACTTGTGTGTGTGTGTGTGTGTGTGTGTGTGTGTACTTGTGCACACACTTGATAAGGAACAGTGGAGCGTGTGAGCATCTCCTCGAGCGACTAGGAACCTTTCTGCCCCAAGCAGGTGGGGCCGCACTGGAACGCACCTGGCCTGGTGTCCCTGGCTGCTGCCTGGTGGCTGCATTCCTCCGTGAGGTCCTGACCTCATGGCATTGACTTTGTAGGCAATGGCTGACCTCTGCCAAGGCGCTAGCAGCTGCTCAGTACAGCCCTCATGTCAGGGCGAGAGAGCGCAGTCCCCGGCCCAGCTTCCTCTGTGAGGTGACAAAAGCAAGCACTTTATATGTTGCTGTGTCTCTTACTTAAAACCAGCAGCCTGGGACTCAAATGCTTGGAAATCCCTGAAGTCTTTGGTAACCACGTGCTGAGGGGCTTCTGGAGCACGAGGCCCTTTGCCCAGTGCGCTCTGCCCGTGACTGAGCAGGAAATGTGAGTGGCGATGCTCTTGCCGCGTTCACACCGGGTGGCCCCGCTGCAGCAGGACGTCCGGGCCACTGCAGCATGAGTCTTGTGGAGCAAGCCTTCTCCTTGTGAGTCTGCAGCTGATTTAACCTCCCTGTCTGTGAAGATGCCCTGGGCTTGAATGACCGTGGGCCACGCAGACCCCCGAGGGTTGGAGCAGGCAGAGGTCGTCCCTGGCTGAAGTCTGACCAAACAGCCGCAGTGAGCGGCTTCTCCTACTCAGGCACCTGCAGTCGTTCACGTCACACAGGTGTGGTCTGTCTGACGGGGAAGACCTGCTCTGTCTCAGGTACCTGTCGTCCCTGCGTTCGTTCCTTTGGCAGATAATGTCGAGCTTGGATTCTGTGCGTTAGACCATGTTGGTCACAAGGGCATTGGAGAACCTTCCCAAAGAGCGTTCTTGTGAGGTGGAGGTGACCTCAAGAAACAAGCCAGCAAAGAAGGAAACAGGAACAGTCATGGCCCCCAGGAAGTGCAGGTGCAGGGACACCGCCAGGGGGCGCAGCGGCATCACAGGCGCCCCCAGCTGGCTGCTTCCCCTTGGGACACCTGGCACCCTTCGGCTCCCTTGTGTCCACATGTGTCTGAGCCGGATGCATGTCATTCACTTGGTCACGGGCCTGGCCTCGGTAGTCACATTTTCCAGCAGATGAATCCTTACTTCAGTGGGCACCTGGTGACTTTGGGATGGTCCCATCCCTACTCGTTGACCCTGCATTCCCCATTCTGCTATGTGCAGTTTGCATCACAGGGAACTGTCGGCGAATACAGCCCTAATTGCTCTTTGCTCATTTCACAGCTCGCCAGGAACCTTCCTTCCCCAGGGAGATGGACTCCCTCAGGCAGGGCGCCATCTCCTCAGCTGAAGCCCTTCTTGCCTGAACCCATGCATGCCAGCACCGTGCCATACACAACCAACCCTTGCTGTGGCAGAGACACTGTGATATGTTGCGTGGAGACAGGTGCCCTCCCCCCCAGTGGATGCCATCCCAGAGTCACTAATGCGGTGAGGCCCAGAAGCCCGTTCTTCCTCGGAGTCACTTCCTGCTCTTCCTCCTGCACGTTCTTCCAGAAAATCCAAAAGCCTGAGCCCCAAGCAAGCAACAAGGGAAGGAGGATTGTGTCTGGGTTTTCTCCAGAAGCCCAGAGGTGGTACTAGTCAGTAACGGGAAGAGGCACCGAGTGTCGCCCCATGCCCGTTCCTTCCTCTCCTCCTGCATCCATGTCACCCTCCTTCCTTGGAGATAACCAGCCCTGAGTGGAGTAATCCTGGAAAACGGGTCTCTCTGGCTCTGCACAGATTCAGGGGTGAAGTCTGTTGTCCCTGTGCATGCTCTGGAAAGCTGGGGTGACACGGCCTTGGGGAGCTCCTGGAGGGGCTCGGGTCAGAGGGCAGAGAGGCCTTGTGCTCATCATCTTTGCCCTGTCCCCCCCTCTGGCCGACCTGAGCGATCTGAGATCCCTATTCCACACCAAAAGCTTGGCTGACAGTGGAGACCTGCACCCTTCACAGCAGAGGGGCAGAGCGGGCGCAGCCTGTGCCTCGGCCCAGAGCCCCAGGCCTTGATGCTTGCAGGCAGCAGATCTTGGCTGAGTCTCTCACTGTCTCTGAACTTCCACGGCCCTTCTGCCAAAGGGAAAGCCTCATCCCTGTGGGGTGGGACACAGGCTCATGGGGTGATGCTGGCAGGGACTCTGCGGACTGCAAGTGCTCCAAGAGCCCTGGGTGGCGGCCACCCATGTGTCTGTCACTGTCAGCAAGTTAAATTCAGCTGGTGGAGTCCACTCGCAGAGTCCACGTGGTCAGGAGTGCAGGACACGCGGTCACGGCTCTGAAAGATGAGTGTGCTGCGTGGATGTGCTCCACAGACATTTGCTACTTAAGTGTGTGCCACCTGCTCCCACTGCTTGGCTCTGCGGCCAGCCAGATGGTGAACTGGACACCCTCTCAACATAGTCATGGAAGCCGGAAGCCCACTCGGTCAGCGGGATCATGGTCCCCGGAGACAGCCGTGTCCTAATTTGTGAAGCCCACATCTCACCTCCTGCAGCAGAGGAGAATCCGGGTTGCACCTGGAATTTAGGCTTGCTGGTCAGCTGACTGGAGGGTGGGGTGCCATCCTGGATTAGCATGGGGGCTGGTACAGTCATAAGGCTCCTCAAAGAGGAGGAATCAACGCCCCGTGTCTGCAGGAAAGACCTGCTTGCTGGCTCCTGCCTTTGTAGATGGGAGAGCTCCAAGCCCTGGCAGCGATGGTGACCCGGGGAAGCCTGAGACAGCAAGGCGCTGGGGCTCCAGGCCCGCCCCCGCCTCGAGCTCAGCCCCGCAAGGCCTGCTTCAGACTCCTGACCCCAGTGGCTCTGAGAGACTCAGTGTGTCTTGTGCACCACTGTGTTGTGCTCATCTGTTGCAGCTGAGGGAGAAACAAACAGTCTGAGCCCTGCAGTTCCTCTTTCTGTCCCTGACCTCAGGGGCTCCAGTCTGAGGGACACAGTGGGCTTCACAGGAGAGACCACCTCAGTCACCCTCCCGTCACTGGGACAAAATCCCCGAGACCGTCTAAAGGAAAGGGCCTTACACGGCTCACCACTTTGGCCAATCGTTGGGCAACTCGGCAGCAGAACCAGAAGAGCAGAAGCGAGTGGAGGAGAGCAGCCCACTGCGTGGGGATCAGAAAGACAGGAGGGGAGCCAGAGACAAAGAGGCCCTGCCAGGCCCTGCTCCGGTGACAGGCCTCTCCGGGCCAGCCTCACCCCTACACAGGAGCCTGTGGGGGGCATTTCAGGTCTCAGCTCTATCAGTGACATTGCAGCAGCTGCACATGCTGAGCGAGGCAAGCGTGTGGTGGGCATCTTGTGCTTCCAGGGCCAGGGCCTGTGTGGGGAGGTCAGATCACCGCGAGCCACGATGCTGCCCCTCCAGCCACCACCCCTCCCAGAGGCCGAGCGAGGTGGGGGTGGAGGCCACCACGTCCCCAAGGCGCTGGGCTCTGAGCGACGTGACAGCAGAGCCCTCGTCCAGTCACCCCTGAAATCCCACTTCTGGCCCTTCCGAGGCAGGGGAGCAGCCCGCCTCCTTCTGTCTTTCCTGTTCTGTCAATCAATCGAAAAGACACCAGAGGCATTTACCCAGCACTGCTAATCAGTTAGGCATTCAATTAATGAGGCAATCATTTTTTTTTTTTTTTTTTTTTTTTTGCACTTGATTCTCATTACAGGGTGAGTTTATTTTAGTTTCTTGTGCAGGAAAGAAAAAAACAGCAGCTCACATTTCCCCTCATCAGCTTCCTGTGACTGTTTGATTCACATATTATTTTTAAAATAGCTCTATTTTCAGGGGAAACGTGACCTCAGCGAAGCCCACTCCTATTTACTCCGAGCACTGCTATTTTGGTTGCCGTGTGCATGGTGCTTTCCCCCCAGCACTGGGGAAACTGAACCGTGCAGAGCAAGCCACATTCATCACATCCACCACGGCTGTTGAAAGCTGTTTCTTCTCCCAGCGTCCTTCTCTCCCTCTCTCTTAAAAAGAGGCTTGCATGGACCTCTACCAGGGGCCTCAGAGTCGGGGTAGCCTGCAGGAGGAGGAGGAGGCTGAACAGTCTGATTCCTGAAAGGTGAGGCTCGGTCCGCCTGCCCATGGGCCCAGGCTGCTGAGAGCCACGACAGGAGCTTCAGGCCAGGCCGGAGTCCACAGGCCCGGACGCACCCTGCCCACCTCTGCTGCTGCCGCACGGTCCACTGCAGCTCTGTGGACAGCAGGGGCCCCGGGACCAGATGGACACGGAGCTTGCCATTTTGCTGTTGCCACTCTCCAGGTCTGACCGGTAATGGAAGCGAGAACCCAGGCTGCTTTTGCTGTGCAGGCAAAGGCTGGCAGCTCCTCCACACGGGCTGCGTGTGTACCCTCTACACCCTGCTGGAGGGTGGCTGGGTTGCCCCTGCCCACCGGCCTTCCTGCCCGCCTGCCTTTGTTTGCTATCTGAAAGGTTAATGTAAAAATAGATGTTCGCGGGCATCGTGGAGTGCCTCTGCAGGTTCCCATAGAAACCAAACTGTGCAAAGCTGTGAAGGATTTTTTAAAAGTTAGCCCCAGATGTTATCTTCCAAAGATGTAGGGTCATTGTGCCTTATGGTTACGAAAGAGCACTCCAAAAAATATTTTTTTAAGGAATTAATAAAATCTCACCCCAATAGTGTACTGCCCACCTCAACATTCACATACTTTTGTTTTTGTTTAAAGTATCAACAAAAAGGTTACTTTTCAAGACCTCAGGGGCTTAAAAGCCAAAGTCCTTTCTTTAGCACCTTTCTTCCCCCCAGACCAGAGGAGAGAGACAGCTCTATCTTTCCTTGAATTCAAAGCAACTTGGAATTGCTTTGGAGCTAGATCGCTGGGACGCTGCTCTCTGCAGAAATGAGCTGGAGCTCGGTTGCTACCCATGATCCACAGCGAGGACTCCCCTGGGGACACAGGAGGCAAATGCACACTTTGAAAATCTGGCTTTTCTGGCAGTGCCTTTGTAGCCCCTTTGGCCCAGATGAGTAGCTGTTTGGTCAGTGGAAAACGCCTAAGCACAGAGCCCTGCAGCCAGAAAATCTAGCAGATAAACATCAGGGCCTTTGGCGCTGTCCTGGACTTCATGGAAGGGTGGTGGTGCTTGGCAATGTGTGGGGGGCTCAGGTGGGTCTGGAAGTGCATCCTGGTGACCCTCACAGCCAAGGTCCCCAACACCATGCTGTGTCCTTGTGCTACACCTCAGTGTCCTGTCCCAGGCCAGGATATGTGTGTGTGTGTGTGTGTGTGTGTGTGTGTGTGTGTAAATGGCACCCACACAGCTATATCTCAACCCCTTTTTATTTTGAGACAGAATCTTGCTAAGTTGCCCAGGCTGGGCTTAAACTTATGGTCCTCCGGCCTCGGGATTCCAGAGTTCTGGAACTACAGGCATCCCCAGACCCAGCTCTCTGAGGTGCATGTCAGGATGAAGGTGGACACAGCCCTCCAGGCGCTTCTTCTGTTTTTACCATGAGGAGCACTGAGATTCCTGTCTGGGACCATGGCTGCCAAGCAGCTCTGCAGCTCTGGGTGACGATGTGGGGCTCCTGGTTCCAGGCTCTGAACAGACGCTGTCAGCCCAGAGTGCTGAAGGACCAGCGTCACCATCCCAGCCCTGGAGCTCAGGACCACGGGTCACGTTCGTGTGCGGCGTGTGGTGTATGCTTACATGCACACGGTCGGACCCTCTCTTTCCCAGAGCCTGAGCCACCAACCACAGTCACATCCTCCTGCCTCCTAAATCTATGAGGTGGTCTGGTGTGGCACGTCAGACTGGGAGACCATGTGTGTGTGCGTGTGTGTGTGCATGTGTGTGTGTGTGACAGAGGGTGTGAGTGTGTGCAACTCAAGCAGCAGTGAGTGGTGATAAGAGTGTGTGAGTGTGGTGCAAAAGAGATTGTGTGGCTGTGTGTGAATATGGGTGAATGTGTGTGTGTGTGAGAAACTTGAGCTTCTTAGAGTGTGTGTGGGTGTGTGAGAGCCTGGGGTAGGTGTGAGAGTGTGTCTGTGTGGGTGTGTGAGAGCCTGGGGTAGGTGTGAGAGTGTGTGTGTGTGCAGTGTACCTAGGCATGCACTTGAGAGTAAAATTGTGTGTGTGAGAGCATGTGTGATCGATGTGGGTGTGCAAGTGTGTGCAACAGCAGGCTGTGAGATAAAGTCAGGTGTGCATCAATGTGTGTGATGTATGTGTGCATAGACATGGAGTGTGTATATCATGCACATGACATGCATATGTGGCACATGTGTAACATGCATGATGTGTGCATATGTATGTACGTGTCTACAAATGCATATGACTTATCTGTGCATGGAGTGTGTGCATAAACACATACATAGCATGTGGTGTGTGTACATGTGGCATGTGCAAGATCATGCTTATGACGTAGAATACCTCGGAGAGAGGGTTGCAAGGCTCCGGCCGCAGAGCAAGGACACAGAGCTGGAGACGGCCTCCTTGGTCTGGCCAGTGTGCCATGTACATGTGTGCTGAGATGTCACACATATGTGCACTCAGGTGCTGTTCACAGGCCTTGTCAAATGTTTGAGGAGCTAGAAGTGTCATCACACGGTTGGTACATGCTTTCTACATGTGTCAGGTCATCACTTGCTACCCCACAGTACGTGCAAATAACTAAAAAGAGCATAAAGATACACATCGTATATGTGGTGTGTATAAGCATATTCATGGTATATGTAGCATGTTTATTAATAGACAAAGGTGTATATATCTATTGATATACATGTGTACGTATGTATGTGGTGCATGTATGTGACTTATAATTTTGAGTATAGAAGCACATGTGGGTAATATATGTATACACGTATATGCATATTGTGTGCCTGTGCACCTGCATATGATGCATATATGTAAACATATAAAAGATGTATATGTGCATTTATGCAGAGTGCATAAACATGTACACAATATATACAAACATGTGGTGTGTGTTAACATGCATGCTACATATGTATGATTGATGCATGTGTATAACCATTCATGTTTATATGCACAGCATGTGGTGTGTATACATATAGCATGTGCAGAAAAATGCATAGGACATAGACTACCTGGAAGAGGGCTGCAAGGCTCCTGCTGTAGAGCAAGGACACGGAGCTGGAGACGGCCTCCCTAGCCTGGCCTGTGTGTATGCATGTAAACTTGCATACGAATGTGTGTAGACATGTACATATGTGTGCACAGTGTGTGTAAATAAACATGCCATGGTGTGTGTGAATATAAGTGTGCATGTGTCTAAACGGTGCCTATTACGCATGGGGGAACACACGGGACACACGTGATGTGTGTTTCAAAGACCTTGAACACCTTTGGGCCTTCTCCACCTCCCTGGATACGTCCTCCCAAGTGCTCCCTGTGCCTGGTGCTGTCTCGGGGGTGCAAGACCATGTCACGCTCAGCCCTGGGGATGCTGGGGGCAGGGTGGGTTTGGGGGCACATTCCCAGGCATACGCAGACCGCACCTGGATGGGTGGCACCCCACTCTCAGTGATTCTGCACACTCATTTCTTATTGCATACTTTTCTACACGTGGCATTTCATTGTAGAGACAGCAGTGGGTTCCCCGTGACAAACTGAACTGTGCACGGTTGTCACACTTAAGTTAGTTTGGGAAGCTCCGGTCCTGCTGTTTCATGCACTCACACCCAGCTCAGGCCCAGCTGCCTCCCCACTGACATTTCTGTGGCACAGAGACCTGGCCGCCCCTGGGCACACTTGGGGCCAGCTGAGTCCACAGTGCGCTGCGCCCGCACTTGCTGGGACACTGTCAGCTCCACCCGCTCTGCAGCGTGACCCTGAGACCTCAGCCACACACTGCAGGGCCCCATGAGATGCCGGGACCCCACTGTGGCGCAGCTGCAGCACATGCGTGGAGGGGCCTGGAGTGTGAGGCCGGTGCTCCACCGCACAGGGCCTTCCTTTCTGTTGCACAAGAGCGGTGTGAGCTAAGCAATGTCGACTGTGCAGCCGCGCATCTCCCCGTCCTCACCTGGAGAGGGAGAGGGGCCGAGAGCGGGCTGACAGTCGAGCACTCTGATGTGATGCAGCCTCCACAGACACCTGTGAAGCTGGGCCTCGGGGGGCTTCCAGGTGTTGAGCAGGCAGGCAGGCCGGAGGGCGTGCACCCCAGAGGTCACCGGAGCCCTGCACCCTTCCCCACGCCCAACACCCCTCTTGCCGAGTAAGCCACAATGCTGAGGAGCCCTCAAGCTGTGTGCAGTGTGCAGAGGGACAGTCTGTGTTTGTTTTGCTGTCACTGCTGGTGGGGTCCTGGCAGGACAGAGCCAGGTCCGAGGAGCTGCCTGTCCTTCACGCACGCAAGCATCAGCACCTGAGCAGGTCACGGGTGCTCAGCAGGCCCTGGACTCCAGCTCTGCTCTTTCAGGGCTGAGGTTGGGCTCCAGCCTCTGGAAGTGGGAGGCGCGTCCTTTTGCTACCTATACACCTCAGTGACAGCCTTGTAGCAGCAGTCTGGAGAGAGACAGAGGTGGTCTGCCAGGCGCTTCCCACAGATCACGGGGGCCACCGCCACCCGAGCTGCTGAGTGACTGACACCACATCTGGTTCCAGTTTTTCCAGGGGGCCCATGGAATTTGCTGGCTACTCCTGTAGGAGGACTGGGGACCCTGTCCATGACTGGGAAATCTGGCGGTGTGATGCTGACTGTGATCATGGGCTGCGCGTGGCCGAGCGGCAAGGGGAGGCTCAGGCTCGTGTCTCCCGAGAAGCTTCCAGAGGCAGCGAAGCGTCCAGTCTGGTTCCGCTCCTTCTGGTGCCAGGCACAGGCGCTCAGGGAAGCGAAGGCATGGCTGTGACCCCCACCCTCAATCCTGCTTGGAACAGGAAGTTGCACCCCGCCCCCCCAAGGAGGGCTGAGGCTGTGTGGACCCCAGCACCGGAGTCGGAAAGATACAAACTGAGCCCACCCATCAGACGATGCCAGCCATTCCACTCGCTGTGGTGCGGGTACTGGGGCACCCAGCCACGGGTATTGACGGAATTACGGAACACGCCTGCCCCACAGAGGGTGCCACGATGGTGGCATGGGTGTTGTAATGTCAGCAGGACAGAATGCCAGAAGTTGGCTCCTCCTGGTGGGTCCACCCGTCCACCTCCCAGCTCGAACCCCAGGTACCTTGTCACTTCCTGCGGTGACACCACGTCTACTCCCTGTGCCACGGCAGGGCAGGTTCACTTGCGACTCCGTTCCTTGTGCTCCCCATGCTGGCTGGAGGACGGGCCTCAGCTGCCTTACTTACTTTCCCATAACGGGACAAAACACCCCGCACCTAACACTTAAAGGGTGAAGGGCTATTGTGGTTGATGGCTCTAGTGGGTTCAGTCCAGGGTCAGCTGCTCCAAGGCAGGAAGGGCGTGGTGGAGGAGAGCGCGTGCTGCAGGGCGGGCGGAAGCAGACAGTGGAGAGAAGGCCGGGTGTGGAGCTGCTCCCCTCAGGCCGCTCACCGCCCTGCGGACTCCTCCCGTCTGAGCACACGAGATTTGGGGGAACACTGTAGACCTAGCCCACGACACCATCTCATGTCCATTTAGATCCAGAGAGGTCAAGTGGGCCGGGTGACAATGGAACCCTGGTGGAGTTAGTTATGTTTTTATTTACATCACGTCCGCGTGTGCCTGGCAGGAAGCCGCTGCTGTGGAGGATGAGGGCATCCTCTGAATACAAGACACGTATTGAAATATGGGAATGCTGGCTAAGCGAGACAGGCTTTGTCACTGCAGGGCACTTGGGGACTTCATCATGCTGCGGTGCCCCGAGAGGGCAGCGGCAAGAAGAAACGCAGAAATGGCACCCAGGATTTGTGGCAGATCTATTTACCCCAGAGGGCACTGATGGGGCTCATGCCTAGAACATCAGGCCCCAACCTGGTGGTCCAGGGCTTTTGTGTAACGTACAAGCAGGAGGTACAAAGGGCAGACGCAAGAGCCTGGTTTAGCCTGCGGGGTGAGGTCATAGGTTACTAGGGTAGCCCAGTGGTCACGAGCCCGTGAAGCTTTGTGCAGCAGTGCAGTCAGGCATCCTGTGTGTTTGGTTACGCTCTTGGGGTGGCAGGGGTCAGGAAAGTAATTACAGAGCCAGTTACGTGAGGCAGTTACAGAGCTAGGAGGCTTCAGAAGAACAAAGTTTTAAAAAGAACAACTGCTCTTGGGAAGATTTTCTCTTTCAAGAGGCTATATGAGCTTGTCATGGGCTGAGCTGAGTCTCAAATATCTCTCTCCTATGGTGGTATCCTGGCTCAGTGTGGCGGCCACCCCACCCTTCCTTGGTCTGTTTGTTGGTGGCCTTGTGACTCGCTCTGGGAACCAGAGGTGACGTGATCCAACAGCACCTGAGACATGTTCCGTGGTTGGAAAGTTGCCAGGGCCAGCTGCAGGTGCAGGGCGGGAGTTGTGTGGGTCAGGCGGGGCAGAAGGCCTTGGGGCCCAGCGTTCAGAGCAGCAGGGCGGCGCAGGACCCCGCCCCACAGCAGCAGCAGCTAAGTGCAAGACACACGTCTCTCGGCGCCACAGAACCCTTTCCTGGGGAGGCCTGGCAGTGGCCCCTCAGATGACCAGATGACACGATGACACGTCAGAGCTCCCAGCTGGCCTCTGGCCTGGCCCAGCGGGATATGGACGAGAGGTGCTCGTCCGGCAGGTGTGCTGCACCCCTCGCCGGGTCTTGTCTTAGAAAACCGCCTCTGGGTTTCCACGGAGTGGGAGAGAGGGCTGCTGTGGTCACTCGCACGCCTTCCCTGCCCGAGCGCCTAGGCTGCTTCTTGGGGTGCAGACACCCGTCGCGTGAGCTCATGGGCTGATGGACAGAGAGGTCATCTATGCCTTCAGCAGGGAGGGTCCCTTGGGTGCACACCCAGGCCACGGGCCATGGTGGGCCCACGCCTGGGTCCCTGTGTGGCCCCTCTGCTCTAGGGTGTGGCTGCAAGGTTCACCCTTCTTTGAAATTTAGAGACCGGCTGGTCCCTGTTCTTGGGGACACAGATTCCTAGTCGCATAATGGCCACGGCTGCTCCAGAGCCCCTCTCTTTAGTGCTGAGCTTTCCCTGGTGAGAGAGCACTTGCGTGGCCTCTCAGGCCTTCTGACCTAGGCTCGGCATGATCAGGTGGAGACTGGCTTCAGGCCAGGTGTGGTCTGCCCCTCCCAAGGGAGGGCGACGCCTCTCCGAACCCACTTACGGGCACGGAGTGGGCTGCCTGACCAGTGCCCAGGCTTCCTAATGTCATGAGTCAGCACTCACTTGAGGAACGTCAGGGACAGGCCGCCTCCTGTCCTCCCTCCAGGGCCCGTGCTTGTCCTCCCTTGGGAAACCAGCCATGGGGTGGGCCTCTGCCACAGGGCCAGCTGGGAGTCACCGGAGGGGCAGTGCCTCTGAGTCCTGGCATGATCCGAGCCTGAATCGGAGTCCACTGAATTTATGGGGCCCTCTCTGTCTGGGGCGGATTCTTGCTTTGGCCCTGGCGAGGAATTGCGGCAGGAGCAGCCCGGTGACTCACCACAGGCGAGGGGCAGCCTCTCTGAATCTGTCATCCCTGATCACTGCCCTCTGACATTTCCTTTCCTTCTGGGTCCCGGCGAGGTCACTTGTCAGCTGCCCAGGCACCCCAGCCTTGCCTGGCCGCAGGCCCTGCCCTTTGGAGCAAAGTGGGGTTGGCCCCAAGGCCACGGTATCGATCTGGTGCTGCCCACAACCCAGGACGCTGGAAAGCGCACCGGCGACCTGAGTGGCTGGGCAGGAACTAGTGGTGCAGTATGGGGCAGGTGGCACGGGCCTTGGCTTCTCACCTCAGAAGGTGACGAGATTTGAAAACAAGGTCTTCAAAGAGGTCATGAAATTAATTAACTGGGGTCCCTAGCATGACCCCCAATCCAGTCAGACCGGGATCCTGCAAGAAGAGACGAGGACAGAAGGACACAGGAAATAAGCCACTGGGAAGCCAAGCACAGTGGTCTCCAAGGAGCCAGCCCTGTAACACTTTTGTACCAAATTCTCAGCCTCCAGCACTGTGGGAAGGCGATGCTTGTGGTCCTCCCCGATTCAACGTCCTCTTGACTCAGTCTCCAGTACCCACAGCCACCCCATGGCTGCCACAGGACAGAGCTCTCGAGTGGCAGGTATAAGCTGTGAGGGATCCACAGCTCTCTCTCCACCTGCGTCCCACGAGTCCTATAGCTGTCCTGACTCAGAACCCCCTTGGCCTCCATTTTTCTTTCAACATCAGGGATTGAACCAGAGCCCCACACTGAGCTACACCCCTAAGCCATTGTTGAAAAAAATCTATTTTGAGACAGAGTCTTGCTAAGTTGCCAAGTTACCCAGGCTGGGCTCAGCTGGGATTCCAGCCACGCACCACCTCCATGCCCAGTTGCCACCCTGTTTTTGAGTCCCTGCTGACTTGAAGGGCCTGGTCCTGAGCAGACTGCCACCAAGGGTTCTGGGCTCCTTTCACGAGGCATCTGGCCAGTCAGCCTGACGGTGGTGGAGACCTGGCTCTGCTCCTAGTTCTGCTGGCGCCTTGGCCCGGATCTTGCTGGCTCTGCCCACCCAGGGCTCAGACATCTTGGGGCTCCCTCAGAGAGGCCCTTATTCCGATGGTTGAATAGCCAGAGAAGGACAGCACAGAAGCTCTGACAGAATCACAGGAATGCGGTCACTGCAAGGTCTACCCAGAGAAGAGAGGAAACAAGGATTCTTCACACCGCTGCGGAAGGCAGGTCAGAACGAAACAGCAGCTTGAGCACGCATTTGCGTTCTGCAAAGTACTCTCACAGGCTGAGCATATAGAGATAGATTCCCAAGAAGCTTTGCTGAGCTGCGTTCGACTTAGAGAACTGTGCCGACACCTTCTCGTGTGACCTGTTCTCTCAGGCTTGGAGAGATCAGGTGACTGTCCACCAACGGAAAGCTCACCGAGGGAGACCTAGCCTTGCCCCCTGCCTGTCTGAGGCTCATCCTGGGGCAGGATGGCTGGGTCACAGCCGCCTCTGCTCTGTCGCTCTGATCTGCAGAAATGTGCACGGAGCCTGGATCAGCTGGGTGGTCATGGGTGCCGTGGGCCAGTGCTGTGTTCCTCCATTTCACTCGCTGGCTGCAGCAGGGCTGTGTTTAGAGACGAGAGCTTTATGGGCCTGTTAAGTGGGGCCACAGAGGTAGGCTCTGATATGACAGGACGGGTGTCCTAACAAAAGGAGCCCCAGGAGCTTCAGCTGTCTCTCCCCCACACCCCTGCACGGAGAGAAGGACCCGTAAGGATGGAGACATGGCAGCCCCGAGGCGAGCCTGCCCAGGCACGCCCTGATCACAGACTTCCGACTCCAGAGCCACGAGCCAGCTAGCGGCCCTGCTCTAAGCCACCAGGCTGTGCTGCTTTGTTACGGCAGCCATGGCTGGCTGAGACGCATGAGTCACAGATCTCCTATGCTCTTGTGTTTATTACGGTGTCACTTTCTGTAAAATAAGCTTAGGAGAATCTCTTATTCTGATGCAGTCCATAGAGCAATTCATCCCATGTTTTATTGCCAAGGAGACTGCCCTCTTGAGTTCGTGTGTGTGTGTACACGTGTGTGTGTGTGTACACTCACCCCGAGTCACGCAGCTCTGGGCAGGGCTGAGGCTCCCCCAGGCCCGTCTCTGTCCTAGAGAGAGCCCCATGTGGAATCTGCCTCCCACCCTCCCTTCCTCGGCCAAGTTGGGGGGCGATCTTGGTTCACCCTTGCGTTTCGCTCCGAGGAGCCATTCCCTGAACACACAGCACTCTTCCTGCGGGGGGCTGGCTTCCCGGAGGAAGGCCTCCATCTCTGAGGTTTCAGGAGCTGGGCCTTCAGGGATGCTGGAGCAGAGCCGCCCGTTCCCATGCCGTCTGAGCCCGTCTTCTGTTGCCCTACAA
>NW_004524689.1:2343033-2372416 GCF_000260255.1 Octodon degus
GAAGCCTTATTCAGGACTAGGCTCACCTTCTCTCAGCAGTTTGCCCTCGTGGGAGCTCATGTTCCCCTGGGCTCCAGCTCATAAGCTCTGCACACCTCTGCCCCCACCGCCACTCTGGGGACCGTGTGCCCAATGTGTGACACTCCCGGGGGCACGCTCAGTCCCCAAGCATGGGCTCAACCACGTCCTCTTGGCTCTAGCCACAGCAGAGTGGTGTTTCGGCACTTCACAAAAGCTGGGCTCTGTGGTCCTCTTCCTGTCTCCCTGGGTTCAAAAGCTAGGAGAGGAAAGGGGTGTTGTTTGCTGTGTCTGAGGCAGGCTGCTGTAATTGGTACCGCGTCCAGCTAGCTTCCCTGTTGAGCTGGACATGCTCAGCCCTGGTGACGTCACCTGGTCCCACGCCAGGTGGACAGGGGCTCCTGTGGCGGGAGCTGTCTTGGACCTTGGACATTTAATTTTCTTCTGTACTTCAGTGGCTAAAGCATCTCTCTCTGCATGTACTAAGCCATCCCAGTACTTTACCTTCCTCTTTTTAAAAATATCTTTGAGCATTTCCGCCTTATTATTCTTCCATTTCAGATTAAATTAGGTTTGCTAAATTTTATGAAAAATCCTGTTTGGGTTTTTATTGAAATTACATTGAATGTATAGATTAATTTGGGGCGTATTGACAAATTTTATGACATTGTCTTTCTTCCCCATTTGTGTGTGTGTTCACTTTCATTTCCTTTCACCAACAAAAAAAAAGCGATCTCTGTAAATATCTTGCATGACCTTTTGTGAGACTGACTCTCAGTACCTTGTGCTTTTTTCCATCGCAAAAGATATATTTCAAAAGTCATGTATCTTGATGTTATTTGTTCCTCAAAGCAAGCCGCCGCTCTCGGGGGCGTGGATGTGGTGTGTGGGAAAACCATCTTACTTAGACTGCGGGCTGACCCCTGCTCCCTTGGGCTCTCAGTGTTGCCTGTCAGAACTGCTGAGAGTAATGATGGTTTTGTTTCTTCCTTTTCAATCTTTGTAACGTTCATTTATTATTTTTTCTCCTTGTCTTTTGGCGCTGGTCAGGACCTGTGGCGCAGAACAGCATACAAATTCTTCTCCTCGTCTCATTCCTGACTTTAAAGTGGCTCTGCTCACCAGGACCCGTGAAATGCAAGGCTTGACACAAGTGTTCTGACAAATACGTGCGATCACACGGGCTTCTGTGACACAGCAAAAACAAGACGACCTTCTGCTTCTGCGATCGCTGTCGGGCACGCGTCAAGCAGGCTGCCAAGGGAGCCGGGGCTGCCGCAGACCTCAGCACCCTGGCGGCGGGTGACTCTGGGCAGCTTCAGCTCTGCTCTGTTCTGCTGTGCCGTCCTACTCCACCCTGTACTTTTATTCTCTTCCCTAAGATGTGTGAAATTCTGCGATACTTTCTTTCACCCACTCTAAAGCGTTTGGCAGCCCACAGTGTGACAACAACACCGACACTCCCGAGCCAGGGAGGTTCCCCTGCTGGCAGAAAACTCACGTTGTTCTGTGTTCTCCTCACCGACAGACTGCTGTGTGAAGTGGGAGAGAGAGGGTGGGGAGGACACAGGATCTGTCCTGAGCCCCTGGGAAGGTGCAGCTGCCTCCAGAGCCCGGGCTCTGAGGGACAGCCAGGATGCAAAGAGCCCATCAGCCAGGACAGGACCCGGGCACTGACCTGTCCCTCGTGCCTTCCAGCTGGGTCTGAGGCTCTCACTGCCTGAGGGCAATCACCACTGTATGTAGACACAACTGCGCCCTGTGCACTGTGGGGGCCAGCTCTGCTGCGCTGGCGGATCCCCTTCCTCCAGGATGGGGCTGAGTGAGTGTCCTCATCTACCCGTGTGGACGGCGTCCGCAGCATCGCGGATTGCGGCAAGGAAGGGTTGCACTGTCAGTGGTGTCCTGTCTCGGGCTCCCCGGCTTGGTGGCGCTCAGGCACACCTGCTGTTGACCTCTTGGTTTTAAAGCAAAAGCTCAGGATCTGAAGCTCACCTGCCTGCTTCCCCTGCTCATCCCGCCTGCAGTCTGCACCTGCCCTGCTCACCTGGCCATGCCCTGCTCCACTGCGTGGCTCTACTTCCAGCTCGCTCCTCCTGACTTAGACCAGGGCTTTCCCTTCTTTCTTGTCTCTCTGGACTGGCCGATTCTAGACATTTCATGTGCTTGGAATCCAGTAAGTAACTGTGTGTGTGTGCGTGCGTGTGTGTGTGCGCGTGTGCGCGTGCGTGTGCACTCTTTCCACTTACTGTTTTGCGAGCTCGCCCTGCAGCCTGCTTCTGTGGGGCCACCCTGCACTTTGCTTCTGTAGGCGCCAGCCAAGGAGCAGCTCAACGGGTCCCCCACTGGGCTGCCTGCCTCGTGCTGGGCGGATGCCACAGGCCTTGGGTTCGATCTACGTCTGGCGTGGGCCCCTGGGCCTCAGGTTTTGTCTTCTGTGTGGGGAGAGCTCCAGGAGGCACACCGGGGACAATGCTCTGTGAAGGTCAGCAAGGCCTCACACACCCCATCTTTGCGAACAGAGGTCAGGGCCAAGGAAAGCGCACGTTCGGAGTTAGCGCGCCTGCTGAGTCAGCGCTACGCGTGGAAGCAGCTCACACTTCCTACAACGAAAGCCAGAGTCCTACTTTTGTCACGCTCTCCTCTGCAATCCAGGCACACCCCAGCAGGATGTCTGTGGGGCTGGCACAAAGCCTGGCTGCTCTATGGCTGATGGCACCGGTGCCAGCCTGTCAGCTGCGCCTGGGCGCAGACAGGGGCAGGCAGGACTCCAAGGCCTCCCTGCAAGCCCTCACCTCACACAGGGGAGAACCAGCAGCAGCCCCTCCCAGCCGGCCTTAGCAGGAGATCAGCCTGGGCCGTGAGGGGACCCTGGTGACCACATGGATCTTCCAAGCAGAAAAGGAAGCTGGAGAGGTCTGGTGGGGCATAGTCTGGCTGCCCTGCCTGGGATGAGGCTGCAGGCACCAGGAAGCACTGGAAAGCCCCTGCCAAATGGGGTGCAAAGGCCAGCTCCCCAACAGCTGGTTAGGAAGCCCAGTGGAACTATTGTAATCCAAAACACAAGGGAACCTGACCCCAAAACTCCAGATCAGGTGCCCGCCTGCCACCCCTCCATCTCAGCAGAGGTTCCAAGCTACAGACAGCAGGTGATGGCCTTTGAAGCAACCACATAAGCAGCGCTTTGTTAGAGCTGAGGTAGGAGGACAGTTCCACACCAGCGCTCCTGGGCTGGCTGTCGGAGGCCACACAGTGCACGTCAGGGGCAGCTAGGGAGGCGTGATTCGGTAGCTCAGTGTGTATCCTACACCAAATTATATGCAAGCACATACACATGCGCACACACACATGTACACACATGCACACACATGCATGCACGCACACACACAGAAACGCACACGAACCATGCTCACGATGCTTCTCAAATGTCCGCTCAGCGGCCCGGGTGGGTCCCTGTCAAGGCTCTTCAGCCTTGCCCACCACCACCTTGGCCTAGGTGTGGGTGGTGGAAAGGTGCAGGGAGCGGGCAGAGGTGCAGGCCCTGTGGGTGGGGTGACACCGAGCAGCGTCACCCCACCCACAGGGCCCCTGGTGGCCCCAGTAAGTGAATGCTGAAGATGCAAAGGGGGTGGCAGCCGCGGGTCCTCTGTCCTGCTTTCGTGAGCTTGTTGTGGGCACGGCACTAGAAACTAAACGACACGCGCCTGCCTGCTCCCTTGTATGAACCAACCTTACTCATTACAGGACAAAGAGTTAATTAGAGGTTTGCAATTAGATATCAAGCCACTAACAAATTAAATGTAAATAATGAGGTCTGTTAGTAATAAGGAACTGTCCAGGGTGGTGGGAAAGAAGCATTTGCATGATAAATCTTTTTTTTTTTTTTTTTCCTGGAGTGTTCTGTTCCCCAGCAACCTGGGTGCTAGCTCTCGCCTTGCACGAGCTGCTCACCACCCCTGTAGCTGTGGTCCTGCGGGCCCACCGCTGGCTGTCCCTCCCTAGCACCCTCTGAGATTCTACCCAGCTGCCCCTTCCTGCAGGAAGCCTGTCTGCCTTCTCCATGGTGCAGGCGCCCCTCCACCAAGGGCCGCACCACTCTCTGCCTCCTCTGCCTCGCTGGGCGACTTGAAGCGGAAGCACAATGCACGTGGCCCTGTCGCTCTCCTCCTTCTGGAGCCTGGCGCTGGGGAGGGGCCTGTGTGGTTGCCATGGAAACAGGGCAGGCCTGTCCTGGATCACCCACCCCGGAAGGCCCTGAGACTGTCCTGGGCAAACCCACGTAATGGTGACAACACACCCAGGACAACAACAGCTAATCTGCGCTGGCGTGTACCGCCAGAGGGGCAGTGAGAAGAGGGGGTCAGCCGGTCCCTGCATACTTAGCCCTAAGGAGGTGGTGACGATGGTGCCCTCTAGGTGAGGCCTGGGCCCCGCAGCACTACAGGGAAAGACTGCGTCCAGAGAGCCTTCGCCCTCGCGGGTGCGGAAGCGCGTTGTCCTATCATGCTGTTCCTGGAGCACCGCTCCGACCTCAGGGCTCACGTCTCTCGGCCCTGTCACTGTACAGAACCAATACTGAGGGGCCCAATCCACCTGTCTCCAGCCCCTGGCTGCTTTGGTAATAAAGTTTTATTGGGACGTGCACCTACTTCCATGTGACATAAGCCGGCTTTGGCATCACCAACGGAGAGCTGAGTGGCGGCAGGTGTTCCTCTGGTCCTCAGAGTCGAAAATACCTGCAGGAAAAGGGCTCTGGCCCCGGGGCACAAGTAGTTGGAAGGAGAGGAGAAAGGAAAGCTGTGACAGTGCTGGCTGGGATGAGAGCAAGCAGGGCAGGGAGCAGGGGAAGCCAGGTGGGACCAGGGCAGGCCCCGTCCCTTCCAGCCGCAGCAGGGGCTAGCACACCGGGACAGGAAATGGTACGCGAAGAGCACGGAGGGGCGTGTGACTGCGTTCTTGATGGGGGTCACAGCGTCCGGGCCCCAGAGCTCAGCTCGTGGGGATACCAAGCACAGCACTCAGGAGCCTGGTGAGCCCAGCGGCAGCTAAAAGGGAGGTCTGGAGGAACCCTTTGTTCAAATGCTGGTTTTGAAGTTACTAATGGCTGAATTTCCCTGCGGGAAACATGGCTAATTGTGCAATGGCTTTGGAGTTAAACATTCAGCTATTCTGCAAGAGCAAGAAGAGATTTGCATTTGAAATGCTGGGGCCGCAGTGCCCGAGACTGCTTGGTGGGGCTGGCCTCGGGACGCGTGTGCCCAGTGCCATCCATCCCGCGGAGTATTCCACCTTGCCATTGTGGTCTGCCTGGGGCTGGGAGACCCCGACTGGCTGGCTCGCGGGTCCAAAGAGGATCCTCGCTTGGAAAAAGCCAGACCAGAAATAGGGCTGTGTCGCGATGGCCCGTGAACTGCTTGCGAAGGATTCCAAGGCTTTTGAGGTAAAAATCAATTTATGGAGGAAAGAAGTCTAGCCGCAGAAAGTTGCTGGCTCTGTTCACTGCGCCGTCTGATTTGCATAGAAAGCAAGCTTCGAAAATGCTTTATGGAGAACACAGATTAGCGCGGGATTTGCATACTTTTGTGCCTTCCATTTCCGGAGATGTTAAATGAATTGCTTAATTAAGCCTCAGTCCATCTACTTGTAAATTTATTAGATATTGGTTCAAGTCAATAAACCGTTCTGATGTGGCACACAATGGAAGCCGAGGCTGAGGGGGCCGCTTGTTCAGGGGCCGAGGATGTCCGCAGAGAGACGTCGGAGCCGCGGTTTCTTTTAAACTGAGGGTTACTCTGTGCTGCAGCTGTGGGGAGCACGCCGGGTGTCCTGCGTGGGTGGACTCCCCTCGTACCCACAAGCCTGGGGTCAGCCACCTGCTGCTCCACACTTGCCTTACACGTTTGGGGCCTGACAGGGACAAGCCAAATAAAGGTGCCAGACACAGGGCCCCTTGTGTGCTGGGCTCCTTTATGCCATGGGCCCTCAGGCCGTGGTGGAGGACACTCAGCCAGGGACTGTGGGACACAGGTCCCTGTATGTGGAGGCCTGGCACATACAGGCTTTCTGTGCTCTGTGGCCCTGATGTGCACGGGGCCTGGGACCCACTCACCTGTCACCATGGCCGTCATTTTCAGGGGACCATGTGCTGCCTGCACTTCCTTGGGATCAAGCTGTCCTGGAGAGGACTGGCGGCTCCTACCGATGCCTCTTGCTAACTTCTTCCTCTATATACAGACAAAGGAGGATCGCGTGTGTGGATGGAGCACAGCACGGTGTTTGAGATGTGCGCTTCTGGGGGAGCGGCCCGGTGGGGCTCATTACCTCGAGTGCAACCTCACCTACCTACCTGCTTTGGCGAAGAGAGTGCGAAGCCAGTTCTCCTAGCAACCTTCATACGTGGGTGCTTGGCATCGGTGACAGCGCCCTCCTGTGAGCCGGGGCTCTTGAACTTATTCTAACTGAAGTGCTGCAGCTGCAAGTGCCTCCAGGCCTCCACCCACAGCCCGATGGCAGGGGGGCCCCGAATGTCTGGAGCTGGCTTGGACATCACACACCGGGCCCACCATGGCACAGTGCCCTGGTGACCGTCAGTGTGGGTGTACTTGTGCTTGCCTGCGATCTTAACACTCTGGGAGACCCAGCCCACCCCAGACAACTTAGGAAAGCCCTGTGGCAAATAAAAGCTGAGACAGCACTGGCTGGGGCTCACGTGAAGGCCCTGGGTTCTCCCACGTGCCAGGGAGCCTCCTCACTCTCCTTCAGCTCTACTTCCTGGCTTTCACCCGGTGGGACCTCTGCTGCCTGTCCCATCCCACCACTAGGGTCTGCAGGTGTGGTCCCCCCACGATGGCCCAGTGGGAAGCAGAGGGGAGAGGTGATACCCTCTTGAAGGGGCCCATTGCTCCCACGTAGATCTCTCGGAGCAGCCATGCAGTGCCCTTCCACCTCCTCGGTGCGCTGGGCAAAGAGCTGTCCACAGCACTGCCAGACACGAGGTCTGCTGGGCCTCGCTCGATTAGGATCTTCCCAACTTCTGGCTCTACGCACAGAAATCTGGGGCTCATGACTCCCTCCTCGAGGGTGCTGGTTGGCCCAGCCTGAGTAGAAGGAGACTTGGAGTGCCCTGGGCTCCCCTCTTCCCAGCAGCTCCGAGCCCCCCACCCTACCTCTGCCTCCATCCCAGGACCCAGCGACCTCTCTCTGGCCCCCGAGCCTGCTCTTCCTGCTGCAGGTGAGGATCCCCAAAGCACGGACCCGATCACTATCTGCCCTGCCCCTCATGGTCCCTGGACCCTCCTGAGGGGTCTGTGGTGGGCAGCGTGGGTGCAGTGGCCCAGGACCCACATCTCACAGGCTTGCTGTGGCACAGTGACAGGTGGCAGAGATAACTGGGGATTGGATTAGCTCAGCCCAGCTGGGTCACTTCCCCAAGTGGGCATAGGTTCATTGAGCACAAAGGGTCACTGAAGAGCCCCTGCCCTCTGCCCTGGTGCAGACATGTGTGTGGGTGGCCATGGGGACACCTGCCCGTCCTTCATGCAGGAGCTTTGGAGGTCCCCACCTTGCCTTCTTCCTGTGGTCCCTGTGTGGCAGTGGCCGTGCAGAGTCCCGCTGTGAAGTCACAGCCCAGCTCTGTCCACGCAGGCACCGGTTGTCACCCTCTCACGGGAATACCCTCCACCCACCTGCCAGGTCTGGCCGGGATCTGGGACAGCATTCTGGACACGACTGTCGCTGCCGAGTCTGGAGTCACACACACACAGCTGCGGCATCACGGGCAGCGCTGGAGATGGCGGAGCACGGGGGCACTCAGTCAGGGCTGAGGCCCGGGCCAGCCCTGGGCACTTGTGGCCCTCGCTGAGCAGGAGCGTCCCTGAGGGAGACCCCCGGCTGCTGATGTGCAGTGAGAAGCGGTGGCTGATGCCGTGGGTGTCCGGTGGGCCTCAGCACGCAGGGGGCCGGGAGCTGCTGCTGCTCTGCTTTGGAGTTTTGTTCTTGCATCAGCTGTGTCTGATGTCACCACCCAAGGTCTGGGGGCTCCTGCACATCCCAGACCTGGAGGCCACCACCTCTGCAGACCTCCAAACACGTTCGCTGCCTCAGAGGAAGAAGCCCTGGGCCTTGGACCGCACTGCCTGCCCTGCCTCCCTAGTCTCTGGCAACCCCGGGCCCCTGCTTTCTGCTGAGGGACATTCTGAATAGGTGGAATCTGACGTGACCTGGCCTTTGGGCTGCTGGTCCACAGGTGCACGTTGTGAGGTTTGCCCCCGGTGGCTCTGGCAGGGTCGGCTTCTCCCTCCAACTCTGGGCCGCACAGCGGGGCCGGGGCTCAGCGTGCCTTACCTGGCGCGCGGTGGGCGCAGGGCCAACCCCACCTTACTCACTATGCGCAGTGCCCGGGGGTTACCACTGCAGCCAGACAAGGACCAAGGTGGGGCGCAGGGGTCTCTGTCTAGTCCCCGTGCACACCGCCACGGACAGAGCGTCTTCCCTTGCTGGCGGCGTTGGTGGTCTCCCGCTTCAGATGGCATTTAGACTGTCTGTCCCTGCCTGCCGGGTGCCCCAGCTTGCTCCAGACCACGTTTCTCCGCCAAGGAAGTGGGCCCAAGGTTCCCGGGTGCTGCAGTGGCAGGGCTGGGGTCTGGGCCCCACACGTGGAGTCTTTCTCCACGCGCTCACGGAGCCCACTCGTGGGCTCTGCTCCACACCTTTTCAGGACTAAGCCACTCTGTAATCTGCTTGACCCCAGAACCCCAGGATCAGGAGTGCTGGTCACCAGAGTTGTAACCCTGGGCAGGTCCACGGTGGCTCTAGAAAGAACATGACTTTCCTGGGGTGCCTGGAAGAGAGACCGAGTCCCGGGAGAAGCTCTGGTGTGGGCCCATGGCAGCACCCTTGTATCGGTGATGGTACGGACACTTGAGCCCAGCACACGCGCGTGTGATTTTCAGCAGAGCCAGGTCCACTTAGCCCGGCGTGTCCCTGAGTGACTGCGGCTGGGGGCTCCAGATGGGCAGGGCCGTCCCTGGAGGGGTCGGAAGGACAGGGCAGGCACCCCCCCGAGCCAGGGCTGGGCCCCTGCTGCTTGCCCTCGCTCTCATTCTAAAGATGAGGAAACTGAGGCACAGAGTGAGGTAGCTTGCCCAGGGCCGGGATTTGGCACCTTGTCGAAGAGAGATCCAAAGCCTCCTGGCCGTAGAGTCCTGGCTGTTATTTCCCTCAGCTTGAGATTATGATTTCACGCACTGCTTGGAAATTATCTGTGTTTTCCTTTAGCAAGGACCCCAGGAATATTTTCCATGCATTTGCATATTCTCCGACAGTGAGTGTGTTTTTTAAAGTTGCATCGTATTTCATCGTAGGGTTGTAGCGTAATTTATCTCACCAAGCCTGTATTCCTCAGCATTTAGGCTGTTGCCAATTTTTCAATGGTTATAAATATAACCATGAGAAACAGCCTCGCAGATAAATCTCTTTGCTTCTCTGAGGTTATTTCCTTGGTGGGAAATCTCAGAGGCAAAGTTGCCGGGTCAGAATGGAGATCATTTTTCAAGCTAAACATATTGTTACAAGAGCTTTGCTGTGAATTTCTGTGATCAATTTCTGTTTTAAACCCTGCAAGAACGAGTCTACGCGGACAGCATCCCTGGCCTGCTGCAGTGGTCAGCTGAGCTTCTGTTTGCGCTTGGACTCTGGAAGCGAACTGAAACACCACCACCTCCCCAGCCGCCTGGCTGCGGGCAGCAGGCGGGTTAGTGAAAGGCCAGCCGCTGCCACAGCTGGGTGAGCTGGCACGAGTGGTGGTGGTGACTCACTTCGTAAGCTCTCTTCAGGAGCTTTAGTCAAGGCCAGCCGCATCTGCTCCCAGCTTTTAAGTGCTCTGATTCAATCCTCCTGTGTGACAAATGGGCCAGCACTGTGGCCTTGGGCGGAGATCCCACCTCCCCCAGAACTCTGCTCTGCTGGGTCCTGTAGAGCACTCGAGCCTTTTGGAACCAAATATGAAGTGTTTTCCCCAAGAGATGTGCAAAACGCAACCTCAACAAACGTCTGGGATAGTGCGTGGTCGCCAGCACGAGGCGTAGGTGGGCCTGGGACAGGCAGGAGCCCGGGCCCAAGACAGGACACTTGTGAGTGTGGTGCCCCTGGTTCTTTGAACCCCTGGGCTCAGCAGCCTCTGTCCTGTGGTGCCGTGTGCAGTCGGCTGCTCCAGTGCTGAGCGGGGTCCCACGCATATGCTGTGTGACTTCCTGTACCAACAGCGACATGGTTCTGGGTCACGGGGACTCCAGGACACAGGCACTGTCACCTCGGTTCCCACCCTGGGACATTCCAGCCACTTCTCCTTTTCTCCCATAGTCCTCCGATGGGGCAGGACACCACTTCCCTGACCCCAAAACAATGAGAGATGACCACCAGCCTGCAGTTCAGCGAGGTGCCCCCCAACTGTGGACGGAGCCTGGGACCCGGGCGTCTTGTGGCCCTCTCACCACAGCCCCATGTGGGTCCTGCTTTCCCTTCCCCAGAGCTCTGTGGCCGCCACGCAGAGCCTGGGGACTTCATCCTGAAGTGTGTCCCCAGTGTGAGGCCAGCTCCCTGCAAGCTGACGTTCTAGCCCTCTCCCAGCTCTGAAAACTCATTCTGCTTCTCCAGGATGCAGAACCCTGCATGGCCCACAGGAGGCTCTGAAGAATGGAGGAATGAGCCCAAGGACTCCTGTGCCCCACACGAACTCATGCCCCCAGGGAAAGGGCCCGGGCCCTTGGCAGGCTGGCCACTGCGCTGAGCACTGACACCCTCTGGGAAGGACCAGATCCCCACAGGACCACACCGCCCAGTCAGGACCCCGCCCACACTTGAGCCTGGCCCACCAGCACCTGCACTCATGAGCTTCCCAGGAAGGGGCCTCTGGTGTTCTCTTTCCCTGGAGACTTTCGTGACCAGCACAGGTCAGGAAATCCTGTAAAGCAGGATTCTACAGGCGGCCCAGAGTCAAGCAGCAGAGACTCTCAGGGTGGCCCGAAGCTCCCACCTCCCGCCCTGACCTCCCACAGGGGCGTCCCTTCATGGCCCATCCAGCCCCTGCCTGCTCGAGGATGCTGCTGCCATGGCCGGGGGCAGGGAGGCACCTGGGAGGGCGGTGTCAGTCTATAGCGGGCATGGTCTGAGTGAGCCAGGACTCAGAGCCCAGGAACCACGGGAGGAGGCGGGGCCCAGAAGGAAGCACAGGACTTCCTGGAGGTCCACCGCAGAGGCAGCTTCTAAAGACAATGCTTGTCAAAGGGAGCTGTGACGAGCGGGCGTCACCCAGGGTCCACAGCAGAGCGGTCAGCAGCACCAGCCCAGGGGATTCCTCACTAAGCCAGAGGAACCTTCCCAGGAGACCCAGGTCTCCTTCTCTGGTCCCTCCCCCATGCTGGCCTCCCACACCATGCCCCTCATTCTGTGCTCGAGTGCACCCCGAGAGTGGCTGCCTCCCCCCGCTGGAGTCTGTGTGGCTCACGCTGCTGACCTCTGGGTTCAGGGCTGGATGGGCACCTCCCCCAGCTGTGGGCGGATAGAACTGGTGGAAAAAGGTCCACAGGGCAGTACTGATGGACTGGAGACGCCCCCAAGCCAGCTGTCTTCCTGGGACACAGGCAGGTGGGTGGGAGCCGCAGGACCCCGCGGAAGCCTGGGCCCACGTTGCCAAGCCACAGCTGCCCCTGCCCTCCGGATGCCACGGCTCTGCAGCCTGGACCGATTTCCGCTCGCATCGGAGTCCTCAATGCCAGCAGAGGGGCTGGTGCAGGACTGTTCACTGAATGAATTAGCAAATGGATGACGAAGGCGGGGACTTTCCGACCCTGGTCCTGTCACGCGGACCACTCTGGCCTCCGGGGATGCCCAAGTCACTGGGCAAAAGCCGGTTAGCAATGGAGCAGGCCAGAGCGGCTGCTGCAGCCACCCCTGCACCTTGCCGTGGTGCTTCACAGACAAACAAGACACCGTGGTGCCCAAGCCTGGGCAGTGGCCGGCCTGTCACTGAGGTGAGAGGCGGCTCCCGGAGGTGATACGCAGTGTGTGGGGGCTCTATGCTCTCCCCGGGACTCAGGCTGGGAGAGGGGCAGGCAGACTCCAGACTCGGCCTCTTGGGGTCTGCTGTGTCCTCCCGGCCGATAGAGGCTGTGTGTGACCTTGGTGCACCCCTGGGTCACGGGGAGGTTCGGGGTACGATAGTGACTCCTGTCACACTGCTGTCTCCCCCCCCCCCCAGAGACGATCTCCCAGAACCAGCCCGACTTGAGCCTGCCTGCTGTCTTTAAGGTTGTGCTTTGATTTGGCCCGAGACAGCTTTCCCCAGCCCCACCACCCTCCTGTCACAGCTCGTGCCTCCCAAGGCTCTGACCACGGACGGCCTTTCCAAGTGACCCCCATCGACGTCTCTGCCCTGATGAGACCCCAGCCCTCCTTCGCGTGGACACAGCAGCCGCACTGAGGACCTGTGCCATCCCGAGAGCCCAGCAGCGGGGCAGTGGGCAGGCGAGCGTGCGCCCCACGCTTGGTGCACAGGAGGTGCCACCCTGGTGCGGGAGCCGCCCAGGCGGGTGCAGGGCTTGTCCGCCGCAGCACGGCCGTTCACTCCACCTGGCTCTGAGCGCTCACCTCCTGCCAAGTCCAGCTGCTGAATCAAGATAAAAGTAAGTGGGGACCTGGTCACTGACCTGGTGGAAGCCCCAGAGCCGGGGCCCTCTGTTCCCCAAAATGACAACACCCTGAAGAATCAGGCTCTGTTTAGACTTTGCCCAGGCGTGGGTTTGCCCTGCAGCGTTCTTCACCTGTGCTGTGTAGTCTGTGGGGTGCAGGCACCGCTGCCCGTGTGGGGCCCCGACTAAGAGCCCAAGGTGCTAGGAAGAGAGGGGAGAGGAGGGGTCGCCCCACAAAGCCCCTGTCCCGCCCCATCCCAGGTCAGGTGCAGAACACCAGCTCTTCACCGCTGGACCTGAGATGGAAGCTCTGTGCCACATGTTTAATTTACAGCCAGAGAAGCCGATTCATAATTCAGATGCCGCTGCCCTAAATTACACGCATGTTTGGTGCGGAGGGGAGATGGGGGATTTGGGTCCTCTAAAGAAAACCCATAAAGGCCCCGTCGCTCTGCAGTCCTGCCGCGCTATGCTCTCTCAAGTAACTTTGCAGCTCCCGGGGAATAGCATGTTTTAGTAAAAAGAGGCAGTAAAAACGAAGAGGAAAATTAAATATGAAATTTTAATTAAATCCTTCCCTGATCATTCTCCCCAGGATGGATGGAGGGGCCATGGCTATTCAGCCGCGAGTGAGATAACCACGCGGCTAACGAGGGCGGGAGGGCGACACGCATCTCCTGACCCGCCAGTGGCCGAGGAGCCGCTCCAGCAGCACAGGCAGAACCCTGCAGCCCCGGCTTCCCTCTGCCCGTCCCAGGCCTCACGTGTCCTCCGCACTTCCTGTCGCCCTCTCAGCTTCTGTGCCACCCCCGGAGAGGGCTGGGAGACACCAGAGGGAGGAGGACCCCAAGAACGCTACTTCTTGTCTTCGAGAGCACGGGGGCAGGGATTTTCCTTTTAAATGTTTAATTTAATTATTTATTGGATACAGGGTCTCACTACACAGCTCAGACTTCTAGCGATCCTCCTGTTTTCAGCCTCCCCAGTGCTGGGATTACGGGTGCACACCACCACAGCCAGTCTCAGTCACCATCTCAGAGTGCCCTGGAGTCAGGGCCAAGAACGCCTGCTGGCGATTGAACCCCAGTCCCTGTGCCTGCCTAAGCAGGCGCTTTAGTCCGCTGAGCTATGCGGCCAGCCCTAGGATTTTCCTTTTAAAAATAAAAAAAAAAAAAATGCTAACAGACTTACAAGAGCTATGCATATGTATGGGACACAGTGTGATAGTCTGACACAGACTTATCATATGCTGTAATGCAGCAGGGTGATCACAAGATTCCTTTTCAAACCAGCTCCCTCCCTCTGGCTCTGCGGAGCTGCGTCCCTGCAGCGGGCCACACAAATGGGCCACCTGGTGGCTCCTGGGGGCACCCTGCCTGCTCAGGGACAGCAGCCCAGCCCTGTGCTCCTCTCCTCGTGTAGCTCTGGGTGCCCGTCCCTGTCGAGGGGCTTCGGGCGGCTCAGGGCGCGAGTGCATGCACACACCACGCGCTGCACGCAGACACGCTCAGGCATGTGTGTGCAGACACGCAGGAGCGCACAGGCACACGCAGGGAACTGTGTGCATGCAGGCGCACGTGTGCACACACACGCAGCGCATGCCGTGGGGCTTGGGGGCAGCACACCTCCAGGCAGAGCCCCTGACTGGCTGGTGCATGTGCTGTGACGCGCTGCAGGGCCCGATGTGAGCGCCACACTTGAGGAGCCCGCAAGTTCAAGACAACAAGGCCCTGCCGCAGAGCACGAGGGGAGCTCGGCTGGGTGGGCTGCGCTGTGGAACTCGTGACGCCTCCTGTATGGGGTTATCGAAGTCTCTCTTTAACAACTCAGGAGATGCTATTTGGCCGAGCATATTGTGCTGTGAAGAATTTCAGGGGCATTGTTTAAATTATTAGAAGAAGCCATTGTTCTCCAGCATTTTGGAAGCACTATTTGCATATGATTAATAGAACACCAGAAGTTATTTAAACCACTGCTACAGGGCCCAGTGCCTCCGAATAATTTTATTGGACAACATCTTTGTTTTATTTATGTGGAAAAAATTGCAGGAGTAGATATCTTTCGGGTTCAGGGAAGTCCGGCTCTCCCCAGGTTCACACCGGCATCTCCATCTCTGCAGACTGATGGAAGAGAAGCCCCCGCCCGCCCGCCCTCCCGTGTGGCTTCCCGCCTGGATGACACTCCGATGCCAAGCTCAGCTGGGAGCCCGCATCCCCCAGGGGGCCTGGTGGGCTCAGGAAGCCTTTCAGGAGAGCAAAGGCCCAAGCCTCTGTGGTGATCCTGGTTCCCTGAACGTTGGCCAAGCACTGCTCCTCGGTGTCCTTGGGCATTTTGGGGTGAGGCTAAGTTTGAATCCTAACACCAGCAGCCCTGCCCGGCATGAGTGGAGGACGGTAGGCGCATCCTGCTGCCCTGGGCCGGAGCTCAGGCCTCAGCTCTCTGGTGCCCAGGACTCACCGGGATACACAATGGTGGTATCCAGAGTCACCAGCCTGAGAGGCGGGGCTTCCCCGCCCCTGTCATCACAAGATTCATTCTCCCAATCCCTCTCTGCAAGTACATGTATGCACATATGTGTGTATGCATATGCATGCATCTGTGTGCATGCATGTTCGTATGCATGTGTATGTATGCATGTGCGTGCACGAATGTCTGCATGTGTGTATGCATGCATGTGTGTATGTGTATGCATGAATGTGTGAATGCATGAGTGTGTGCATGAGTGTATACATGTGTGTTGCATGAGTGTGTGTGTATGCACATGTGTGTTCACACATGGGTGTGTGTGTGCCCTCCAGTCCTGTTTCTCTGGAGCCTCTCAAGGTATCTACTCCTAACTGCTGTCGGTTCTACCATGTCCTAGTGATAAAACAGTAGACACCACGGATTTGAGCTGGGGCCGGGGCTGTAGCTCTGGACCAGAGGCGAGTCTGAAGCCACATTTGATCTCCACGAAGCAGCAGGCAGGCTCCTGTGCCCCATGGGAAGGGAGCCATGCAAAGGCCCAGGACAGACCCCAGCATCTTCAAGAGCAGTGCAGCGGCTGGGGGGTGACACACGTTTCCCCCAGTGAGCTAGACAGAAGAGCTCTGGAACCAAACTTGGAGTGAAATGACAACACAGTGCCCTTTCCATAGGACATGAGCCTCCATGTCAGCTATGGGCCTGAGTGCAGTCCCTGGGTCCCCTCAGGCAACCAGGCAGGGTGGACGAGCCCGGCCAGGCTGTAGCAGCACCACACCGCGCATGGGGAGGGGGAGAAGTGACGGAAATTCTGGTCCTCGCAGTCCTGGGGAGGGGAAGTGCAAGACTGAGCTGGAGGCAGCTTGGCTCCTCCCCGCCTGGCTCGAAGATGCTGTCTCTGTGTCCCCAGGCTTTCCTTCAGGTGTGTGTCCCTTGAGGCTGTGTCCAAATCCCTCTTTCTTGGGAAGGATGCTGGGCCTGACGGGCCTTCTCACGACCTCCCTGAATTTACCCATATCTTTAAGGATGTGACTCTCTTTCCTCATTAACTCCATTCAGAGGCACCGAGCTGGGCTTCCACGGAGGAATTGGGGGTGGGGCAAACCTGTTCCTAATGGACACAGTCTCCTGGGCTAGAAAAAGTAGACCATGAACCCTGTGCCCCGTCCTCAGAGCAGAAAGGGTGCTCAGAGTGGGCTGGGCTGGGCGGGTGGGTGCTCCCCCAGGGAAGCCGGAGCAGGAGGGTCCCGGCTCCCTGTGATGGCAGTGACAGTGGCCACACAGAGGCCAGAGCTGCATCCTGGGCTGACGTCTACCTCCTGTCCTGTACCAAAGTTTCATTTTGCCACTTTAATTTGGATGGCTTCATCAAAGGGAGGGCATTGACAGGAACCCATGTCCATTGGCAAAAGCCTTGTAAGAACCTGGTTAATGTCAGAGTGAACAGATGGGGGCCAGCGCAGACAAACGCTGGATGGTCCTCTCTGGCCCCTTCCCAATGCCGGTGCTCATGGCCTCCCACTCACTTCCACTGCCCGCATCGGAGCAGCTACAGGATGGTGACCCCTCTCCCACAGGGTGGACTCCCAGAGCCCTGGCAATCACAGGGAGCACTCGCCAGGAGGCTGAAGGACCAAGTGACAGAGGCTCTGGGGACAGTCGGGACTGTTACCGTTTGGGTGGGAACAGTGGGGACAATTCATGAGCATTCCAGGAAGAGCAGAGGTGCACAATCCTGCCGGGGTGCTGCCCAGTGGCAGCACGGGGGACTCTGTCCATGACTCCAGGCACTGCTGGGGTGTCCCCCAGATACAAAGACTGCTGGGACTCTGGGCAAGGGCGACTCTTTCCAGAGCACCAAAGTGTGGGAAGAGCTGGGGCCACGGCAGAGAGGGAGGTGCACATGGCCCTTCCGACGGCCTCTCCTGCGAGGGAGGCAGACCCCACGAGCTCAGAGCTGAGATGCTTGGGAATGGGGGAGGCACCCAGACATGGACAGAGGCAGGTGTGGGCGCTCCTGGGCCAGGTGGGGCGAGGCCAGGGCGCCGCTGCACAGGGAGACCGAGGAGGGCTGAGCCTTGGGGACAACGGCAGCTCCTGTGCTCCCGCCCCTGGGCACTGACCTCTTTGCTGTCTTCAAATGCTCGCTCCAAGCCTGCCCTGCCGTGCCCTGCATGGACCTCTGGGTCGTGCACGCTGCATGGCTGTCTCCGCTGTCACCCAGGACCTGAGCCCCCCCAGCACAAGCCCCCGACCTCCAGCGCACATTTCCCCAGCCCAGCACCCTCTTGTCCTTCCACCTTATGTTTCTGCTGTACCGTTCACTCCCCGGAATTGTGAGCTTGAGGCACCTTTGCCCAGCAGCTGACTGGAGCCTAGAACGGGCCGCAAGCCAGGAGACGTGATCTGCGTTTCCCACTGGACTCCTCACGCTGGGCTCCGGGGATCGCAGTGTGGACGGAGCGCCTGACGCTGGGGATGCTGAGCCCGGGCAGAGCCACCTCTAATGGCTTCTTTGGGGGCCACCATGGAGGAAAGTGGAGCATCAGAACCCCAGTCACCTTCTCCTTCTGCCTGGGGACAGTGAGGGATCGGTGCGAAGCTGGGAGAGAAAACGCTCCCAGGAGCCTCCTGTTAAAAATGACAGTCAGGCAGAAGCAAGCGTGAGACTCCCCAGCAAGAAGTGGGCCATGCAGCCAGGAGCAAGGGTGGCCAGGAGCAAGGGTGGCCAGGAGCAAGGGTGGCCAGGAGCAAGGGTGGCCAGGAGCAAGGGCGGCCAGGAGCAAGGGTGGCCAGGAGCAAGGGTGGCCAGGAGCAAGGGCGGCCCGCTGATGCAGACAGCATGCAGGTGTCCTTGCTGGGATGGAAGTGATAGTCAGGACTTTGTGTGTTGCTTGCTGGGCCCGAGACAGGGCTGCTGTGGACTAAAGCTTGCCGGAGGCTCCCAAGGGTCAATCACCCTCACTGGGTCCTGGCAGGGGTGGTGACTGAGGTAATAGCTCTCACTGTACCCCAAGGCACTGTAGGGCTGAGAAGACAATGCTCACTGGTTCCTAGGGAGGTCATATGACTGAGCAAACCCAGTTCCCATTGGCTCCTGTGGGCTTCATGGGACTGAGAAGACAGTGTTCATTGGTTCCCAGAAGTGTCATCTCACTGAGAGGACAGCCCCGTTGGCTCCAAGGAATGGCATGTAGTGGACAAGACAGGCAACTGGGCTCTGGAGACCGTGAAGGAAGTGGCCCTGTCTTGCGGGGAGGCCAGAAGCAGTCCAGGCTGAGCCCCACTGAGCCAGGGGTGTACTTCTGATTGAGTCAAATTCCACAGCTCAGGACAGGAGACCCACAAGCGGGGTGCTCAGTCCTGGATGTGGATCTGTCCCGCGTGACTCAGCAAGGTGAAGGAGTGACTTGGATTTGCATACTTGAGGCTAATAAGAGCCACAAAGAACCTGCCTTTGAACACTCACCAGCAGAAGGAACTAAATTTGCCCATCAGAGCCTTCATCTCCCCAACTGTGCACCACAATAAAATGTCAGAAGAAAAAAAGGAGCAGCTCTCTGATATTATTACTTTGAACTTTCCTCGGTGATACTCCCATGAAGGGTGACATTTACGGGCAAAGGGGGGCTGTGGAGAGCGTGTTGTTAATCATCTTCATCTTTGGGATTTTTGCTTTAATCCTTTCAAACCTCCTCACACAGCTGCTCCAGTTCTGGTTCTGGTTACCTGTTGAAGCAGACCAAACCAACTCAGTCAATGCGGTTCTGGTCCACCAGAACACTGGAGAAGGGCTTGGGGGTGTTTCTGGCCACGGAGCGGCCCATGCCCCTGGCTCGCCCTCCTGCTCTCTGCAATGTCTGCAATGTCTGAGGCGCCTACGAGGCCTCAGGCGCCTCACACTGCACCCTTGCTGGCACTGTCCCCGCTGGCTGAGCTGGAGCCCCGGAAGCCCGTCTTCCAGGGCCAGAGGCAAAGCTCAATAGTCCTGCTTTGGAAGCTTTACATCCTCCGCACCCGGCAAGTCACAGGCACGTGCAGCGACTGCAGCCAGCTTCTCTGTGGCAGTGTGGAGGTTTCTTTCCGTCCACAAGGGGATGTCCCTGGGGTGGGTGGCCCTCACAAGACACCACTGGGAGTGTCTCTTGGGCCATCAGGAGGCAGCTGTGGTGAGACTCCAAGCTCCTGGGCAGCTGGCTGCGCTGGATGCCTTTCCCCTGACCCAAGAGCCCTGCCTTGGGTCAGTGCCTCCTGTGGGAACTCGGTGCCAACTCCTTGCTGCAGGGGTGCCCCAGCAGAGCTCATCCGAGCCCCTGTGTGAGTAGCTGCCTTGGTACCAACCTCAGCTACTGGAGTCCTGCCATACAGCACGGAGGCCCATGCCCGTAACCCCTGCACCATGGCAAGCTGAGGCCAGAGGGTCACAAGTTCAAGCCCAGCCTGGGCCACACAGTGACTCCCTGTCTCAGATAATGAAAAGGGGTTGGGGAGGTGGCTTAGCATGAAGGTCTGGGGTTCAGGTCCTGATGTAACAAACCAAGCAGCAAGCCTCGGAGAGCCCGACAGCAGGGCTGGGGTGGCTCTGCTGTGACAAGGCTGTGCCCGGCCAGCCTTGGAGCTAATCTTGGAACCGCCCCTGCACACAGCAGCACCCCTTCCACCATCGAGGACCTCCCTGAGGGCCCAGTCTCTGCTGAGGTGGCAACGCCATCTCTCCGGAGAGCTGGTCTCGGAGGCGGGCCAGCCCCCAGCGCCAGTCAGACTGCTGTCCACAGAGGCTGTTCCACCCGCACTGAGCAGTGGGGCTCCTCTGTGGCCTCCGTGCCTCGCCCCATGCCCCTGCACGCTCCTCGTGCGTTTGCTCGCTGTAAGCTCCGTGAGCCTAAACAGAGCTCTTGTTGTATGTTAGCACACGGTGTGATTTCAGAAACCGCGCTTAGATGGTCCAGTGACTTCTACTGTGTGCAAAATCTGCCATCTTGGCAACCAACGGGAGCTGTCTTCTCAGTCACATGCTACCCTGGGGACCAACACAAGCTGCTCTCGTTGGTCATGTGACACTTTCAGAGACCAGTGGTCACTGACTTTTCAGTCACGTGACAACCTTGGACCCCAGTGGGAGCTGCTGCTTTGGTCGCATGACACACCTCCAATGGTCCCTGATTTCTCCAATAAAGCTGTCCTCTGGGTCACCTGCTCTTCTCTCCTCAGAGCTTCTCCTCGGCAGTCAGGGCAGTCTGTACCTCTGGCCTTCCCTGTGGCGAGCTCCAGGCTGTGGAGCCGTGGGAACTCCAGCCGATGCACAACCTACGGTTGCTTTTCCTCAGCAGGCGCTCCCTGGAGACTTTCCCCAGCCTGGCCCTGGGTGCTTCTCCTGGCTTGGGCTTCCTGGCGCATCCAGCTTTGCCCAGGGGACGTGTGGCACTCCCTCCTGCTATAGGGATGCACTCTGCCCTCAGCTCTGCCCAGTGCCCTCCTCCAGCCTTGGGGGAACAACCGCCCCTTGTCTGGTGCTGGTTTCTGAAGCTTTGAAGATGAACAGATGACCCCATTCCATGTCCCACCAGGACTCCAACCGCATGTTGAGGGAAGACGGAGAGATGGAGGGGTGCCCCTGCTCCTGCCACTCCTCCATGTACCCCAGCCATGGCCTGGGGTGGCTTTCCCTACCACCCTTTGTGCCACTCCCCGACTCCTGTATGGGCCCAGGGCTTCAGTGCCATTCACCTTGCCAGTGGGGCTGCTCGACTCAGACACCATCTGCCCCAAGAGAATAAATGGCCTGAACGCTGGAGCCCTGGTAACCGTGCCAGGGTATGGCGGAAGATCACATGGCGCCTCTCCCCATGGAAGAAAGCCACTCTAGGAGGACTGGGAGATGGGCAGGCCGACGCATGATCCTGGGGAGCGTCACCGAGAAGCAAATCTCTGTACGGCTGAGGTCTTTCCTGATCTATACAACTTGGCCTTGAAATTAACACTCAGAGTCACTGCTGGGCCCTGGTATGGAGACACACGGGAAAGCCACCCTGCCTCAGGGGCAAGGAGTGCAGGGGGCCAGCAGGCGAGATGACTGTCATTGTAGGACAACAGCCAAGGCTCCCTGAGCACGGAGGAAGATCCCGACCAGTCCTGGGGCTCTGCAGGGGAGCAAGGCCAGGACGGTGAGGGGTGGTGCTGGACAGCACCTGTCACACAGCCAAGGAGCCGGCAGGCCATGTGTCTGTGGCTGAGTGCAGAGTGGACACACTGGGAGAGGAGCCACCTCGGGGGCAGTGGCCAGGGCCAGTGGTTGGATTCCCAACTCCAAGCTGCTCCTAGACCAGGAATGGTGGGAGGACGATTTAATTCTCCATTCGAGTAACCTGTGTTGGAAGCCTGGCCAGCTCCAGCACGTCAATAGCAGCCCCGGGCCCTGACCTGGCTTCCTCCAGGGGAGGATCGGAGATGTTGACGCGTGAACGGGGCGTTCACTTGGCCCCACGACCCCAGGGCCGGGGGAGCGCGAGTGCCGGGAAGCCGGGGCTGCCCCTTGCCACCACTCACCCTGCTTCGCCAGCCTCCTCCAGGCTCCGGACCCCAGGCTGGCCGAGCCTCCGCGGCTGCCGCTGCAGGGCCCTCCCGTCCGCGCTCTGTGAGATCCACGGCGGATCTGCTCCTCCCTGCCTCCATCACAGCCTCTTCCTGCTGGTCGGACTGCAGCCTTTGATCTCTGTAAGTGAATCCAATTTAGCTGATTCATGCCTCGTGTTTAATTTTTATGCTAACATAACCAGGTTATGGAACAGAACAGAGAGGCCAGGAACAGAATCTGTAATTCAGAAGTCGCAATTACGGCTTCCAAAGGGTCCCTGGAAAGGTGAGTCCTTATTCCAAGGCTTTCTCCAAGGGCATCTGGGAAGCTTTCAGCTCCATTTGAATAAAAAAAAAAATCAAAGCTATGGGCATTTGGCAACCTCTGTTTACAAGTCAGGATTGACTTACAAACAACTAAGACCCAGCTTTGGAAGGTTTTTGCATATTGTGTACCATCCAGCCTGTCCATAGGGGAGGGCATAGGGCCAGATGGGCAGACAGAGATTTCTGGCTTGTGGGGTTTCCTGAATGACCCGTGGTATCCATGGGCTTCTGAAAAACACAGGCACTGTTCCTGGGGGCTCTTGGACAGTGCCCGTAGGTGCTCCCCAAGTCCTTCCTGCTCTAAGGGTGGCCCGGACACTCCCCCAGTTGGATCTCCCCAAATCTTCCTTGGACTCCAGGCTTGCCCACTGACTTGGAGATGGCTCAGGCCTCACCAGGAGCCCTCAGAGGCCAGCACTTACTGTGATGGGATCCTCAGGGCGGGCTAATGTCCTAAGGACAGGTTTCCATAGCACACAGCTCTGGAGCATCGGATCAGGACACTGCCAGCTTCAAGAATGGTAGTGTCACAGCCGCGGACGAGGGGAGGAGGAGATCGTATCTCCAGATGGAGTCAGGAGCCTTTCGGCCTGCTGGCTGTCTCCCACTGAGGTCTGGCTGAATTCTTCGAGGCAGGGCCTTAGGGTGACCTCAGCTCATGCTAAGGACTTTGGGGACACAAGATCACGTCAGTCCACAGCAAGGGACCAGAGGATGCCTCCAAGAGTGGACACGGTGGCCCTGTGTGGCCCTGTGTGGCCATGGATACCTCGTCATGGCTCTGGCGGTCCCAGGGGAATCACCCCACCCCGCCTTCTACTCTTCCGCACCCTGCAGTGGCGGGCAGTGCTGGGCTGTGGCCAGGGGTTCCACAAGAGACTGTGGGCCTGGCTGCTTCACCCAGTGACAGAGCCGGAGAATGAGGCCCGGGCTGCCTCTCTCCGGCAGAGGTCATGTGCAGAATCCCCAGAGAACTGCTTAGGAAGGCTGGCACTGGTGCTCAGGAAGGGGGAAGGGTTGTTATGGCAACAAATGACTCTGAGTCTCCAAGGGGCTCAGCCCAGGGGAGCTGGAGCAGCAGGAGCCCAGGAGAGACTCCAGGAGAGGGAAGCGGAGGAGAGCTGCAGCAGGGCCAAGGGGGCTATTTACAACGGCACCCTGTGGAATGTGGGGTGGGATGAGGGTCGGAGTCACAGCGCAGGTACTAGGAAGAGGGCGTGCCAGAGGTGGGAAGGCCTCACACGGAGCGCAGGCGGAGCCCCACAGCTCCCTGGGTGCGGGGCTGCAGAGCCCACTAAGGGAACCCCTGGCTTGGCCAGCTCAGGGGGATGTGAAATGCTGGGTGACATGAAATGAGACTCTTCCTGGGTGACAGAAACGCCGCGAGTCCCGCCAGAGGTGGTGACAGCACAATACTGGGTGGGAACGTTCGGACGCTGCTGGGGCTGTGCCCACTGGAGAATGCGCTCTGGAGCTCGAGGCCCCGCAGAGGAAGCGGTGACAGAATACTCAGGCTGTGCGTGCTGCTCAACATTGGCCACGGGCCCTGAGATGCCCGGAGTCACTGTCTCCGGATGCTGCTGCAGGGCACTGTGCAGCCTGACCCCACAGCACCAAGGGTGCCCACAGGTGACCCCTGTGTCCTCATGGGGCACCACCCGCCCTGCAGGTGTGTGCAGTGTGACGCAGTGAGGGTCGGCCCAGAGGGCTCCTCTGGGGTTGAGTGCCTTGCAGCAGGGCAGCTGCTCTGCGGGCGGGGTTGCCCAGCCTGCCCACGCATACCGCAGCACCCACGCAGCCACCGCCCACCTCACCCTGGGGACCCTGCCCAAGGGGCCAGTGTCCTGTGGGCTGTAGGGAAGGGGCTGGTGACCCCAACTATGCCTCCCACCTCCGGTAATTCTGACTCAGAGCTGGGGTTGGGGCCACTCAGGGGCAGTCGGGGAGGAAGCCCACCTTCTCCTCCGCGCTGAAGCTTCGGGAGCTTGCAGTGTCCAGCCTGCCCAGGCCCTGGCCTCTGTGTGCACCCGAGCTGGCCATCCTGCTTGGCTCTGGAGTCCCTGGGCGTGGGGCCGAGGCCCCATGGCTCATTTCTGTGCTGCGCTGGGTGTGGGGAGGCAGAACTCAGGGATGGTGGTTCACACAGGAGCTCTGCTCTCAGCACCCAGGCCTGGCCACACCATGGAACCTTCTGGCAGCTGCAGGACCAGCACGGCCACGCAAGGCCTCAGCCCTCTGCCTCCCTGTGGATGCTCCATGTGCACTGGTCCTAGGGCAGCAGGCCGGGAGAAGCCAGCGGCCGCCACATCACAGCTGCAGGGGAACTCTTCCCCACCACCCTTCCTGAGCACTGGCCACATTGGTGAGACTCCATCCACAGAAGATGCCACTTGAGTGTGGGCACTGACCGAGCCGAGGGGACGAGAGTGGAGGCAGCTGGTGTGGCGGGTACAGGCTCCGCACCCTGGCACATGCTCTGGGTTCAAGGGTCGCTCCCCCTGTGTCTTCTGCCAGGGGCTCTATGTGCTGTGGCCTCTGCTGTCCTTGCACCGTGGCCAGCCCACAGGTGAGGCTTCTGCGGCTCCCGGAGAGGGCTTTCCTGCTGCCTGCAGCTGGAGACCCACCGTGCGTGCTGAGCAGGTGGCCATGACGCCTACAGTGGCAGGATGGAGGCCTGCAGTGAGAGGAGGGCTGGGGCCCGGAAGTGGACACTGCAGGCTGGGACCTGAGGCCCACAAGGAGCCCAGGAACTGCCGGCGGGTGCTCTCCTCACTCCTGTAGGCCGTGGAAGGGGCTCGGGGCTGGGTTCAGCGTAGGTCCAGGAGGGTGTCAGGGCTGCCCGAGTCTCTGTTGCCTGGTGTCGTTGGTGTGCAGAGGAACATCAGGGGGTCATGTGCCTGTCTCCAGGTACAAGTACACACAATGTGGCTCACATCTTGTGGCTTAATCTCTGGTGGTCATTTGAAGGTTCAAGGGCCTTGTGGATGTTCTGTGGCATTTGCTGCAGTGCCGTCCATGGATCCTCCAGCATCTGCGTCCTTTTTCCCTGCAAGTCAGGCAGTCTCTGTGCTGACCTTCCTGGATGTGGTTTTGCGTCTGTCATGTGGCTGCCATGCCAGGAAGGAAGTGCTCTGTGGCTAATGACTCTGTGGTTCTTACTGATGACCAAACTCCTAGACCACTGGCTGGACTTGGTAGGCATACAGCACCTATTTGCTGAATGAGTAAAAAAAAGGCTGGTGTAAGAGACAATCCCAGCCTAGCTGGGCAGATGCTCACTGCATAAGTGTGTTCCATGAAGCCTGGCTGTCTGGTTTCATCCAGATTCCAGGCAAAAATATGAGTGAAATTGTAGCATAAGGTGTGTCTACACTGCACCGTGTTTTAGCTGAAAGGTGCTTTGCTATGATCTAAAATGCAAATGTAGCTGAGCTTTCTGTACGTTTATTTGTTAATCTGACAGCCCTGCCTGTGGAACATACCCCTGGGGCTTGTCCCACATTTCTGATCTTCCTTTCTTTCTCTAATGCCTCAGTCCCAGCGTCTCTGTGATGTGTTTTGGGGTCACCATCTTCCCTCGGCCGCACTCCCCTTCCACGTGTCCCCCATGGGGCTGCACAGTGGTCCCCCAGCAGCCTCCGCCTGCACGTTTCCTCGGCTCCACACCCATGCCCATGGTCACTCTGAGCTGGGGAGGTTGGTTCAGTACCCAGGCTTTCCTCTCTCCTGGCTGCAGGGGTCGAGTGCCTGGATCGCTGAGCACTCCGACCCTGATTCCGAGGAACAAATTCTCTATGCACACGTGTGTGCACATGCAGATGTGTACACAGACACCAGCACAGCCATGTATAAACCCAGGAGCGCCTGTGCCCCTGCACACATGCTTGTGTGCAACACACTCACGCTGGCACACGCCCACACACGCTCCCGCTGGATATGTGCTCAGATTCCCACACAACCACACACCCCACAGTCACACAGGGACCAGACTGCATCGTGTCCCCAGGCTGCAGCTGGCCTCCTCAGGAAAGTGACTGCCCGTGGCGGAGCAGGGTGCAGAGGGCTCATGCTGGGCCCGGCAGCTCCTCCACGAGTGCCGATGGCAGTGGCCTTCTGCCAGCTCCGCTGCTCCTTCCCAGGGGCGAGCGCGGCTCCCTAGCACATCCCACATCACCCTGCCCTGCCCTCAGGACCGGGGAGGCCGTGCTCCCAGGTGGCCATGGTGACAGGACAGGTGGCCATGCTGACCAGGAGCACTTTGGACCTCCTCACCTCTCCAGGTCCCGCCCTGGGGGCGTTCTGTCGGCCCGGCAGTGGGACCTGTGGTCCACAGGATGTGCTGCTCGCCGTGGTCTGCCCATCCGTGTCTGCAGACTGCGCTGGCCCTCCCCACAGGGTCACACTTCCACGCCCTCTGGGTCCCCACTTCAACTTTCCCTGCTGCCCGACCTGCTGCAAGTCCAGCGGTTCCCACGAGCCCCACAGATTTGGCAATGTCCCGGAACAATTCACAGAGAAGATGCTTCGCTCTCACAGACAGCTTGTTGTACAGGACGAGGCTCCAGAGCGGCCACCTGAGTTGCGCGGACCCCAGCCCAGAGATGCCTGTGTGCCCTCCCCAGAGCCAGAGCCGGCCCTCGGGGCACATCTGGCGACCTGGGTCTGGGTGGAGCTCATCACTCGGCTCAGTTACATGAACCCCCGGCAGGAGGCTAAGCTCAGCCCCGCCCTGCACCTGACTCCAGAGGCAGCACCGTCCCCTCCCTGTGGCCAGCGCCTCCAGGGCCACCCCATCTTGTTAGCATAAAAGTCCGTGACTCCGAGGCTCATGAATCACAGAACTTCCAATTACTGTGGAAAGCCCAGGATTTAGGGTCTCCCTTTAGGAGCAAGGCGCAGAGGCCGGCCAGACGCCCCTTGCAGGGCACCTTGCTAGGAAAGTCATGAATGAGCACAGCTGTTTCCAGTAAGAATCACAGCGGGGGACACAGGGGCGGCCGCGCCTGCCCACTGAGCTGGCCTGGCATCCCTGTTAGCCACAGGACAGGCACCACGGGCAAGGGTGGATGTTGAGGGCCAGGGAGGGAGCCGAGTGTCCTCAGACAGCCAGGGGACTCTGGGCCCAGTCACTGGCCAGAAGCCTCTGGGCACCATTCGGTGTTAGGACTGGTACTGCTGGTGACACCAGGCGGGGACAGCAAAGAACAACTTTCCCTGCTGCGCCGACATCTTCAGATTTGGTGACTTCCTGGAATGAAGTATGTAAGAAAACCACAGGGCATGTTGGGGCTGAGTGCACGGGAGGCACATGGCGCAGACACGCACTGCCGCCTCCCCGAGAGCCTCTGTCTTCATGTGGGAGGCCACGTGTCCCCTCTGTCCCTCGGGCTTCGTGCTCTGAGCCTCCCGAGAAAAGACCGCTCTCCTGGGAGAGTGCGAACTCGAACGGGTGCAAACCCCAACCCTAGGGGAGCCCTGGGAGCACCTGTGCCCACCCTCCCACCACCCCGCCACTCCCTCCTCTGCTTCCAAGCGCTAGGTGCCCGGCACCTCCAAGCTTGTTCTCACATTGGTATCCTCGGCCTCTCAGGTGAAAGCTCAGGAGAGCTTGGCTCTGCTTATTGTGTTGATTTCTCTCCTTCAGCCAAGATAGATGTGACCCGCTCGGGGGACACTTGTCAGCCCTGGGTGTCAACTCCAGGTCAGGCAGTGTGCAGACAGGAAGTTGACTTTCTGTGTTGATCTAGGAGATATGGGAGCTTGTTTAGCAAACACACTGTGCGCCTTGCCACCAGCCTCAGGATGCTGAGACGCCTCCCGAAGCTTTGGGCCGCGTGGTGACCCCACTGGACTTCGAGACCATGTTGATGAGGACTGAAGGAAAATCAAAGCTGTTTCCCACCAAGACCATGAGAAACACTTAGGAAAGATTCCTTACCCCGCGCCCCAGCTTGAGCTGGGAACTGTGCCGAGTAAGAGCTCCCCAGGGGCCGATGCTAGCTTGTGTGTCATTTCTCACCTGCATAGCTAGCCTGGAGGAGAAAGTCCCCTGTTGGATTCCAAGGTTCTGTGTGGCTTTGTGAGTCCCCAGCCCAGGTGGCCACTGGCAGATCACATAAGGGATCAGTGTGTCCCTTGGGGTTGAATGCAAAGCAGGGCCCAGGGAACACTCAGAAGGGAGGCAGAAGCCAGTTCAGAGCCCTGAAGCTGCTACCTGAGCCGGGGTTCAAGTCCCGCCACTCGCCAGGTGTGCTGGCTGCTGTTTGCTTCCTTGCTTATTGGGATAATGGCTGTGGCCCTGTCCTCTAGCTTCTGCATGTTAATTTTATAAACTAACCCGTGGGCAGTGCTGGAAAGGCCCTCGGTACGGCCCTCGTCGCGCCTCCGTCTCCACCCGAAGCATCTTTCAGGACAGACGTGCACCAAGATCATCAGAGTTCCACTGTCATGGGCAACATGTGGCTTGGGGGCGGAGCCCTCGGGTGAGTCTCAGAGAGCGTCTCTCTAGTTGTGGCCGCTCTGCCTGGTCTACGCCCACCTGGACACAGCATCCCAGCTTCCCAGCTTCCAGGACCACCAGCGTCATTGCTTCCTCAGCAGGGCTGCGACGGGGCGCAAGGCTTTACCCCGAGCTTCGTTACCTCAGACCCCGGAGTCAGCAGCGTGTGTGGATTGGCTGCACTGCACGCAGGCAGAGTGGCTGCCTCCCGGCCTGCCTAAGCCATCTCGGAAGCTTCTTCACTACTGTCTCCCAGCTGTGGGCACCATCCTGACCTTGTCACCCTCAGCACGGAGCTTTGCTACCTCCGTCAGAAGCCAAGGGCCTGACCCTGAACACATCCTGGCCTCCCACACACCACGCCACCCCCACTGCTGTCCTCCCAGCTCCGCCCCAGGGTCCCCACTATCCCCAGGGGCCTGCAGGGTTCTCCTCTTCCTTTCTAACACACACCCAGGCCATCTCCCTTCTGTTTTCTACAAAATGTGTCCCTCTGGTCATGCGTCCCCTGCTCTGGGAAAGCAGAATGCCCCTCTCCACACCTGGACCTAAAACATGGCACAGACAAGGGGCTGGGCAGAGAGGCCACACAATACTCTCTCACAGGAACAATGGAGCTGGGGCTTAGGGAAGGGCATCGGGGGTGCCCCCAGAAAAGACAGACTCGCTCACCCAGTGGCAGGTGGCCCAGACATCTCAGGGCCTGTTGGGGCAGGGGCCATGCTGAAGGCCAACATGGGGACTGAGAAAGTGGCTGGGGCAGGAGGTGGCTCTGGCTCACGGGATCCCACAGACGGAGCCGTGAAGGCAGACGCGT
>NW_004524689.1:2373240-2375243 GCF_000260255.1 Octodon degus
GTGTGTGTGCATGTGTGTGTGCCCGCAAGCATGTGTGGTGGAACAGGAGCAGAGCACACCCCCCCAGTGCCCGCCCCCTTTCACCAGCCGCACCTCCTACCGGCGCAGTCAGCCAGGGACCTACAAATGGACTAACTCAGAGACGAGTACAGTGCCCCCATCCAGTCCCCTGCTCAAAGCCCCACCACTGAGCACGTGAGACTTGAAGCCCCTGAGATCTAAACCTTCAGGACAAGCGTGCAGGCAGATCCCTAAAGTGAAGAGGCTGCGGGCAGCTGTCCTTTGGGAGCTCTGCAGTTCTCAGCACCTCCAGCCCAGCCGCGACCCATCCTGGGGCCCGAGTTCTGGCCTGTCTCCACGCCAAGATTTTCCTTCTCCTCTGCCCCTGCTGTAATTCTCTGTGTGTGTGTGGCAAAATATCGCAAGAATATTTTAATTTTCTGAAAGTCTCAATTATTTCCATTGATTCTTTCAAAACCATGCAGCCCTGCAGGGCCCTAGACGCCAACGCGCTCCAGTCCCTTGTGGGTTCTGAGAGCTGCCCCCCCGACAGGCGCCGTGCTCCCTGGAGAAAAGGCCAAGTCCAGGCCCTGGATCACCACCCTGCTTTGCCAGGGAGCAAGAGAAGCGGGGTGCAGAGAAAGGCCAGTTGGAAGGACTCCCACTGGTCGGCTCTGGACTGAGTGAGCATCGCAGGGGTGAGGTCACGGAGGGCGAGGACGGATGAAGCAATCCACGTGCCCACGGCGACATGCCAGTGTGTGGGCTGGAAGCCCTTCTAACAGGCGTGGGCGATGAGTGGACTGGGACTGCGGTGTTTGGCAACCACTCCTCCAATAATCCGTGCAAGCATCAATTGATGTCGATGGTGCTGGTGGTGAGCGGGGAGACTGTGGGTCCCAAATGCAAGCGTTCAGGCCCTGACTCCTTGCACCTCAGCATGGGACTAGCCTGAGATGTGTCACGGGTGTGGTCTCCAAGTCCTTAAAAATGTGAGATGAAACTGCAGCGGCCCAGCAGGGGAGACAGCGTAGAGACCCAAGGAAAAGGCGCTGTGCACAAGCTGCGGAGAGGGGCCAAGGAGAGGCAGTCCCGCCCACGACCCCTGCACCCCCGGCTCCCTTAGGCCTTGGAGAGGGCATCTCTGTCACTCATGTCACCCTGTGAAGCGTGCAGAACTCCCTCAGCAGCCTCCCTGCTTGACCCTCATGGATGGTGGAAGTGCGCCCTCCCAGGGGCTGGTAATCATTCACCTACGGAGGAGTCCTGTGCTGGGGACTCTGGGGCTGTCATGACCAATAATGAGACCAATTCACGAGGAGAAGGCAGAGAGCAGACAGGAAGCCTCCTCTGAGTCTGACTCTGAGGACACTACGTCCTGCTTAGGGAGTGTCCTACTACTGTCCTGCGTGGTTTGAAATGTCAGTCATCAAACATAAATAAAAGATGACAATGAGCCGTGGAGCTGGCTGTCCTTGCCTCTGTGGCACATGTCTTGAACCAGACTCTGGACTTCGAATGCAGGCTAAAGAGCTCAGAGGGTCAGGGCTGTGTCTGAGATCTTTATTGTTTTTTTTTTTTTTTTTTTTTTAGTACCAGGGATTGAATTTAGGACCTTGCACTTGCCAGGCAAGTGCTTATTCCTATTGAGCTATCTCCCTGGCTCAAAAGATTTGTTTATTTACTTATTTATTTATTTTGGTGGACCCAGAGATTGAACTCAGGCCCCTGCGCTTGCCAGACAAGCACTTATTCTACTGAGCTGTCTCCCCAGCCCCCAAATCTTCATTGTTAATGGGCAGTGGGGTAGTGGTGGTAACTCTGACTCACAGCCCCGTGGGTGGTGGGTGGGCTGGGGTGGTGTCACAGTGTTAATGATCCTGCTGTTTATTTTGGGCTTCAGCACCCTGCAGAGGTGAGAACTGCCACAAACCCTGGGGACACAGGTCACCAGGTGCTCCTCTGGAAGGCGGCATCAGAACTGGAGAGAGACTGTTCTGTCC
>NW_004524689.1:2376104-2396601 GCF_000260255.1 Octodon degus
CTTTTTTTTTTCTTTTTTCTTTTTATTCATTTTAATGAGAAAAAAAGATGAAGTAACAATGAAACAATTTCAAAACAGGTTAGTAGGACAGTTACAACAATTAATATATTGCAAATTCTTGTCTTTGTGTTAGTTATTCAGAGGACAGGATGCCGACATGATGTCTTGTCTAACACTACTAGTACAAACTTTTCACTGACCCAAGAGAAAGTAGCTATATATCTATCCTATCTTGTACATATATATATATATATTTTTCTACAACAAAACAGTGCTTTATTTATATCCCTTTTTTTATTTTGTTTCATCAGAGATGGGTGTTGTTCCATTGCAGTTAGACAAGCTGTATTTGGAGAAGTCTTTAAAGGACTTTACATACCTGATGCCAATCCAAAGGTGGTGGGTGCTTGAAATCAGCAAAATAACCCAAGATAGTCCAATTGTCTATAATAGTAGTGAGTTATCAGCTCAACTGGCAATTGTCCAAAGCTATGCCTGACTTGAGCCTTTTACAGCTCAGCATATTAGTATAGCTTTACTTTTTATACTTCGTGGTTAGACTTTTCTGCTGGATGATTAAGACCAAGTTCAAGCAAGACCTACATAACTAAAAATTCAACTTTTGCTATCTGTCAAGGTCAGTCAAATCCCCTCAGAATTTACTCCGGAACCACGTACAGCACCTTGTGGATCTTCTGTCAGTGTCAGCCATGCGGATGAGTCACAGCCATTGCTTGACCATTTTGCTCTCCGTGAAAGCCTGAGAGAATTTTTTTCTCTCTAGGTGACTCTCCTTAGGCACACCATACGTCATCGGTCACTTTCCTCTGTGGCCCCATAATCTCATTGATATGAAAATTTGGGACACTGCTTAGTTATAGGATGTCCCAGCAGAGGTTCCTTTATGTCCTGAGTCCTCTCTGACCTTGAATGGCTAGGGCCAAAATATTGGCTATCTTTTTAGCCCATCTGTCTGTGTTGTATGAAGGGAGAGAAGGTCAAGTCCCAAGCATGGGGCCCAGAGCAGCTTCTGCCCTGGGGAAGGCACATCCTCCTGGCTGGAGGCAGGTGAGAGATTAGAAGGGACAGTGGGGGGCAGCGGGCACTCTCACCTCCTGCCCTCTGCATCACCACCATTCAGTGTCCATCCTCCACCCCCACCCCCACCCCCGCCGCCACAGCACCCGAGACCTGGGGAAGGACAGCCACCGTGGCTGTGACCCTCACACTGTATTTGCACCTTGCCACAGAGGTGGGGGCCCACTTCTGGTGTGTGGTCCTCCTCGGGCTGCCACTCTGCGTTTCTGGATGCAGGCCACCAAAGTCTCTCCGTACAGGAACACGTGCTTTGTGGAATCCAAGTCAGGGGCTCAGACCGCCCACGGGTGACTTCTTCTCCTGCTGCGAGTGTGGTCTTGACAGTTGTCTCTAGAATCAGCAAAGTGACTCAGACTGGGGGCTCAAGGGGACTTGAGGTTTGGGTTCTGGATCTGTTAGGAGTCACCACAGAGGCTCGGGCCACTGGATCCATGCACAGGCCAGCCCTGGGCCCTGGGGCTTCCTCGCAGTCCTCGTTTCTCTCCTCCTCCTCCCCTTCCTCCTTGTCCTCCAGAACATCTGCAATGAGGCCCAGCCCTGAGCACACTGCCAAGTGTGCTCACAGAGTCCTTGCCTGCTGTGCTGCACTGGACATCACCGCACTGGACAGCACGTCCCTCAGAAGTACTCGTCCTGCACACCAGGCACCTGTGCTCACTGGACCCCTGGCTCCTCCCGCTCTGGCCCTGCCTCCTGAACCCCTCCAGCCTTCTGTGGGTTCGACTCTTTCTCACCCCAGCAGCCAAGGTGGTCACAGCCTGGATGCCCACTGATAGGACAATGGATTGTACATGTGGTCTCCCTGCCCATGGAGAGCCACGGAGCCCTACAAAGGCCGTCTTGCCCTACACATCAGCATGAGTGAGCTGCGGAGACCTGGCCTTGTGGCTGGAGGAGTCTGCTTCTGTCCTCTCGGCCCTGCCTTGGTCGGTCCTGCATGGATCCTTGGAAGGCTGATGCTTCTGTTTCTGCTGGTGTGTGGGGAGGACAGCACACAACTCGGAGGGGCAGCCACCGAAGCTCTCAAGAAGCTGGGCCCAGGGGACGTGGTAGCTTTGGGGCGATGTCCTGGGAGACCTCCAGACCTGTGCTGGGCTGAGCTCCTTCCCACTGGCCTGGCTCCCCCGAGTCTGACCCCTTCCAGGGGGTCCTCCTCTCAGAAGGGGAGAGACCCGGCCTGTACCAAGGCCATGGTGGGAGGCAGCCCAGGGACCTCGTGCCTGGAACAGCTGCTGGAGCTGCCCACGGGGCTCCTCTGGCACCGGAGGGCCCATCTCAGGAAGCTGGGCGGGCTGCAGGCTTCTCTGCGCCTGGCAGGAGGGAGAAGACTCCCCCTCTGGGGACGGGGCATGAAGGTGACTTGGGTGGCGGGCTTCCTTGGGTGGCACAGCTGGCGTGAACCACACGGGTGCTGTAGGCCGTGGTGCCAGGACATTTTCCCCAGCCAAACACAAAAGAGGGAGAAGACAAGTGACCAGCAGACCCAGGATGCAGACCCCGCGCTTCCCACAGCGGTGGCGAATGGACCAGAGGGAGCTACCAGAGGAGGTGCAGCAGGCACACGGTGGCACAGGTCCTCACAGCCAGCCCCTCTGGGGCGCCTCCTGCCAACGCCGGGTGTTAAAGTGTGGGCTATCACTCCAGGTCACATCAAAGCCCCCAGGGGCCCCCGGGTTCCTTCCCGAGGTCACTCATAGGACTGCAGCTGGCTTTCCTAGGTCTCAAAGCTTCGGGGGACCCATCTCCCCAGGGCCAAAGTGTGGGACTTGGGCTTCGTGGCGCACCAGCATGCAGCAGGGCTCAGGCTGGGAGGCCTCCTGGGAGCAGGGCAGGGTGCACTCGAAAGGCCCGCGCTTGGGCGGAAGAGCCGGGCCCAGGGGCCCTCTGTCTCCTTGTGCGTGGGGCTCCTCTCACCCCAGGGTGGGCGTCAGTCATATCTCTCTCACTGGCTGGAGGAGGAGGAGCTGGACAGCCGAGTCTCTGAGTACCGGCCTTTCGTCCCATCTGCCTCCTACCGCAAGGCTCTGAAGAGGGCCTGCCGGGGCTCGGATGGGGCGCATGTGCCCCAGGGCTGTGTACGTAGGTCCTGGCCTGCCTGTCTCAGTGCTCTCCGGCCACGTGGGCTGCTGTCCCCAGCTATGCCACATTCAGCCACCTGTGCTCTGGAGCCCAGAGTCCGCCCAGAACAGGGCACTCACATCAAGGCCACGAGACGTGAACGGGCATGGACCAGGAAGGGAACCAGTCTGACCTGGGGTGCAGCGCCCCGTGTCCCTGAGCTCCGACTCGGGATTCTCTCAGGTTGCCTGAACCTAGAGGGCACAGGGCATGTTCTGCTGGGCATTGAGGTTGGGAGGTGGCCTCACGGAGTGAGAGTGGGCTCGGGGACGGCAGGCAGAGGCCCCAGATCTGCTGTGATGCCCCTGTGGCTCCTTGCCCACACTCCTGAAGGTCACAGGACGCCTCTTCCACACCCAGGGCTCCTTGCTGGGCAGGAGCAGCTTTGGAGGTCAGAGGAAGGTGCAGGCAGAGCCCCCGATTGACCACACACGGGCCTCTCCATCCAGGGAAAGGCTGGCGGCTCCTCGCAGCCGGAAGATGAAATCGACCAGAAACAGAGGAACCTAGAAAAACCCCAGAGTTTGTGGATTAGGAATCTGGGATCACAAGAGCAGTGAGCCTTGGCAGCTGGGCTTGGGGTCCTAGCCCCGGGGTGGGGGGCTTCAGAGAGCCATCCCGCACGCTGGTTCTGCTGCCCGCTGACCCCAGTGCAGAGATTCGGGACCCCGGGTTCCAAGCCAGCAGCATGTCCCTGCTCTGCGGCAGCCGAGGGCAGAGTGCTGCGTCCCCTCCAAGGCCCGACTCCCTGGTGCCCTGTGGAAAGCTGGTGACACGTACACACCTGGAGGCCAGTCACCCCTCCTGGGCAGGGTGGTGGTGGTGGTGTGTGGGGGGGCGCCAAGCAACACTGCTTGCAGCCCCTGGTTATTTTTAAAAAACCTGCAAGCTAAGAACAGTTTCCACATTTTTAGATGGCTAAAAACAGTCCAAAGAAAACACGTTCCCGCAGCACGCGAGAATTGGGCTGTGTGACATTCGGATGGGGGACTTGGGGGGTTATAGGGCACTATGGCAACCACAAGCTCCCACACAGGTCCTTCCTGTCAGGCCCTGGCAGGACCCCAGGTGGGGGAAATGGGGGTGGGGATATGGGGTAGAGGAGCAGAAGGGGGAGGGACAGGGAAGAGGTCCTACAGCACTGAGAGGCGGCACCAGGGGCCTCGGAAGCCAGCTAGGCAGACGCCGTGCCCCCGGTGGGCCCACCTGTGGGCAGGGTGTGGAGGGCAGGGCTGGGAGGGGCCTGTCTGTGCAAGTGTCTGCCCCTAACAGGCAGCTTCTGGGACAGAAAACGAGCTAGGCTTCAGGGCCAGGAGCAGAGGGGGCTGAGCTCGAGGACCACCAACCTGCGGTGCGACCCGCTGCTGGCTTCAGGCTGTGCTCCTGCCCCGCAGGTAGATGCCAGCCAGGGGAAGGTGGCAAAGGCCACTGCGGTCAGCAGCCTGTTGGAAATGGGGTCTCTGCTGGGGAGAGCCCGCCCGGGTCTCCTGAGGGGCCCTCTGCTCTCCCGCACCCTTCTCTGCCCCTATGCTGGAGGCCTGGCTGCACCCCAAGAAATCTGGAAGCTGATGCAGGAGAGACGCTGGGTGTGCCTGCCCCCTCCTGGCCCTACCTCTTGCTGTTCCCACAAACACGGTAGTCCTGTCCCAGGTGGTGGAGGCCAGTGGGGGGAGGCTAACAGTGGGAGACCTGACCCAGGGGGCGCCAGGGGGGCTCAGGCCAGCTCCGGGCTGCACCCAAGCACTGTGCCCACCTCACTTTACATGGGGACCCCAGGCACTGCCCTCCTTCCCATAGGCCCCTCCCCTCACACACCCAGAGCTCGTGGGGTACACACGCTTCCCTGTGCTCAGAGCACGGGCACGAGAGCCAAGCATTCCATGGTGTCCCTCAGCCTGTGCGTGCGTCCTGCCTCACGCGGCCCGCTAATTGAGCTGAATTCTGTTCATGCTAGCGGATGAGGGGAAGGAGCTTTAAGGACCGAGGTGCGGTTTGCATGTAAAGTTGGAGGCCCATGGCTGACTGCATTATGCAGCCAGCAACAGTGGCTTCTGAGCAGGGCAGCTTTCTGGAGGGACCACGTGGGAAGGGCAGTGGCCACTGGGTTCCGGCCACCTCTGCAGGAGGAACTCATGGTGCCCTTTGGGACTGGGTCCAACTACAGGCCAGGGAGACTCCTTGTTGAAGACTGTAGATGCAGCGTCCTTCACCCTGAGCAGGGCAAGGCTGTCGCCTCTGTGAATACCCAGGGGTCCATGCCGGGTGGTCACATGTGGGGGAGGGGACTGATCCAGAACCTCTGTGACTGTCAAAGTTAGCTGCTCACTCTCCAGATGAGAGCAGAGGGCATTCCCAAGGTCATGGGTGTGCATGTGCGTGCACGTGCGCATGCATGTGTCTGATTGTGTGTGCATTTGTGTGTGTGTGTGCACGCGCGCGCGCCCGTGTGCATGGACTGAGGGGCAGCTTGGGTCTCTGTCTCCTCCACCTTCTCCACGATGGCTCCCGGGGCCCTGCCCCCTTGTATGGTCTCCGCAGCAGCCAGCAGAGCCTCCGAGTGGTGTGGGGGATGGGCAGCACTGGACTGGAGCCTGGGTAGCTGCTTTTTCCTGCTGTGTCCTGCGGGGAGGAAACCTTGTGGCCCAGTGGTGAGTGTGTGGTCTACACAGTAGTGGCCAGGGCCATGTGGGCCTGATCCATACATGGGAGCCACTGCTCAGGACAGGAGGAGCTGGCTGGGGTCCTGGGAGAGCAAGTGGCCCTGGGAAGACAGAACAGAAGGGCATCGATTCCCTGCTGCAGGGACATCCCTGTCTCACATGCAGAATGGTGATGGCGGCCTCAGGGGAGGAGGACAGCTGCACCTGTAACCGGCAGAGGCCTGGAACGTACTCGCCCTGCGCAGAGGGTGCGTCCGAAGTCCTTCGTCCAGTGTGGTTGGCACCCAGCGCCTGTGGACTGGACCAGCCGTGGGCTGCAGAGGTTTCCAGAAATAAAAGTCTGCGTTGGCGCTAAACATAGACAGGCCTCTTTCCTTGTCATTGTTCCCCAAGCCACACAGCCTTGTGCCATTTACGCAGCGCTTACTTTGTATTAGGTGTCTTGGTAGCGAGGCCACGTAAAGCGTGTGAAAGGGTTGTGTAGGGTCGGGGAAATGCGCTGTTTTCAGCATTCCTGGAGTTTAGCATCTTTGGAGGTCCTGCAGCCTATGCCCTTTGGAGCCGGAGCCCTTAGCAAGGAGCAGGGAACATGAGTTGCTTAGGAGAAGCCGTGAGACCAGAGGCAGAGGTGGGAGGAAGCAGCCACCAGGTGCCACAGAGGCAGGAAGCCCTTCTGGATCTTTCAGAGGGAGCTCTGCCCCCGAAAGCCTTGATTTGGGAAGTGAGGGAGGCCCTGGTTGCAGCCTCCGTCACACCTCTCCCAAAACAACACTGTGTCCAGGCGGGGCTCGGCCCTTCTCTGTGACAACTGTGTGGTGTCCCAGGCAGTGGCCAGATCTTGCATGTGTCCATGCGGTCCATGTGTATGCACAGTGCATCCTGAGGAGGCTTTGTGCAGATGCTGGAATTCGATTCTCATGTAATTTTCACATGTCACAAAATCTTCTCTTGTCGTCTTCCTCAGCCATCTGGAAATTAAATCCATTCTCACCTGGCCAGTAGTCTACACAGGCAGTCAGATGGTCCTGCAAGTAGCAGGAAGCGTTCCTGGAGGGGCACAGCAGGGGTTGTAGACACCCCAGAGGTGCGCCACCCCCAACACTGAGCGTTGGGTGGGAGGGTGGGGCAGGAGCTGTCATCCATGCCCCTCATGCCCCAGGTCATGGGTTCAGGGAGTACGGGGGCTGCTCAAATCATTGGGGAGGCCGTGAGCCCACCCTGACCCTGACCTGGGCGAGCCCCACTGCAGGAGGTCCCATGTGGGAGACCTTGAGGCTGAGAAGGAGAGGCTGAGATTAATTTGCAACAGCGAATATTAATATGAGGGAGAGTCTGTGGCCGATATGGGCTGGAGAGAGCTTCCCTTGGGTGTCCTGGGTGAAGCCTGCGCCATCGGCCAGGACAGAGGCCAGCAAACCGCCCGTGACGCCCGGGCCTGGCGCTGCAAGCCCGATGAACGCTGCTGTTGAGGACGGGACTGCTCTCCGCCAACTGCCTTGGTACCCCTAAGTGGTTACTCGTTCGCTTGGAGCTGCAGTCTTGGAGGCTACACTGGCACGCTCTGCTGGGTTCACAAGCCCTGCTCGCTTTAGCAGATCAGCCCTTCGCTTCTCCTTCTCCCCGGGGCAAGCTCATTACGTCTGATGAAATTTCAATAAGCCCAGGCGGCGCCAAGCCCCTTGGCCTCTGTCCTCATCAGACTTGGGCCATCCAAGTTCTCCATTGTGTCTGATTATTTCCTTCTATTTCATTCCTGTGCTGTAGCCCTGGGCAGATGTCGGGGGCTCAGGCTGGGGTACCCTGATAGTCACAGGGGGCTGGGGAGAGTCACAGGCGAGGAGCTTGGCGGAGCAAGCTTAGAACAGGGCCCTGCGCCTGCAAAGCCCAAGCATGTGCAGAGGCAGCCGCCACCACTACGCTTCCCAGCAACAAAGCTCATTAGGAAAGCAGTAGACTCTGACGCTGCGGGAGCAGGCTGCTCAGGCTGTGTTCAGCTGTGCGTTCCGGGGCTGTTTGTCCCCCACCAGCTATGCCAGAGGAGATGGGTTAGGGACGTGGCACTTTGTGACAGTGAACACAAGATGGGCCAGGAATGTGGTACCTTGTGACAGTGCCATCCCACACTGCAGAGGACAGCCTCAGAGCATCCGCGGGGCAAGAAGAGAGACAGGCCTAGAGCTCTGAGCACACGCACAGTGAGGTGCTGGTCCTCAGCGCAGCACCTGGATTAGGTCATCGCAAGTGTTTTGAGTTTTGCAAGGGCAAAAGCCTCCAAGCTGAGCTCCAGAAGCCTGGCTGGGGCAGCTGGGCCCTCACAGCAGCTCCTCGACAGAGGCAGAGGGCCTCAGGCACGGGGCCAGCTCAGGCCTCGTCCCCGCCGCCATCCACTGTGGATCTTCCCTCATCCTCCACCCCACGGGCTTTGCTCAGATGCTGTAGGGCCAAGGCTGCGTGGGGCGGGCAGGCCTCCCTGGGGTGGGGGCTCTGTCTGGACAGATGTGATGTGATAGCGGGAACAGCCAGGATTCCCATGGCCACGGCTGCGGACAAAGCTCAGGTCCCAGGTCCCCTCTGGGGCACGAGGTACCTGGCCAGGATGGCTACTGCTGGGTGGACCACGTCGGGGAGATACTGCGATGCCCCACTGGGTGCCCTGATGGCTTTCCCTGGCTCCTGGGCTGCCATCACCGCAATGCCTAGGCCCAGCAGCTCTCATCCATCCTCCCAGAAGCAGCGAAGGAAGATAAAGCCTGGGCAGCACAGAGCACCTCCGACTCCACGAGTCCCTGGCCCTAGGCTGCCCCTCTCACTTCGCTGCCTGCTGTGGCCAGATGGGCCCGAGGCTTGACTGATGTCCCTAGGATCCCGCCTTGTCCCACAGCTGCCTCCCCACATGCCCACTGTCCCTAGTGCCACCCCAGGATTCCCTTAGGTCCATTGTGTGTGCAGGACTTCCAGGAGGGCTATGTGACCCTGCACCAGAAGCACCACTGCCCCTGCAGACAGTGCCAGGGCACTGCGCCCCCTACAGGGAGCTCTAAGCTGAGGGCAAAGGGGCCACCTACCTCCACACCCAAATCCTGAGCAGGACCTCACTTTCCCAGCCATCATTTCATGGTTTGAGCTGAGAGAGAGAGAGAGAGAGAGAGAGAGAGAGAGAGAGAGAGAGAGTAAAGCCATCAGGAAACAGGGAAAAGGCAGATCCACGTGGGAGCGTCCGTGTCTCCTTCCTGCAGAGAAGGCTCTAAGGAAGAAGGCAGCATCTATGTGGGGAGAAGCACCATGCGAAGAACTGGAAGCGAGAGCCCTCGACGCCTCTGCCGCCGCGGCTGTGGGGGTCTGCTGGCCACATTTCTCACCCAGTCATCTTGGATCAAACTGGGGGGACCCAGACTAGTGCACACAGAGCCCCCGACCTCCGGGGGTGCTGGAGGCTGATGCCATTATTCCTAGTTGGTGCTAGGTCGAGAGATAAGAGTCGCTTTGGAAGCTGGGCAGAGCCCCTAACCTTGGGATTCCAGGAAGAGCACAGCCGTGGGTGGTGTGGACGCAGCAGGTGGCAGCCAGGGTGCTGTCACTTGGGGACCCTGTACAGGAGCTGAGGGCTGCCACACCACGACAAGTGTTCTGGTCCTGCTTCCTGTGGGCACTGGTGGACCGGACACAGCTTTGTGGGACAGAAGGAGTTAAGAGCTGGGTGCGGCCGTAAAACGGAAGTACTGAAGTCCCTAGTGCTGCAGGGCGTGATCCAATTTAGGGACATGGTCTTTTAAGATAGAACACATGCAAACATGGGGTCATCAGAGTGGAGCCTAAACCACACGACTGTGCCCCCAAGGGAGACGTGGACCCAGCTGGCCACAGAGTGGGTGGTGTGGACTTGCTGGTCATGCTCTGGTCCCAGGCAAGGAGCTTTATCCCAGAACACAGTAAAAGGCTGGCGAGACGCAGACAACCTAAGAACCAGCAGTGCTGAATGGCACATCGGGCCCCCAGGGGCCCGGAGAGAAGGGCCTGGGCAGAGAGTGACAGACCTGGAAACGCACGTGTTGGGCATTGCTCTGCTGTGGCCAGCCGGGACCGGACCCCAGAAGGGACACGGAGGGGCACTGAGGTCCCCATGAGAGTGTGGGGTGTGGGTGTGCAGGAGCCATGCAGAGACCCGGGCGGGGTGGCCCAGGCCCACTGACCGGGGGCGGGTGATCCCAACTGGCCGAGCCGGCAAGGGCCACACTTTCAAAGGAAGAAGACACCAGACAGGATGGTCCTGTCCCTGAGGAGAGGGCTCTGGCCAGGGTGGCGAATGGCCCAGGCCAGCCGGGCCCTCCTGAGTCACAATGAGAAATGAAATCACCCACAGTATTAAATTTAAACCTGGCGCCTGGGCCTCGCCCTCCAGCCCTCCCTCCCCACTCACACCTTCCTGCATGGCGCTCTCAGTCAGATGACCCCGACAGGCCAATTTTAGGAAGGCCACCATTTCCTATTCACACAGCACCTATCAGCTGATGTTAAGAAAGGGCTCCTGGTGCTGTAGCTGATGAACTGCAGGGATTTCCACCTCTCAGAGACCTGCAGCAGCGAGCCCAGGCCAGTCCAGGGTGGTCCCGGGGTCCGAGCTGAGCTCTGGGGTACTCAGGTCCACTCTGTCGCTACACACAGTCCCATTCCCCGGTCTCTCCTGTGGTCTGGTGACTCAATCCCCAGCCGTCGCCTGCCAATCTCTGCTGAAATGAGGCTGCTCCTCTGAAATGGAGAGACTCGAGGGCCGGGGAGATGGCTCAGTGGAATAAGTGCTTCCCTGGCAAGTGCAAGGGCATGAGTTCAATCCCCGGTTCTGCCAAAAAAAAAAAAAAAAGAAGAAACAGGGAGACTCATTCTCCACCCAAGCACCACGCAAAGGGGCTCTGAAGGCATTTGCAGCAAGAACTTTAAACTCATTTGTGAATCTTCTGATCAAACCCAAACAGCAGCTGGCTTCAAGGTGAGGACCCTTTGAAGTGAGGAAGGCTGGGAAGGCGGGGAAGGTGCCTAGCTTGCCGGCACCAGGATGTGCCCAAGCTCTCTTGTTAGCGATGGATTTGCATTGAGAAATTAGCCGGAAGAACAAGCTTTGGGACTCACTCATGGGTGCAGAAATCCTCGACTCGTCTGCCAATTAACTCACTTCTGAGCCATCTAAGCCAGGACCTGAATTGGAAGCCGCACTGCCTTTGAGCCCAATGAGGCCACAGGCCTTGCAGAAACCATCCTGGGCCTTGTGGGTACCACAGCTCACCATCCCGGGTGCTCAGGCCCACGCAGGTTTGTGCTTCACCACGGGTGACAGCTGCCCACCTGGCCCAGCCCGCAATGTGGCATTGCTGGTTCACTCTTCCTTCATCACACGATGCTGAGCCGTTACAGGGTCCCGGGCGTGGTTCCGAGCATGGTGGCCGTGGATGGGCAGAAGCCCAGGTCTGCAGCCAGGAGCTCCCGAGGGACCCATGGCCTCCAGGAGCAAGGGCTGTGCTGGCAGGCTCTAGAGTCTGTTGTCCTCAGCGCCTCACAGGTGCTTTCGGGCTACAGCGCAACCTCGGGGCCGCCTTACCATCCAGGCATGTGTGATAGGGTCATTCTGATGGCCCAGCAGGAGTCCTGCTTTCTCCCTGGACCTCCACAGGGTTTGTGGAGGAGAGTGAACTTGGGGTGCAAAAGGAGCAGGCTGATTGGTCAGGCCTAAGCAGCGCACTGCACTCAAGCCCAAGGTTCAGTCTGTACGCCAAGCACGGGGTTCCAAGGGTGGACTTGGAAAGGGAGAGGGTTCCCTGGGAACTCCGGGGTCAGGGTTCCAGCTAAAGGAGGGAGGGACACAGGTGGGAAGAATCCATTGGTTCCCCTCATGGTTAATGCTGTGTGTCCAGTTGTTTGGCCAAATAACAGTCTAGGTGCTGCTGTCATTTTTAGGTGAGGCTTTTCATCAGCAGGCTTGGAGTCACCATGTGGGTGGGCCACGTGTCTTCCGGTGGAGATCTACGCTGAAAGACCATGGTCCTGCAAGGAGGAAGCGCTGCACCTGGCAACAGTGCCATCTTCCCTCCCTGCATCTCCAGCCTGCTGGACAGCCACCCCACATCACCTGAGACTGCTCCTGAGTGGGGACCGGGCTGTGTGAAGAGATGCACCTGTCACTCCAACGCTGGCCTCTAAATGGCATGATGCCCTTGAGTCCTAAGCACCTGGCTGTAGGCCCCCTCAGGCCACCCAGGACAGCGACTGTCCCCCCGCCTAGGCTTCCACAGTGCACTGCTAGATGCATCCCTGTGTGCTGTGATCTCCTTGGCCGATGCTGAGCTCAGATCTGCACCTCGGTGGGTGCGTTCAGACCTCAGCTCCCTCTGGAGTGACCTTGGCCCAAGTTCGCAGGTCTGCTCTGCCCTGTTAAGCCTGCCTGCCGTCGCCAGCTCCGATGGAAACAATTCAGAGCTTAAACAATTTGCCCAGATCCACACAGCCGCTCTTACGCAGCGGTTCGTCAGCGAATAAAGAAAATTGGTTTGGAAGCCAAAGTCAATATGAGGTGAGGGAAGCTTTCTCTCATGTGCGTGTACCTGTCCCCCGAGATTCCCTGTCACTTTGTCTGATGACAAAATCAGGCAGGATACAGTTCGCTGCCAGCGTTTTCTTGCTGTTCTCCAGGTGCCCATCTTGGGCAGCAGGGATTGTGTGAGGAACTTACTAGCAATGGGCCCCTGAAAACGAGGATTCCCTTCCTGGGGCGCCCACTCCGGGCAGCGACTTGCTCGCTTGGGGTGGAGTGGCCTGATGGCTTAGTGAGGTCAGAGTTAGTGGAGATCTTGTGGATGTCACTCCAGCCGAGAAGTGAGCGGCTCGTGCGCTCAAGGTGTGTTCCAGCACGTGCCATCCTACCGCGGGGACGCGCCGGTCACCAGGAGCCAGGCTCTGCGCCAAGGCAGCACTCGAGCTGCGGCACCCAGAGCCCGGCTCCCTTTGAGCTGCACCCTGCGACTGCTCACTCAATTCATTTCCTCCTGAGCCCTTTGCTCGCAGATAACGAGGAGGTGAGCTGCTTGGAGATCAGGAGGAGCTCACAACATTGTGACGGGGAGGGCTCCCGCGTGGGCCGCTCGCCCGTCTCGGAAGTGAGCGTGGAGAAGGGGCGCCCCATTTCCCCACAGTGGGGTCTCGGAGTGGTGTGTGCAGCAGGCAGCATGCCTAAAGCTCGCCCGCCGAGGTGGACGCCCCCGAGGACCACGGGCTCCCAGAGCCGGCACCTGCGGGACAGACCCTGACTATGCAAAGGCAGCAGGTGACTCCTGGGACGGCTCCTAACTGTGGTCTGGGAGAACCCGCCTTCAAGGAGAGAGGTTCTGACATCACAGCTGAGAGTCCAGGTTTGCTTCCAAGTCTATCCTTGCCCCTCTGTCGTCTGACCTTCCTGGGAGAACTGGCCAATGATTCCTTCTCCCTGGGTCTTCAAGCCCAGGGAATCAAGTCTGTAATCCTAGTACAAGGGAGGCTGAGGAAAGAGGGTCTCGGGTTTGAGCTCAACATGGGCACCTTGGCAAGATCCTTCTTCAAAATGTAAAGATCGCTGAGGATGTAGCTCAGCGGTAGAGCTCTCCGACTCTACCTCCGGTGCTGTAAGACCAAAGCAGGGCGGGGCCCTAGAACTAATTGGACACGGCCCTTCCCCTTCCATCCGTCTCTCTCCTGCCAGGCCACACCCTCCCCCAGCAGCACCTGGGGAACCCAGCGCTCCCACAGCTCCACCCTGGGCTGAGTGAGTCTTGGGCAGGAGAGGTGGAGGGAGGCACATTCACAGGGGCAGGTATGGAGATGGTACGCCATGCCATCCTCGCTAGACAGACATCTAGATGGGTGCTGGTGACAATGGTGACACGGATGGTGGCAGCGACACAGGTTAGAGAGGATGGCACAGGTGGTGTGGGTCCCTGGGGCCGGGACTGAGACCTGGGATCCACTTGCTCCTGCACCCTGTAGTAGGGGCCATGGCCCCTGGATGTCAGCTTCCATCTCTGTAAGCTCTTGGTCCCAGGCTGGCCACTGCCTGGCTGGGCAGGCTCTGGCTCGGGCTGTGGGGTGGGTGAAGGGGGTGTAGACCTGGAGAGGGACTTGGACGGCCAGGAGGCCCTTCAGATCCGTGATCTGGGGCCCTCTCCCGGCCAGCTGCCCACCAGCGGCCAACACCGTGCTGCCTGTGGCTCCAGAGAGCAACACCACGGCATTGGTCCCAGCGGAGTCCACCCGGGTAGGACCCCTACCACCCATCTACCCGGACACCGTGCACCCTAGAGAGCCAGCCCGGACCTGCCTCCTCTCACGAACGCTGGGGCCAGCAGCTCTCTGGACTCCCAGACTGGACTCGGGCCCAGATCAGTGAATGTCCCAGGCAGAGGTTCCCAAGCCATGAGTGACAGGACAGGGTCTTTCTGATTCTGTCTGTGCCACTGAACCCAGGGTCATCCATTGAGCCCCATCCTCAGCCCTTTTTTATTTTTATTTTGAGACAGGATCTTGCTAAGTTGACTTAGCTGAGTTAAACCTTGCAGTCCTCCTGCCTCAGCCTCCCAGAGTGCTGGGGTGACAGGTATGACCCCCATGTCTGGCTGTAAATAAAGTTGTTTCTTCAAATTAAAGAGTATTTATTTATTTGATACAGGGTCTTGCTACACAGTTCAGGCTTGCAGTGCACCTCCTGTCTCAGCCTCCTTAGTGCTGGGATTATAGGCATGTGCCTCTACACCCACCTTTGGTGGCTGGCTCAGGGCACCCAGAGCTCTGGGGCCAGCACGGCATGCAGTATTGGGGATTGAACCCGGGTCCTTACACTTTCCAGGTAGGCACTTAGACTGTTGAGCTATCTTCCTGGCCTACAAATAAAGTTTTATTGAACACGGATCGCTGATGAACTTCTCTAGGGCTGAAGCTGCTTTCACAAGGTGACAACAGGAAGCAGAGGTGGTCTGGCCGGAAGGGAAGTGTTTACAGCGTGACTCTTGACAGCACAGTGTGGCTGGCCTTGCGCTCTGTCCTGTGTGAGCCTGTGAGCCGGCTGCTGTGTGGGCTGGGTTACCACGTCGCATGCGTGGACAGATGGCGCAGGGAAGAGTCCTGCTTCTCCTCCAGGCCCTGCGCTGCAGGCGGCGGGGGTCCAGCAGTCCTCCCCACGCCTGCTGAGCTGGATTCTGTGGCCCTGGGGAGTGGTCGGACACCGCAGAGGCCTCTGCAGAGACAGACCCAGGGCGTGGCCCTACCCAGGGTTCGGGCATTTCTGACGAGGGGCTCTGCGGGCTGGAGTCCCTCACGCTGGTCTGTGGGGACGGTCTGCTGAGTGGGCAGGCGGCCGTGTGCACCATGTGGCTCCCGGCTCAGCATCGTCATGGGTGTGTGGGGCCACAACGCGGCCTGCTTTTGAGGTGGCTTCAGGCTCCTGGCTGCACACATACCGTGGCTTCGTGAGCAGGAGCCCCTCGGCCAAGTGCAGTGTGTGTAGCTCGCCTTGCAGGAAGCTCTCAGACCCGGATCATCTCCACCCCGCGCGGGGCAGCTGCCTCAGAAACCGCAGCACGGCTGCTGCTGGTGTTTTGAGTAGCAAAGCCACAAAGGAAAGGCTCCTGCATAATGTGACATAAGACGTGTTTAACGATGTAGAGTGATAGCGCCGTGAAATACAAGTGGGCCGTGGACAGGACAGCAGCTTACGGTGCGGGAGTCCAACGAGGAGGTGGACGACAGGTCGTCACCCTCGGTGGCCCTGAAGTCACCTTCCGCCCCAACCGTGGGGCTGAAGATGCCTTTCAAGGAGTGCACAGGCTCCTGTATAGGAGGCCGCAGCACCGAGGAGCACTGTCCTGCCCTGAAGTGTCGAAAGCGACCTCGTAAAGGAAACCCTGGCTTTCTGCCTCCACCGCACCTCCGCCATAGCTTAGTGTCACTTGGTCTCTAAGCTCCCGTGACAAGGTGATGCTGTTTTCACAGGCTGAGATTCACAGAGGTCAGACACCACATTTTCTGTCTGTTGGCCTGGGGGTGGGCACCGGGGCTGACTTCATACCTGGGCTCTCGTGGGCGGTGCAGCACTGAGCACAAGAGTGCAGCTATGTTCAGCACGCAGCTTTGGGTGCACACAATGGAACACTACACAGCCGTGAAAAAGAAGGGGCTGTTCAGCACACAGCTTTGGGTGCACACAATGGAACACTACACAACCGTGAAAAAGAAGAGGCTCCTGTCTTTTATAGTGGCATGGAAAGATTTGGAAACAGCAGTACTAAGTGACCTGGTCCAGGCACGGAAAGACAAACACCTGGTGACCTGGGTTAGAGAAGAACGCTGAACCACTAGATGGTAGACAGGGAGGGGAGAGGCGGTCACCAGAGATGGCCGGGGAGGAAAGGCTTGCTGTGCTGCCCCCTGCAGGGTGATTAGTCAGCAGTGCTGTACCAACGGAGAGGCTTGGAATGAAGGTCTTACGTGTCTACTTGACACCACAAAATGATGATTAGAAGAACGACAATCGCTCTGAATGCCCAGCGATGGTCACCTGGTGCAGATGTAGTCAAAACTCACACTGTTCTCCATAGATGTGTGCAAACGTTGTTTTAAATTAAAATACAAGTGAGTTGATTTTCAAGAATCACAATGAAAGCGCTTGGCTTCTGCCCCGCAGGGAGGTTCTGGGCGTGCTGGCCAAGCAGGACTGCTCCTGCAAACAGGGCTGGGACTGCGCTGCCCATGCCTCCGGCTGACCGACCGGAGGCAGAATTCTTAGAAGCAAGGGATAATAGGGAAGGAAACACAGTTACCGCGAAGCGAGGGCAGCCTGTCACCCCACTGTCAGCATCCCTGCCCCCTGCCAGCCCTGGAAGATCACCAAACTCCCACATTTCAGAAAAGCAGTTGTGAAATCTTGGTTCTTGCTCCGATTTCACGTAATTCGGCAGTTAGGTTCTGCACCGTTCCGAGCTGCACAGGTGCCCCCAGGGACCTGCTCCAGGCGCGAAATGAAGTTGCCTCAGATTGGCTCCAGGCTGCTGTTCTGGGACTTGGTGACGGGAAGCAGCCCATGCGTGAGGGCACCATGGGTCAGGACCCTCACTTTGAGAAATCTACCCAGAAGAGGCCCTCCGGCAATGCCGAGATAAATATGCACCAGGCTCTGTATTACAGGACAACTGCAAACTACCAGACGCACCTAAGTGCTCCCTGTAGACTGCCTGGATGGATGAGGCCGGGACATGATGGAGTGGGGGATCCAGAGGCCGACTGTAGACCCAGGGAGCAATTTTGGGATCCGCAGCTCAGTGTGGAAGAGAGTCTCCCACGGACACTGCCTTTCATGTCAACCTGGTGGGAAGAATGAGGAAAAGTGGACAGAGCAGCGTCAGGCATGAGTGGTCCCACTCCCGGGGAGAATGGACTCTGGGCCTCGGGAAGCCTGTCCTTGTCAGCCTGGCCCACTGTGAGAGGGGACATCAGGGGCACAACCAGGCCAGGAGGCAGTGATCTGAGCCTGTGTGTCAGGCCTGGAGTCTTCTGCTCCAGAGGTGACGCAGGCCAGCTTCCACACACCTAGCATGCCTAGCACGCTCGCTTTGCACTCTGTGACTGTTTTTGACTTGGCTTCGTCTTGGGTCACCAGTTTGGGTAGGCTCACTCTGCAAACCTCTAGGGCTGGAAATAAGCCAGGTGGCCGTCGTGACATCGGTGAAGGCTGCAGAAGGAGAACCACGGTCCCCAGGTGGGGGCCGCAGCACTTCCCTGGGACTCCTGCTCTTGTCTTGTGGGAGTCTTGGGTTTTCCTACCTCTACAGTCCTGTGAGCCAGTTTCTTAGCACAAATCACACACATCCTATTTCATTGGCTATTTCTCTGGGGAATTCCAGGGCAGTCCCCAGGGCCTGCAGGAGTCTGATCTCCGAAAACCAAGCAGCAAAGGACACAACCTCGCAAGGTGTCTGTCCCCAGGCCACGTGCAGTGATCTCTCTGGAAAGCAGTGGCCCGGGTTCCTCTGTGACCAGACAAGGAAGGCAAGGGCGCAGCCCCGCTCAGGCGTCGTGGCCGGGCCATGACTGGTCTCTGAGCGTCTGGACTTCAGATGTGCTGGCACAGACCAAATGTCCTTGCCAGGTTGAGTTGGGTGCATCCCAGTGGGCCATTCAGATTTCTCTGATTTAAAACAGAGGCCATAAAATAAATAAATAAATAAATAAATAAATAAACAAACAAACAAACAAACAGAGGCCATGGTAAGGTTGCACTGTGAAAGGTTCTTTTCTTTCTTTTTTTCTGGCTGGCTCAGGCTGCCATAAGGGTGGGTCTGGTGTGGCATGTGGTGCTGGGGATTGAACTGCAGTCCCTTGCCCCTGACTGATTTTGCTCAAGCAGGTGCTTTAGACAACTGAGCTAACCCTCCAGCCCCAAGGGTGCACTGTAGTGTCCACTGGACTGACCGAGTTAGAGCAATCCGAGGCGACTTGGCAGAGCGACTTGGCCTGGGTGCTTGTGAGGGCCTTCCTGGGAGGAGGTTGGCGTGGGAGTCTGGGCGGCTGGGGTGAGGGCCCGGCTCTCCCCCTGGGAGTACCATCCAGGCTGGGAAGCTGAGCTGGCCTCTTCTCTTCCCAAGCACCTGGCCTGCAGACCTCCCACCTTGATGTCAGAGCTCCGGGCTCCCCTCCTCTGGGGTGCTGGACCTCAGCCCTCCATTGGGTTCTTAACTTCAGGCCGCTGCCTGAGTCACCTTTGGATGTGCAGGCAGCACGGGGCCTTGTTAACTGTACTCCAGGGTCTCCAGCCTGTGGATAGCCAGCATGGGGCCTGTCTACCTCCAAAGTCACAGCCTGGGGCTCAAATACTTCCTCAAGTGGCACCCGACACGGCCCTCACCTCAACCTTCCAAGCTGCATCCTTGGGGCACCTGCGTAGCTACCGAAGGCTGTAAGGGCTGGTGTCAGTGTTCGTGTGGCTTCCAGGGACACCTCGCCCTGGGCACCTCCCTTCAGGAAAGGACCGCAGTGCCGTGGGCCCTTCCCCAAGGACAAAATCCGGCCCCTCTTCTCCTCAGCTCCCCAGTCACCTCCAAAGGTACAAAGATGCCAGAGGCAGAAAGCAAAGTGGGAGAGTAAAAGGAATGCGAGAAAAGACGTTGTGAAGCTGTGAGACGCGAGGAGCTGGCCAGGCCTAGCTGCGAAGCCAAGCCCGTGGCAGGTGCCGTGAGGGCTGGGAGAGAACCCAGGGACGTGTGGCAGGCTCCGTTAGCATACTCGTTAGCCAGAGCCTCATCTGAGAACACAAACCTGTCGCACAGGGAGGCGCTGGCCTCGAGCTGGGTGCGTGTTCTTGGAGCTGTCCTTAACTCCTGGTCTTGGACAGAAGCCACAGGACAGATGGCAAATGTGGCGCCTCCTCCCTTCTGCTCCACCCATCAGATGACAGGGAATGGGTGGCAGAGCCCAGGCTGTGGGAGACCAGGCCAGGAGGCAGCACCTAGCCACAGGGGTGGAACCGTAAGACTAGGGGACGCAGGCTTGGGATCCAAAGGGCAGTGTCCCCAGTTTCTGACGCTGCCTTCAGTGACAGCAGAAGGATGCTGTGCTGGCAGGCAGAAGTCCTCAGGCCACAGTCCAGTCCACCCAGTTACTGCTGCAGGCACGGACACACCCAGGGCTCCCTGAGCCTCAGTTTCCTCTTCTGTAAAAAGCAGCTGAAGATCGCCTGCTTCATAAGGACCAGGTCAGGGTCCCCGGAGGAGCCTGCTGTGCCCTCCATGCCTATCATGAGCTTCCTTCCTGTGCCTCAGATGCAGTCAGACCCTGGTGACCTCACACTGTGCCACCCCGAGATTTGTTTGGGGGTTCCCTGGAGGAGCAAAGAGCTGAGGCTCCCCCACCACACAGTGGAACCCAGATGGCCCCGTGTTGCCGGCTTCAAGGCTCCCAGAGTGACAAGGTGCTGTTTGGGGACCACGTGGTCACCCTTCCATGAGAGTGGGCGCAGCCTCCCTGCAGGGGCAGGAGGGCAGTTGTGGGCCGTGGTCTGCCGCCCTGCTGTGAGCAGAGGCCGGTGTCCTCGTCTATCTGTGCTGCTGTCATGGAACACCGCGGACCGGGTATCCTGTAAAGGAGAGAAATTTCCTTCTCGGGATCCTGAAAACAGAGACTCCCAAGGTGGAGGTCAGTGTGGGCCTGGCGTTCCCAGGGAGGCTTCAGGGTGGATCTCACTCTGCATGAAAGTGGAAGGACGGGGGGCCAGGAGCATGTGGGCTCTCCTTCCCGGGAGAGCCGGGATTTCACTCTGCCCCAGCGCTTTTGCAGTGGCATTCTGTCCCTCCACCCTTGACCACCTTCTTCTTCTTCTTCTTCTTCTTCTTCTTCTTCTTCTTCTTCTTCTTCTTCTTCTTCTTCTTCTTCTTCTTCTTCTTCTTCTTCCTCTTCTTCTTCTTCTTCTTCTTCTTCTTCTTCTTCTTCTTCTTCTTCTTCTTCTTCCTCTTCTTCTTCTTCTTCTTCTTCTTCTTCCTCTTCTTCTTCTTCTTCTTCTTCTTCTTCCTCTTCTTCTTCTTCTTCTTCCTCTTCTTCTTCTTCTTCTTCTTCTTCTTCTT
>NW_004524689.1:2397136-2410003 GCF_000260255.1 Octodon degus
TTTCCCTTCCTTCTCTCCCAGTGATTTCTTAATGGGGATCTTTCCACAAACATCAACTTCCTTTTGTCAAAATGATAGAAGAATGTTTGATTCTTCCTCTTTAGTAAAAATCTCAAGCTGGCTGCAGTGGTGCATGTATAGGAACCCCCTCAGAATGAAAGGTTAATAGTAGGGCTTGGATGGGAGCTCAGGGTGATGCCCCCAACTTCAATCTGCAGTGTCAAAAAAGAAAAAGACTTTTCAAATAACGATTTGTTCATTGGCTTTCTCCAAAGAGGACCATGGGTTTCAGATGGTCTGGTCCTCGCCCTGTTTTTATTTGTACACTTCAGGGTCTGTTTGTCCTTTGTGTCGCTCGGGCCTCACCCACTGAAGCATCTTCGGTGTGTTTCGCTGCTCGCTGCTGGTCGCCGCCCCTGGAGGTTTGTTGTGCAGTCTTTGCCATCATCATTGCTATTGTCCTGGCTGTCAGATGGCTGGTGTCTTGGGGAACTTCCTCGCCTCCTTGCATTCGGCTGTGACAAGGTGACACAGAACACCCTATTTGTCACCTGCCTCGCATTTGCAATCGGTTGTTTACCTAAGGTGCCCTGGGCCACTAACGACCTGGAGACCGCAGTGTGAGTGCCAGGCGCTCACCTTGCTGGGGGCGGGCACCTCCTGTTCTCTGCTCGGAGCGGCCGGGATGATGGCTATCTAGGGAGCCTTTCAAGTGGGAAGGCATTCTTTCCACTTAAAAGAAGAATGATGTGATATTAATTAGCCACCATCCACCTTACACACGCGCTCTGTTCCTCCCGCAGTGGGGACGCTGTATTTTACCACCCGGTTTGCTCTCGCTCTGTACCCCAAGACGCATGCGCACCCCTCAGGAAAGGTGCGCAGCCAGCAAGTGAGGCTTAGGAAGCCACCGAGGTTTTTTACAAAACCGGAAATACAACAAATAGAGGGTACAGGGGGCTCATAAAGCACAGGATTATTTGTTATTTATTATTTACTGTAAAACACTCTAGGAAGCAGAGCTAATGTGTCACATTTTCTAAAAATAAAGCATCTTCCAATTAGTCTCCCACGTCATATGCTTCCAACCCAAATCCTAGTTATTTCTAAAGAGAAAATTGATGAGCCGATCCACAGTTTCAAGGTGGGAGGAACAGTTGGGGCATCTGAGCAGGCGGTGTGTGTCTGCACTGGGCGGCTCGCAGCCCGCACAGCACCGCGCCGCTGCCCGCACCCGGGCGCAGATCCGCACAGGCGAGAGGGCGAGAGGCGAGAAAGGCACGGGTGAATCAGCCGCGAAACCGTGAGCACCCCTCGGTGTGAGCGCACCCCTCAGTGTGAGCAGAAGCGGTGGGTCCTGCACAGGAAATAAAACCAGGCGGTCCTCACCCGGGTGCCCGGCCCTCGCCCAGCTCCTGCTGCAGAAATACCCGAGGGGGGAAGTCGCTGAGCTTGAGCAGGTTACAGCTTCAGAATCTCAGGGGAAGGATGCGTTCAAGGCTCTTATAAGCATACACGTGCAGCTAGAGACCACCAAACTCGTAAGGGAAATAAACCAGGCCCGCACGTGCAAGCGTCGCTAGTCTCCCTCCCGTAAGAACCTGAAAGAGTGAATGAAATCCAGAAGGGACAGCAGATCCCTCGAAAGGGAAAGGATCTGTTCAAAGGGAAGCGGCAAGCCAGGGCGAGGGAAAGGAAGAAGAGAGACAGAAGCAGGCCAAAGCTGGGCAGCTGCGGGAGCCGTGCTGCTGACTCTGCTGGTCTGTCAAAAGGAGCAGTTGATGCTTACAATTCTTTCTGTCTCCTTTTTAATTTTTCATAACTGTTTTTGACCAATTTTGCATGTTTATATCTGTTAATATGGATAACTAATTTGAAGACAACACTATGTGATATAGCACCCATTATTGAACTTGTATTATTTTCTCTAGTGAAATCCTAATGTTTCTAACATTTCTAAAGTTTGTTTTAATATTTTTTATTCTCTTTAAAAAATCAAAGAAAGGAAGACCAAAACCACAGAGGCCATGGTTGCTATGTTTACCTACATAATGTTAAATTAAAAAAAAAATCCACACCTTTCTGTCATCTGGATGTGCTATTTTAAAAGTGCAAGAATATCCACAACTCAGGATAATTATTCAAGAAGGAAAAATAAAAGGCACCTACACGAGAAAGGAAATACAGACTCTACTTGCAGAGAGTGTGATCTTGTACAATATTCCAAGCAACTAAAAAAAAAAAAAAGATTAGAACCAATAACAAGTTCAAAGTTTCCAGATACAAGATCAATACCTAAAAGCCAATTGCATTTATATACGCCAGCAATGTACTATCCAGAAATGAAACAAGTAAAACAATTCCACTTAAAATAGTACAGAAAAAAAAATGATTTAGGATTAAATTTATAGCGAAAGTACAAATCTTGCACAGAGAAAAGAATAAAAGAAAAAGAACACTGAAAGAAAGCCCAGCCCACCGAGTGGGACGGCAGCCACGTCGGCGGATCTCTGGACTTAGTGCCATGAAGGCGGCAGGCTCCCTGAGCTGCGCTTCAGCTCCTGCGCAGTACCAGCAGAATGCTAGCTGGCCTTCTATTTTTCCCAGATATTGCCAAAATAATCCCAAACTTCATATGGAAATGCAAGAAATCCAGAAGGGTAGAAACAGGATAGAAAAGTTTCCAGACTTGCCCTAACCACACGGTGAGAAGCTGATGTGGTGTCGGGTAAGGATCCGTATGTGGCTCAGTAGAACAGGATTGATAATCCAAAAATCCCACACCATTATGGTGGCGTGGCTTTTCACAAGGCTTCTGAGGCTGTTCAACTGGGGACATCAGAGTCCTTTTCACAAACAGCACTGGTACGACTGGGTATCTTCACACAAAGAACGCAGCTGGGCGGGCTCTCGGCGCTGTGTGCAAAGCTTGCCCCGAAGCGGCTCAAAGAGCAGGAGCCAGGCACGACAGCTACAGATCCCTAAGAGGGAGAGTGTGGAAAGCTGGGATTAGACTTGGGTCCGTATAAGCCGCAGGACTTCCAATAGGGAGTTGAAGCTCCTCAAGATTAAGATCTGTGTGCTTCACGGGTGTAACAGGGTGGAAAGATGCCACCAGGAGGTGGGGGACATTTTTCAAGTCATACATGTGGTAAGGTTCAAGTGTCCAGGGCGCGTACCTGCGTTGGTGGCGTAGCGGTGGGCAGAGCTGCCTTCCAAGTGTCCAGGGCATGGAAAGAGCTTTCACGGTTCAGTGACAAGGAGGACAAGTGTCCTGACTGAAGGTGCTCAAAGAACCTGAATTTCCTCCAAAAAGAAGTACAAATGGGCACACCGAGAGGGCTCCATCTCGTTAGATTTTAGGGAGCTGGGAACCCCCCCCCCAGCGAGACACCACCTCCCACCCGCTGGGGTGGCTGAGATCAGCAGACACCAAACTGAAAAGAACTATGCTGATGAACGTGACGGGGTGTGGGAAACCGACCCTGGCCCATGGGCGGGGGCTGGATATAAAGGGTGAGGCCACTTGGGGAAAGCCCTAACATTTCCTCAGAAATGTCCCTAAGGGCCAGTGCTGCTGGGGACCTAGCGCAGCCCCGAAGGGCAGGCGTCTGCGTCGTGGTTCCTGGACTCCCGGTAGGAACACAGACCCTGGATGGCCAGAGGGACTATGGTGGGCTAGCTCAGCTGTCAGGGCAGGGACGTTTCCCTGGGCTGCTAGGTGGCTGGGGACAATGACAAGGGTCCTTATAAAAGGGAGAAACAGGAGGCAGAGAGGAGGGAAGATGCCACCCAAAGGCGCCAGGCACAGAGGGAGTCCTGCCGGAGTGGAGAGACAAGGGCTGGCCTCTGCCCTGCGGCCCCGAGGGCCACACTGGCACCTGGCCCTGGGGGCTGGTCAGCAGCCCTGGTCTCCAGAGCCGAAGCGTGTTACATTTCCGTGGTTCCAAATCTGTGGGATTTGTTACGACAGCAGTGAGAGGCCACGGTGCCCACCAGTTCTATTCCTAGGCATCTATATCGAGAAAACAGAAAACGTTGTGCCCACGCACAAGTGTGTGCTGGGACATGCACAGTGGCACTCTCCTTCATTGCTAAAGTGGGAATAGCCCATAGATCCATAAATCACATGAGAATAAGCAAAATATGTTGTGTCCATAAAGTAGAATATTATTTGGCCATGAAGAGGAACAGAGTCTTGCTATGTACAATGACCAACGTGAATCTTGGAAACATCAAGGCTGGGAGAGAAGCATGGCACGAGGAGCACACATCTGAAGGACATGTCCTGATGGAGACTGAGGGGGACAGCAGGTGTGCTACGTGCCTGGCTTGTGGGCGGGCGCCACTGAGGGTGCACAATAGGGACGCCACAGGCAGGGCAGACATCTGTCCCAGGGGTCGCTCCATGAGCTAGGTAGGGTTGAGGGCCCTGTGTCCACCTTCTGGTATGGTAATCAGCTGCCTGAGGCCGGTGACTTTATTGAAAAAAGAGATGCAGCTCACACTCGGGGGATGAAGGCTCAGTGGATGGCACTGCCACGGGGGAAGGTGAATGAGAAGATGTCGCAGGGCCACAGAGAGCCACAGAGCCACCACGCCCTCTTCGTGAAGGCAGGAAGCTCCAAGGGCCACACTCAGACGCATGCCAAGCATGGCAGGCGCCTGAGGAGCCTGAGGCAGCCGCAGGAGGAGAGCAAAGTGACACAGAGAAGGGAAGTTCCGTGACAGGAAAGTGCAGGTGTCCAGGGAGAGTGGACGGAAACCAGAAGACTCGGGCACCTCACCTGTGCCCCCTGGGAATGCGGGGCCTCCTGCCCTGGTGGGGCTGGAGTCTGAGTCCCACGGCCCAGCAAATCCCATGCAGCTGGGAAGCCCTCCTGGGGGTTCCACACAAGATGGGAAAGGTGAGGCCGGTCAGATAGCTGAGTGGAATAAAGCACCTGCTTAGGCAGATGCAGGGGCTGGGGGTTCGATCCCCAGCCTGCCGTGCCACACCCCGCACCCTGAGGGGCATGCTGAGATGGTGATTGAGACTGGGCGTGGTGGGGCGCACCTGTGATCCCAGTGCTTGGGAGGCTGGAAACAGGAGAATCACTACGAGTCTGATCTACGTAGTGAGACCCTGTAGACCCTGTACTAAATACATTTTTTAAAAAAGATGTGAAAGGCTTCACCGCAGTTTACATTCAGCAGAGAGATGCCAGGTGGGCACCTAGGATGCCCAGCCACGTGTCAGCGAGAAGCAACATCCGTGAGCATCCACAGGTAGAGCTGAGGTGCTCAGACCGTGCAGTCACCAGGGAAACCGGACTCTGAGCTCAGCGTGAAGCCCTGGGCCGCCCGTCCTTCAGCCTCGCAGCTGCAGGAGCCGAGGAGCCTGCTTTAGCGGGGCTACCTTGACTCACGTTGCCGCCACTCTCTGGACGCGCTCCTTGGGCGCGTGAGGCACGGGTGCTGCTTCCAAACCCGCCGCACGTGGTCTGTGTGCTTGTTCACAGGACCGCGGTCTCGGCACCTGGGTTGCCAACTGTTGCTCCCGGTCTCTTGTCTGATTGCCCGGGAGGTGCCTGCTGGTGCCAGCCGCTCCGCTGTCTTCCTTCCGGGCCAGTTTGCGGGGCTCCTCATGGTCCCTGGTACTCACATCTGTGCACTTGGGGTGTGCTATTCCCCTGCGTCTCTCCTTCTGGCACCCAGAGGTCTGAAACTCGTCAACATGGAAGTGAAGGAGGAGGCGTGGGGAGCGCGGGGCTGCGAGGTCTGGGGAGAGGCTCCAGAATGAGAAAGAGGCGAGCGAGGGGCAAGCAGGGCCCCCCAGTGTGCCCCTTCTTCTCAGCCACTGGAGTGCTCCCTGGAGGACACCCCCCACGATGTGTGCGGACACCAGCCCTTTACTCCACCGGTGCTCGGGAGCCCTGACCGCCCTTTGGCCCAGCGGACATAGAATCTTCTCTCTCAGGACTGCCTGGCTGCTGGGCTTCCCTGCTCCCAGCAAGCCCACCTGTGCTGATTCTGGGCTTCCTGCTGCTTCGCTGCGGCCACAGCCTGGGTCCTGCTGTCTCTGGCCCAGCTTGCCAGCGTCCATTTGTGCTGGCCGGTGATGACATCCGTGACCAGCTCAGCTTCTGCTGTCGGGCAGGCGGTCAGGCTGCAGAGCAGGCCACGCAGCAGGGACTGGACACCACCACGCTGCTGACACGGCGAGCAGCACTGGCCAGGGCAGGCCCAGAGGAGCCTGTACGCAGTGACTCGGCAGCCCCCTGCCCCTGGTGTGACGCCCTCCTGCACTTGGGGCAGAGAGCAGTGGCTTTCTTCCTGCAAGCCCCACTCCCCTTGCCAAACCGGTGATCTACATGCCCCCCAATGCTCCCTGACCCGAGGTGGGGGAACAGCACCTGCAGCTCTTCCTGCCTGACACCTGGAGAGCCAGACCTGCACAAGGGAGGGAGCAGGCGAGGACAGTTTGCTCCTTGTTCAAAGCTGGGCGGGGCAGAACTCCGAGGGACAACGGGCGCCCCTGCTCCAAGCTGCCGGCTGACCGGGTGAGAACGCGGCCTGCGCTCTTGGCTCCTGAGTTTCCTTCCTCTCCCAGGCAGCAGGGGCCGTCACCAACCTTTCTGAGCCGTCAGGCGGGTGCTGTAAAAGTCATCTGGGCGGCGCTTCATTATATGAAAGCAAACAGTGGAAGGGCCCGAGTGTGAGACTCCAGACACTTTGCACGCTCGCCCCGTCCTTCATCCATATCCATAAATGCCTGGTGCATAATGACAGCGTAACAATGATGAATGGCTTAGGTGGGCTTCCTGAAGAAAGCACTTAAAGGAAAGATCATTTTCAGACATTGTTACTCAGTCGCCTTGAGGGACACCACAGCCGACAGGGACGTGGCCTCTCCAACTTCGCCAGGTGCTTTCCCCCTCAGATCTCTTTGGTTTTGTTTTGTCCCTGAAGGAAAATGTTCACAAGCACCAACGTCTCTAGATTTGCAGAAAATTAATTCTGTAGATGATGTGGAAACGATAGCCTATAAAGTTAATGAGATATTACCGAAGGCTGGATAAACAATTAGCTGCATTAGCTGCAAAGATACACCAGAACCTGTTGCCATCTCCCAGATCCACACTAATTAAATTGGAAATTACGGCGCAGGCGTGTGAAGACAAAGGCGAGTGGGGCAGGGTGAGAATCGGGGAGTTAATATTGCAAAAGAAACGCTGTTATTAAAAATGAGAGGGAGGGTGAGGGTATGGAAGAAACTCAAGTCCCTCCCCCTGCATGGCTGACTGCACCTCCCGCTCGGTCCTCCGCTGTCCCCACGAGCCTGGGGCCTGATGCTGGCCACGCCATGGTCACCAGTCACTCTGAGCCCATAATATCTGGCACACATTGCCCGTGGCACCTTGTGCCCACCCAAGAAAAGGAGCCCTTTCCTGACCCCACAACGGCCACCAGTTCCCTCAAACATGAAATTGGATTCCTGGTTTCTGAGCCTGAAGAGCTGCAGACCTTCTTGGGGAGGAGAAGCACCCCCACCTCAGCGTCCTGCACGGGGCTGGGGGATCATGTGGCCTGTCTCCTGGGGGCCTGAAGCTCAAGTCTTCCTCCTTGTCTTGTAGAGCTCAGACACCCAGGATCCTGCTCATGACAGAGGTGGAGGGGAGGTCAGTGCCTAGCTACTGCTCTGGCCCCAGCCTCCTCAGGCGCGGTGCAGGACCCAGGGCCTAGCAGTATATAGGCCACTGCCTGAGCACCCAGACTGGCTGTAGCCAAGACAAGAAAGAGAAGAAAAAGCAAAAGGAACTTGATCCTCCTCGCTGAGCCCACGTGAGCACTCTACAGTACTGGCGTGGCCTTTGCCTGTGTTCACCGATACAGATGCTTGGGGGCATGTGGTCACCCTGTGCCATGACAGTCAGGAATCAGCCATGTGGCTAGGAGGGTTTCTCCCCAGAGCTGTGCTTGGACACCTGGAGAGGGGCGAACCATGAAGGTCTTCGGGGAGGACCCTGAGAGGTCACACGCAGGAGGGTCACATGTTCTTAGCATCCTTCAACCAGTGACAGCCACCGGAGCCAACCAGAGGGTACACACCTGCACCAAGCACCCCAGGGTGCTGTCTGAGCATGACACCACATGGCTGGGAGGTCTCCACCACCCACGCAACCCGCTGCCAACAGAGCGTGAGACTGGCGGAAGAGAGCTCTTCAGCATGTGAGCGTCCTGCACCCCGCATCTCTAATGGGACCCTGGAGGCTGGCTGTGCCCCAGGGAGGCAGGCACTAGATGAAGCTAGCTTCCACATCCCGCACCACTGAGCCCTGGGCTTGTCACCACCAGGCTTTGGGTTGGTCGGTGTTTTGTGGCTGTGGCCAAGTAGTGGAGAAAAACAGATCAAAGGAGGAAAGAGTCTGGTTTCGGAAGGTTCAGCACATGGTCAGGCAGTGTGTCATGGTGGGAGGGTGTGGAGGAGCCACTGTGGCTGGGATCGTGGCAGCTGAGAACAGAGGAGGCCACAGCATCCCCTGCGAGTGCTCTGGGCGCCGCATCCCCTAGGACCACCACCATCGAGGGGCCACGCCTTCCACACCAGCCTTTGGGAGACCATTCTGGCTGTTAGCTGAACACTCCCCAGGTGCACGGATGGCTGTTGGACCTGTTTGGACCTGTGACACTTCCCTCTTTAGGTCAGCCCTGCCCTGCTGCCTGTGACTGCCCGGGTCAAGTAAGGTGCAGCCCCAGCTGCTGGCTGAGGGGTCCCTTAGAGCCTCTCTGTTGCTCCCTGACATTGTCACCACTGCCAGAGTGGCTTTCCCTCATGCTGTATCATCAGATACAGCTCAGATGTTGATAGTAGCTGGAGAAGAAGCTCTATTAAAGGGCCCTGTGGAGGAGGCTGTGTGCCGGCCCTGTCTGTTTCGGTGACGGATGACCACACAGAGATCTGTGACGCCGATTTGCTGGTATAGCCTTGGCAGAGCTCTTGCAGAAAGCAGAATTTGTCAGTGGCCAAGGTGGAGGGGTGTTCCCTGGCTTCATCCACCCCTTCCCGGCTGGCCAGGACCCACGAGTGCCGAACAGTTAGCCCGCACGCCGACTTCTCTGTCCGCGCAGCTGCAAGGTCCAAAGGCGGCCATGGTTGGGCCGACTGACAGCCTCACTTGTTAGCGAATCTCATCATTTCAGGTAAAAGCTGTCTTCTGAGTGAAATGTCAGAGGGGACCAGATGTGTGAGCCCGTCAGCGACAGCACACCTGAGAACAGAGCTGCAGCGAGACTTTCGTGTGAATACTGTGATTCTGCCAGTAATTAAATAACCTTAAATGGACTCATTATCTCCAAAGTTACATGTTAATAATTTAACTGGCAAATATTTCATAAGTTAATTCTGTAAAGATTTAAGCAGAGATAGATTTAATTAATTCCATATTTACACTAGCTTTTGTGCTTTTAGCTTCAAAGGCTTTTATTTTTTTTAAAGAATCAAGCAGTGTAGAGATAGACACTCTCTAACTGGGAGACGACTACGTCGTTACCGCAACCTTTGGAGGTGGGAGCTCCTGTCACCTCAGTTCACTTAGAAGGTGGGGGATGTGTCATCCCAAGAGCCGTCGTCACCTGGGGTTCCCCCATGTCCATATCCTGGCATGCTGTGACCTTGTAAGCAGAGCTAGTGTCTACACAGCGACCCACGGTCTTCAAGATGACGTTAGAGCAGACCCCTGGCTCAGGAAGACCTACCGTAGGTCGTCTCAGATTACGGGCTCTTCAGTGCGGCCCACTCTGGACTCCGGAGGAAGAGCAGTTGAAACTTGAATTGGTATCTTAAGAGGTACCGGACATGTTTTCAGCACTGCGGGCCATGGACAGCTCCAGGCGGCTGCGGGTCCCTCTGGCAGTGGATATCACCATCTGGAGTCCGCGTCCTCAGCGTCTCCCTTAGTTGTGTGAGTCTCACGGAAGCCGGTGCTCCTGTCCAGCTGCTTCTGCTGGGTAGGGGAAGAAATCTGAGCCAGACTACCCCGCGCCATGAGCTTCGGATCCCTTGTCTTCATTTGTTTTAAGAAGAGATAGATGTTGGCTTGCAATTAACCCCGCTAACCCCAGACTTGAATACGTTTGACTTAATGGAATTCAGGGTGAAGGTTAATGAGTCAGCGATGTCCCTGTGCTTGTCCTTTCAGAAGGTAACCTGTGCGTTGGGGCAAGAGGACACGAGGCATAAGATGGCCCGCAATGGGGTCAGGGCGCCTCGGAACAACTTGTATTCAGGCAACAGGGAGCGGCCTGGTGGTTGGGTCAGACCCTCTGCTAATTGCAGACACTTTTCTGGGATTAATTAACATGTAGAGTTGGGGCCACAGCTGTGGGGGTGGAAGGACACAGCCGGAAGAGGCGTTTGAACCGAATGCTCAGATGTCTGTCATGTGGGCGGGAGCCCGGCGCTTGGGGACAGCACCAGCCAAGCTGTGCTTCCTCTGAGCTTCAGGCTTCAACCTTTTCACGTAGAGCCCATGTCTGAGCCCTTTGGGGGGGAGGATGTCACACACAGCACGTGGATGAGGACACCCCCACTTCCGTGGTGTAGCTGCCTTCTCAGCTCCCCTCCAAGGCCAAGGAAACCTGGTGGCTCCATGTTCCAAATCCACACCAGTAGCCCCGAATGCTCTTGGGGACGCTGAGTCTCATCACAAAGCCGGCACCGCTTCTCGACTGCGTTAATTTTTAATAAGCTGGTTGCATCTAATCTAATCATGCCACTGAGGGTAGTTTTTATATTTTATAAGCACAAATAAATCCCTTCCCAATCGGCAAGCCCCCGGGTGGCAGTTTGCAAGGGCCTTTGGGTAGCGAGCTCTCACCCTTTCTCCTCTGTAGGCATCCCTGGCTTGTAAGTACCTCTGGAAGATTCATTGTTACTTAAATAATTGAATCTATTTAAAGAAATGAAGCCAATTAACTTTTCAGTTTATGACTAAGAAATAATTTCACTGTGTGTGGTCAGATGCTGCTAAGTACCTGGGGATTCAATTATTGTTTAGAACTCAGAAAAATCCAAATAGGACCCCGAACAACACAGACGGACAGGCTCTGTCCTGGCATTTAGCACAGGGCCCTCTGCACCGGCCCGATGGTAAGATGCCAATTAAGACTCTGTGTCTCTAATGTCTGCAGACTCTCAAAATAGACTTTTCTGCCAAAATCCTGAGGCAGATCTTGCAAATGAAGATTTGTGCCTGGCCACTTCAGTTTTTGTGTGGTCGGCTCTTTCTGGCCTGTGTCCTCTTCCTCCCCTGGGTCTCTCACTGCTCTTAGATTTTTGTTTTTTAGCTTTTTTATTCACATCAAGGGCTAAGGAATGGCTAAGAGGGGGAAGAAGGAAAGACCTACACTTTTTGTTGAATGATGTGTTTTTAATTGGAGACGGCACCCCAGAAAGGAAAGAAGAGAACATGAGTCATGAGCGTAGTGGGCTGGGTCATTCTGGCTGTTGGGGTGTGCCCAGTCCCAGCTCCACCCTGCAGGGGCTCCCTCCCCCTGCCTGGGTGCCTCAGGGTGCCGTGGTCCTGCCCTGGACCCAGCTGGGCGCATGTGCGTGTCACAGACGGCTCCCATGGGGGGCGCTGCCCATCCCACAGGCTCCTACCCACGCCTGGCCTCGGAAGGGCTCTGTGGCCTCGGAAGGGCTCTGTGGCCTCGGGCCTCTGTCCCGCACCACCACCTCTGCTGGCAGCATTCACCGAGTCTCTCCTGCATCCCAGGCACTGTGTGTGGCAGGTGCTCAGAATTGAAGACACAGCAGAAGCCGGGGTCTTGCTCCCTATTCTAGGCCAAGGCTGGCAGAGAAGGCCACTGCCAACCGCCCACCCCATCTTCCCAGGACCTCTCCTCCTCTGTCTCTGGGCACTGGCTCCTGTCCCCCCACTCTGCGCCCATGGTGGGCATCCTGGGCCTCTGAGGGCCACACTATTGCAGTGCATAGGTTCTGTGCCCACGACAACCCGGGCAGGGTCTTCGGCCCAACCACTGCTGCAAAGCCCGATTTGCTCTGAGATGCTGGAGTGGACAGCTGTGTTTGACACCTGCGTGCATCTCAGGCTCCACATCCCGCATGCAAACTGTGAGCAGAGTCATGGCTTAATTAGAGGTGAAGGACAGGAGTGTCACTCAGAGAGTCATCAAGTGACAGTGATCTGCCAAGTCCCTTTGGGCTCCTCCTCCCCTGTCACTCCTCTGCCCTCCCCAAGTGCCCTGCTAGCCTTCAAGGCCGTGCAGCTTTCCTTGGACTCCACCAAGAACCCTCCCTCTGCCGGAACATGCGTCCCCTCCTCCAGCATAGCCTGTGCCCTTGCCTGTCTTAGGGTGACCAGGCTCCTCTTTCCACCCATCTGCTACTTCCCGGGGAGCGCTACCCTTCCCATATCTGTGCCCTCCCAGCCAGGACTCTTTGGCCGTGCTTCCTATGAGAGCACCCAGTGATATTTGGCTATAAGCAGAGTAGGGGACGCCATGGAGGAGGGGACCTGCCTTCTTGCTCAGTAGAGTGGTGGAGGTGGGTGGCACTTCTGGGGCAGTGGGACAGTGGCCACAGTGCTCTTGCTGTCCTGACCAGCTCTATAGGCTGGCATGGGGGCCAGGCTGGTGCCTGGGACCCTCCATGTTGTAAGGTCCCTGCAGGGGCCTACTCTGGGGCACTGCATGCCTCCTGAGCACTCCGGGGTGGCCCGCCAAGGAGCCTGCTCAAGGACAAGCACATTTAACTTGAGCTAGGGTACCCAAATGAGGGGGAGATTCCTGAGAAAGTGTCCTCAGGCTGAACTCTGGGGACAGTAGGGACACACACCACAGGCTGCAGTGCAGTGTAAAGGC
>NW_004524689.1:2410568-2441949 GCF_000260255.1 Octodon degus
GGGCAGCTCCCGAGCGATGACAAAGTGGCCGTGCGGAAGACATGCAGGCCAGGGGTGAAAGCCTGGGTAGAGCTGCGGGAGAGGAATTTGAATAAGAAATTCAAATTCCTCCACTGCCGAGTTAGGAGAGAACAGCAGCACAAAGCTACACCAAGAGTGTCCAGAGACGGAGGGGGTGGCGGGGCACAGGGAGGAGGCCTGAGACACACGTGGCAGCCGGGCCAGGCTCCTGGAATTAGGACCTGTGCGGACAGCCACTGTGGGCCTTCAGAAAGCAAGCACCCCTCTAATAGATTAGAGAATCATCCAGCACCAACGAAGCACCCCCAGGTTCTCCTCTGTGAGTATGTGGCCCGGGTGTGGTTATTAAGTCCCAAATTTCAGTTTACCTTCATCTCTTCCTGTGGTGTCCAGTGGACGATGTCTAGATTCTGACAGCTTTGTATGAACCCGTGTGCTTTTTGTATCATTTGAAAAGGATTCAGATGCTGAGGATGGAGTGTGTGCTCGTTCCTGTGTCTCAAGGAATGAATGATTTCCCCCGAATCCCCTGGCTGCAGCGGTGCAGATGGAAATAACAAGTCCGCGACCTTCATTTGGGAGCGCGCAGCAGGCCGGGACCAGCGCTCTGCAGCCCCTGGCAGGGGTTTGGTGCTGGGAGAGACCAGGTTGGTGTCCAGCGGGTAGTAGAGACAACTCGAGCATGGTACCCTGCCAGGGTGTCCCAAGAGCACTAGCACCATCTACACACGTCAGCCTGGCCTTTTTATCTTTTAAACCAGGTTTGTGAGCTCCTGGAAGACCCAGCCCTGCACCGGGAGTCTCGGCGTCGGGGAAACACTTGCTCGAGGAAACCTGCTTTGTGCTTCCTCCACCTTTCATCTGTTAAATCAAAATTCTACACTCAGAAATTCCTGTGCCCATTTCAGCCTGAAGCAATCAAGTCTCCAAGTGGTGAGGCCCCTGGGGTGACCAAGACCACCCTGGACAGCAGAGCTTCAGGGCCAGGGCTGGTGGCGTGCACGAGTTAGAGGAGCTCAGAGAAGACAAGGGGTGGCTCTGAGGATCTGTGCACAGCCGGCTCTGGGCCTCCCAGGGCAGGGACGAGAGCTGGGAGGACATTTGTGCTGGGATCTGAGGCGCTCATCTTGGTGGGCATCATGAGCCCCCAGGAGCAGAGCACCCCCCGGGGGGCCCGGGAGCACCCCCATGCCTGCGGCTGGCTGATGTGGCTCGCCCAGCGTTCTCTTGCTGGCCCGCGGCTTCCTCTGCTTCTAGCCTCTAGCATGGCCTTCTTAGCGCCCTGCTAACCCAGTGTGTGTTTGCCACAAAAACATGCGAGTAAATGAATGCAGAAGAACATCAGCAGTGGGCGAGGTGCCAGCTACCCCGCTGGGGAGAGCAGGATGGTGCATTTGGGAACATTAAGGTGAGCCAAGGTCCATCCGTGGGACATGTTCCCGGCCAACAGTTCCAGCAATGTGGAAACTTACGGGCCAGCGTGGGTCATCCACAGGATTCAGATCTCGCTGACTGGAGGTGTGGGCAACTGGGACAGGGCTCTTTCAAGTCCCAAGTTCAAGGATTTTGTGTCCAGCCGTGTGATACTGAGGAGCTCCCAAGGCCAGAGTTGGTGCCAGGCATAGTGGTCTCCAGTTCAGGCTCGGGGTGCTGCCGCCAAGTGAAGCAGCAGCAGCAGCAGCAGCAGCAGTTCCGCTGGAGGGAGGGACCCGCAGGAGCTGCTGGGTGCAGGGGCTGCGGGTCACCCGGTGAGTGTCTCACACACAGAATCCTGAAGAACGGCCATGCCAGCGGGAGGAGGGAGAGAGCCGAGTCTTCCTGCGCTAGGGCCGCCTGTGTGAGGCCAAGAGGCAAGGACGCCCTTCCGCGCCCAAGGACAGTTTGGCTGGAGCCCTGGGCTCCCTGTCCAGCTTGGCAGACAGCCACTTCAGCAGCTCTGCTGGCCTTTTCCCGGTCTCTGAAATAATGCAAGCTGATAGGGCAGACAGGAGGGTGAGTCAGAGCCCCTGCAGTGTCCCCTGTGCCCAGCGCCTTCCGGCCCATCCCCTGACCTCCTCAAACTGGGGGCAAGGGCAGGGCAAGGCGTTTGCAAGCCGCTCAGGGGCTGAGGGGCAGGCTGGACGCACCAGCAGGGCGCAAGGCGTTCCTACCCTGCCCTCCCCCGGGGGCTGGCCTGAGAGCTGCGGCTTCCTGCGCGTGGCCGTACATCAAGGGCAGGACAGCTTTGGTGGTAGTGACAATATATGGGAGTGCCGCCTGGCTCATATTAGGTGGCGGGAAGTAGGTCAATATTGTCTAGAATAATGAACTTGAGTTTAATCAACATATCATAAGCAAAATTATGTGGAAAAGCTTAGCAAGTTAGTGTTGCTGTATTGGGTTATTTGACTACTTAATCTTCTAATGCATGCACATAATAATGCTGTAATTTTACATGTGGCTAGAAATCATTTTTCTACAATCATGCAAGTGTATTTAACAGCATGTTAGTCATCCATCCTGCTGTATTTGTGGGGCATGTTTTAGGTCGTGCCCAGTGCTGGCATTGGGCTCCTGTGCATTCAGGCCTGCAGGCAGCATGTCACTCTTGCTGTGTAGTAGGTACTCAGTAAAACTGAGTCAAAGAGGAGTAGGGTGTGACCATGGCTCACCAGGGGCTGTCCTCTGGGATGGACAGGCTGGCGCTGCCACCAGAGGCCAGGCTCTGGCTGGACGGCTGTGGAGGCCACTTACCCGACCTGGCTGCAGCTCCCTGGAGGGATTTCTGCAAAGAGCCTCCTTCAGATGACTACTGTCATTGTCGTTGCCACTACCAGCACCAGAGAGAAGTCCCTATATCTCATAGACATCTGAGCCACTGAACCCACAAAATCCACAGGCCAGGAGCTCTGTGAGTGGTGAGTGGGGTGGGTGTTAGGCCTTGCTCAGGCCCTGCTGCTTCCTGTCCTTGGGAGTTCTGATGCCAGGGGACTCGTGACCCTTAATGGCTCCCTTTGGGGACTCACGGTGGTATTAGTGGTCAGAGGTGGTCACGAGGACAAGTGCCCTGCACACTGCAGACTTGCAGGCGCTCAGTCCCAGGCCAGAGGGACAGGACCTGGGCTCCACTGTCCCACCTGAGGGTCTCCTCTCCTTGACAAGCAACCTTCAGAGTAGAGCCGCTGGCAGCAGAGAGCATCTGCATGTGCCCAGGACAGCGGAGCCTCTGATAGGCCTTGGGGACCTCTGGGGTCAGTTTTCTCTGCAGTGAGGCCATCTCGACTGGCATCTCTGAGCCTGGCAGGGGGCAGCAGAACCTGCCCAGTGCTGCTGCTGGGGCGAGCGCCTCACGGGCCGCTCTGCGGAGGCTCTGGTGCCACTCCAGTCAGGACAGGGCCTTCACATCTGTGCCGGTGGAGACAGTAGCAGGAGCAAGGGTTTTCTATCTGTACAGCGCAGGGTGCCCAGGGGTGTGTGGCAGCCTGACGGGGTCTGGCTGCAGTGGTGACACTGGTTGGGGAGCAACTGCAAGCCTCTCTCCACGCAGAGGGCAGGGGATCCTGGCCCCAAGGTACTTGACGGGATTATGATTCTGAGGGAAGGCATTCTTCATCCAGGAAATTCCAGGCTCAGGCTCCCTCCTTCATGATCTTGGGGCCTCGGGTCCAGCCAGGACACAGGTGTGTGGCAGTGTGGGGGGCAGCGCCCCATGGAGGCTTCCTCACCTGGCTCCTGCCGAGCTACCATTCACCCCGGCAGCTTCCTCTGCACGGGGCCTAGGCTCCCGCGTGGGTCCAGCCAGGGGCTGGCTTCAGGGCACCCCGCCTCCCAGTATCCTTGGGCTGGCTTGGGCTTCCTCCCGACATGGCCATCTTGGGGTGGTGACTGCTTATACCCCATCTCTCCAAAGAGAGAGAAGGTGACATGGGGGTCTGGACCAAGCAGAGGCCAGAAATCCTCCTGCCACGGCCTCCTACATAGTTGGTCCCAGAGAGGCTTAAGATCCCATGTCACTGTTGGAGGAGAGACAAGAGCTTTTGTGACCCTCCTGAGCCCTCCACCACATTACGGAAGCATTTACCTCTGGGTACCCCTGAAAGGTGTGAACGGGGGAGGTAGTGTTCCCTGAGGCCTCTGCCAGACACCGCAGGGCCTGGCTGCCACGGCTCTGGGGTAACGTGGCTGTCCCCACGGCAGCCACACATGGCGGGCACACAGGAGACACATGGACCACACAGGTCTCATCTTGGCTCTGGCTCAGGCTGGAGACGGGCGGGCCCTTCCTTCTCCTCAGCCCACCTGATCTGCCATGACACCACCCTGAGAAGGGAAGCTCTCAGGTCCCAAGGGCCCACCCAGGAACGGTCCTGGGATGGGAGATAGGTGGGGACAAAGAGGGTCCACAAAGAGGTGTGGTCCCTGCAGACTGGGGCCCCTGGTCCGGCAGGTCGATGATGGCCCGTGTGTGTACAGCCTGGCTTTCTGCTCCTGGGCATAGCTGGAGGGGCAAGGTCTGGGTCAGGAAGCTGCGCCTCGCATATCCCCAGGAGCAAAGACTTCTCCCCGGAGTGAACACCCACAGGCACAGGAGACGTTGGCCTCAGAGTCCCCTGCTGAAGAGAGTCCAGCCTCGCCTGGCCCTGCCAGTCGGTACCTGGCAGGAGAGAAGTGCTGAGCTGGGCAGGTGCCGCCTTCTGCCTGCTGTCAAGATGTTGTGTCCCCAGCTGATGGGGGTCACGATACTGCCCTCTGGCCGGGCACCTTCTGCCTCTGCGGCCCATGCCTGCAGGTGTCGAGGGCGCTTCCCATGCAATTCCTCCTCCCCCTACCTGCTGGGGGGTAAGGGCGTCCAACACCCAGCTTCCTGCATGCCAGAGCCACCCTTCCCTGCCCTTTGCAGGACAAAGACAGACAAATCAGACCTCAGGAATCAAGGAGCTCAGAGGAGCTGCGAGAGGGCAGGCAGAACCGAGCCCCTTCTGGGTCTTACGGAGGCTAAGCGGGCCCACTGAGGACTTGGTCCGTGAGCACCGAGGGCCACAGTGCCAGGCTGTGCCTCCTTCCGGCCCACCCTGACCCCCAGGACCTCATGTTCCCTGCTCTCTACACCACTGTTGCAGACCCAGGGACCAAACCTGCTCTGGTGGGGCTCAAGGGGTCGGTATTTTCCAGCACACTTTGAAAGCTGGAATAAGGCTTCATGAAGGACTCGGACTTGCACAAGTTCTCTTACAGGATCTTTCCTTTTTTACATGTAATTTTTTTGTTTGTGTTTTGAGACAGTCTTACTCTGCATTCCAGGCTGGCTCTGAATTCACGATACAGCCAAGGTTGGCCTCCAACTTGAGGCCCTCCTGCCTGAGCTTCCCAGGTGCTCCAGGGATCGTGCACCTGAGCCATCAATGTCTGGTTGCTTACTCATTTCTGCTGTCTGTGCTGTGAGCAGCTAATCTGTTCCCAGGGGTGTGGCCTCCAGTGACCTAAGCTTTGCGGACACAGCATATGCGCCAGCTGCAGTAAGGGGTCCCACAGATAGCCGGAGATGTCTACGCAGCAGGTGGCCCTTCTGCCCTGGTCCTGATGGAGGTGTCAGCTGACCGGCTGCTCCCAGCCTCTCTCACTGGCCAGCAGAGCTGTCTGTGTGTGGCGCCCTCCTTGCTCCCCCTCTGCATGTCTGTGCCTTTGTCCCCTCCAGTCCCCCTGGATCAGAGCCACCCAGTGACTGAGTCCAACACAGCAGCTCATGGGGCAGCTGTTGTCCAGCGTGGCATGGCCCCAGGTGCCGTCCTCTGGGCATGGCGGGGGCCCTGCTGTGCAGGGCACTCACAGCTGGCCAGCACAACTTGCTCACATCTTGTCACCCATGTGGTTACCATGAGGGCTGAGGGACAGTGGGTTAGACAGTGAGGTGCCACCCGGACGGTGGTGACCTTCGCTGGTCCCACCTGGGCTGTGGACACCGCATCTTCCTCCCTACTCCTGACAGATCACCGCTGCCATGGAGAAAGGCGTCCACATACCCAGCCGCACGGAGGCAAGCCTGCTGCGGGCCTGGGGGCAGCCTGGGTTCTTGGATGATGGAGCAGTCGCTCCTCTTTCTGGGAAGGCCAGATGTCACCCGTTTGCACGCGGAGGGCATTGCAGAGCCAACAAAACACCTTCCTGCCACCGCGGTGGGTGCGAGCTGCAGCTTTGTCTCTCTGATCATGTGCCAGGGATCTGCTGCCTCTCGATGAGACGCAGCCTGCAAGTCATGTACATAAGCTCCGTCAGCAGCCCGAGAGCGCGTTTCCTTTGCCAGTTGTCTGATGATGCAAGCCTCGGCCGCCCTGGTCAAGCTTCCTGCCTGCTCAGGAACGTCCTGTGGCTCCCTGCTGCCTCAGGGGCCAGGGTCAACACCCGCCTCCTCTGCGGGCTCTGTGTTTCTCTCCTGCTTGCAAGCCCAACTCTCTCCTTGACATCTCAGCTCCACCTGCCCACCTCCCTGGCAGGACAAGGTCCCACTCGGCCACTACCTGCCACTCTGGACTCTCTTATCATTTTCCTTTTTGGGGAAATACAGGAATTGAGGCCAGGGTCTTTGTCCTGAGCTGCATCCCCAACCCTCCCCCTTTTATTTTGAGACAAGGGCCTCTCTGAGTTGCTAAGTAGCCTAGGCTGGGTTTGAACTTGCTTTCCTCCTGCCTGAGCCTCTCAGAGAGTTGGGATTGCAGGGGTGCACTGTCGCGCCGGTGCAGCCCGACCCAGGGGACCTAGAACGCAGCAACGACCCCTCATGTCTGGGCGTCTCGGCAGGCCTGGGTCTTGCGCTGTGGAATGCAGCAAGGATGGGCTCTGCTGGCCCAAGGTTCATGGCTGTGCGTGGCAGTGAGGCAGTCTTTCCAAATCTTGGGCTTGTTTTCTTGCTTAGCAATCATGGGTCTGAAATTAAGCCATGATTTATTTATTTGAGTGCCCCAAATATTTTGAACCGTAGGCTTTTTAACCCTGTGAGACTTTGTCCAGTTGACTTGAGCAAAGTGCTCCAGGATCAGTGTGGTCCCTCCTGTGTGGCCTAGGGCCGGGGACAGTCTCACATAGAGGGGACACATCTATGTCCTGGCTCCCAAGAGATACTACTGTCCTGTTGCTTCTTCCTTCTTTTCTTAATTTTTTTTAATACAGGGTCTCAATACGCAGTTTGGACTCATAATGATCATCCTGTCTCAGCCTCCCCAGTGCTGGGATTACAGGCCTGCGCCACCACACCCGGTTCCAGGGCTGGCATGGCATATGATATGGGAGATTGAATTTGGGAACTTGCGCTTGCCAGGCGGGCACTTTGACCACCAAGCTACCTCCCCAGCCCCTGTCCTGTTGCTTCTAATTAAGCCATGGGCCCCGTGGGCCTCCTGGGCAGATCCCTCTGGCTCCCTCACCCCCCACCCCCGCCTTCTGGGCTGCTGTGCACGCATAGCCGTGCAAGCTAGGAGCAGAGCGTGAGCTCGATCCAGCCAGCCCTGGCTCCTGTCCTGGCTCTGCCCCTCGCCGGCTGTTTGACTTTGAGCAAGTCGTTCAACCTCCCTGTGCTTTTCGGTCTTCAACAGTGAGCCAGAGGCCAGCCACTGCCCCAGTGCAGGAGAGCTGGGGCTGGCTAATAGCTGAACACTGGGATGAAGTGGAGGTCACCACCCAGTGTCACGCATCTGTCGTCCCGCCCAGGAGCCTGAGGCTGTGCATGACAGCGCTGCAGGCTCACCCAGCAGCCTCCTCAGGCCCACCTAGCAGAGCAGCGGGCTGCACCCCGGCGAGCACCCACACTCAGGGCAAGAGCCAGTTCAGCTGGAGGGCTCACTGTACAGCCCCACGATGTCCAGGCCAGCTCAACTGCCCTGCTGTCTGTGGCCACCTAAATGATTATATGGCAAAGGTCCCGACCCAATGCAGGCAGCTGTAAACTCACAGCTACTCAAGGGAGACCTGGACCCTGCACATGCATCCTTCATGCCCTTGATGCCTGTGGGGGATGGCGAAAGAGTTTGGTCTTGGTGGTGGACAGTGGCTCGGGTGGGCGTGGGGGCGGGCCCACAAGGGGTCATCTTTCAGAGCAATGGACAGTCGTGGTTCTCCTGAGGTTTCCTTTTGGAGGGAATTTGGGTGCAGAAAACAGCCTTTTCTACTCTGTGTGCCCTGCCAGTGCTGGAAAAGAGCTCGGAACAGATGGGAGGTGAAGGAAGCATTGTCGCCGGTGGAGACACTAAAACTGCTTGTCAGTGCTGCAGGTGGGTGGGAGGGGCGCCCGTGGGGCAGTCTTGGGAGACAAAGAAATGCAACAAGGGAGGGGCGCAGAGGAGCCCCGTGTGAGGCCTCTGCAGATCTGGGGTGGAGGCTGAGAGAACGGCGCCCTGCCCCTTCCCCAAGCCACGGAGACTTCGATCCCCTCTGGCCCACACTGCCGGTTGGCTGGACAGCAGATACCAGTGGAAATGATGAACCCTCGGTTTTCCCCTCCTCTCCTGCTCTCCATGTGATCTCGATGTCAAGTTGTGCCACCCACAGCATCCTCAGGAACCTGCGTGTTAGCAGGAGGCGACATCACAGAAGCACCCTCCGAAAGGCCAGCAGTGCAGGAGTCCCAGGTTGACCGCTGCTGTCACCTTATCTTATCTTATATTCAGATGCTGATTCCTTCTGGAGAAGGGCACCCCAAGGACACCTCCTGAGACAGGGGACAGTGTGGAAAGGAAGCCCACTGCACGCACATGAGTGCACACGCTTGGGAGGCTTTGACGCTTCCGCAGCTTGATCGTCGGCATTGATTTTTGTCTGTGCTGCTGCTTGACGCTTTTAGGGCTGACCTGGAGCTGGAGAAAGCCAAAAGGGGGCCAGGAGGGGGCCCTGCAGGATGAGCAAGCCAGCTAGAAGGGTGTAGCTGGCAGGTCGCCTCTGCCACCCCTCGCCCGGGCTCACATCCTGAACTCCAGACACGGCGGGTGCAGGAGGGAACTGGAAGTGCCCCTTGCCCGGATGGCCCAGATCCGCTTGGGGCTGGTCTCTGAAACTCCTTTTCGAGGGTGTTGCCCTGAGTTTTTGCTTTCTCCCATTCTTCTTCAGGTTTCACCTCCACAACCTATCAGTGAGCTTTTCCATTGCTGAAACAGGGTCAACACCCACACCGTGAAGGCCTCAAGGCTCAGCGTGGCTCAAGGGCTCAGGGGTTCAGTCTGCGGTCAGCCAGTTCCAGAGCAGGAGCCTCCCGGTGCAAACGCGTGCTGCAGCAGGGTGCTCCGCTGGGGAGCAGAATAGGGGGCAGCGCCAGCGGGGAAACGGGTGGGAGAGAAGGCACAGGGTTGGCAGTCAGGCCTCCCTGACCTCCGCAACACACACACACACACACACACACACACACACACACACACACACACACAGAAGCGTGCCCCATCCATCCCCAGGGATCCCAAAACCAATGAAGTTGACTCCACCAAATTGCTTTTTGTTCTTCTGAAATAGATTGGATGGGAAGACACAGCGGCCCCACCCTGATGACAGCGGGATTTCTTTGGAAATTGTTTTAAAAAGCAGGACCTCCTGTCCTTGCTGGCAAGCCACAGTGACACAGTTACCTTGAGAGCAGCTTGAAATGCCAGCCCCTCCACCACTGGTCCCCACAGCTCTGTGCTCTCCCCCCGTCATCGAGGAGAGGGTCCTGGGCAGGGCCACGTGGGCGTGGGTGCTAGCTGAGCCCCCTCCGATGCTCAGGGCCCCCAGCTGGCCAGTCCTGTGTGTGCCAAGAATCTGAAATTCATACCAATTCAGAGATGTCGCTGAGGTAAAGAGAAGGCGCACCGTTCTTCCCCCCACCGTGCGAAGCAGGGGCAGGAGGCGGCGGCCTGCCTCTAGGTAGCTGCCTTTGCCGGCGCTGGGGGGACGCCGCCGGCACTGCCGTGACAGATCTGCCGATTCCCAGCCTCGCTTCCCAGTTTTCCCTCCAGACTGGCAGCCCTGGAAATCCTAGGCTGGGCCCACAGAGATGCTTATTGCTCAGAGTTACTTGCTGATTGAAGAAATGAATATGTTTTATCAAAATAAGCACTTGAGGGAAAACATTTAATTCCGGTGATCTAACTTCCTATTTGACTAACTCATCTCCACTTTCTCTGAAGCCGGCCTCGGCCTAGACCTGCACCAGCCTGGGTGGGCGGCTCTCAGGGGGCAGTTCCGGCCCCGTGGGAGCTCTGGCAGCATCTGGGGAGAGACCTGCCTATCCCACCTCGGGCTGGGTCACAGGGGTCTTCCGAGGGGCCCTGGGGATGCCCCATGCTCGGCAGCTGTGGGACACACCTGCACACACAAGGTGGCCCTCCCGAGGGAAGCAGCATCCTTTGGCCCCAAAGTCTGCGGCATCAGACTGGGAAAACCTGCTGGGACCTCTTCCTCAGGCCCCTGCATCAGGGACCCTTGGGTGGCCCGTCTGTAATTTAGGATTTCTGTGGTTTCCCCTGTGGCTCCCGAGATGGTCAGTGTTTCCGCCCATCATTCCAGACTCCAGGGGATCCATGAGCAGCAGGACCAGGGCAAGGGCAGGGGGCAGGGTGCACAGCTGTCATCCGTGGTAAGCTCCTGCGTCTGACACCCTCCTCTCTGTGTCCCTGGGGGAAGTGGCTCCAGAGAACTCTGGGGCTTTACAAGCATCAAGGGATGCAAAGCTTACAGCCCAATGTGAGGGAAGGTTCTGGAAAGGTCCTGGTTGTGGTAGGAGGCTGCTGGCCCCTTCTGGCTGCAGAGCTGGCCCCTCACACCAGTGGGGATCAGCACAGTTCACCATCTTCCCTGTCTGCCTGGTCAAGAGCTGCAGCTTTGTGGCTCAGGAGCAGGACTCGCACGTGTGTTCCACGGCTGTGGCTTGGAGCACATCAGGGAAACCAGGGAAGCCAGGGCTTCGCCTCCTGCAGGAAGCCGGGCTAGCATTCTGCTCCTAGCATGCACAAGCCCTCCGCCTCACAAGGTGGACAGAGCGTGGAGCCAGGCTGGGCTCTGCAGGCACTGGGCTTTCTTTTCACAGAGCATCGGACCCAGTGGGGCCACATCCTGAGTCACTGGATGCCACCTCCTTTGTGGGAGAAGCCACTGTCAACTGGGGCACACTTGTTCTGGGGTTCAGGTAGCACCACGTGGAAGGACGCCTGGCCCAGGTTTGCACTAACCCCGCCCACCCCCGGGCATCGCTGCCCGCCCTGGGCAGCAGGGGGGTGCCAAAGTCATGCCCAGTAAGTACTCCAGGAAGCAGGGAGCTGACTTCCTCTTCTTCCTGTGGGACTTCTGGGGACCATCAGCATGCTAATGTGATGAGCTTCTCCACCAGCATGGACAGGGAAGCTTTTCTGGACTTGTTTTATTCATTTCGCAGGTAATTATTATGTTCATATAAATGCAAAACACCACGCGAAGCTTGGGCCGGCACATAATCAGACACGAGTCCGCCTTCCCCCACGTCCAGCGTGTTGGGCGGGGCTGGAGGAGAGCAGGGGAGGAGGCGCTTCAGCGAGGGATGCGTGTGACCCAGAGGGGAGGATGGCTCCAACGTGAGGACTCCCAGAGACAAGCGAGGGCTTGGTAACGGAGACACCATCGAGTCACAGACGGGACAGAGCACCCCGGCCTCAGGAGCAGAGGCGTGAGCGCCCTGTGTGGCCAGGAGACACACACAGTTCCTGAGGAATTGAAGCCCAAACATCAGGAGGGTTGGGGGCGGGGCACACACGGGTCACAAGGATGGGGGAAGGGTCAGCACTCTGCGACTGTGTGTGTGCAGGGCAAGGCAAGGTCGGGGGTATGGCTCAGCTGTGGGTGGCTGGTGATGAGGAACACGGAGGTGACAAGAGAGGGAGCTTTCTAGATGACATCCTTGAGGTTTAGAACGGACTTCGTCTACTTAAACGCTCTCACATGGCCGAGAGCACACACCACAAGGACGCAGCGACAGGAACTGTCCCCAGTGAGATGCGCCCAAGTCCCCAGCCCCCGCCTGCACACCCAGCCCAGTGCTCCAGCCTTTCCAAGAGAGGCCGCCATCCAGGTCCTGAATCCCAGGGCAGGCTCGCCTGCTTGCGATTTTATGTACAGGAGCCGAGATGCAAGCTTGCCCTCGTGTGAGCAGCTCTTCCTCGCGTGTGGCATCAGGAGTGGTTCGTCTGGGTTCTGCCCTCATTCCCGTAGCCGCAGAATTGCCCTGTGCAAACACCCGATGATGCTTCTATGTGGCCGATGGGTGCGTGGCCCAATTCCCGTGGTGGCCACTGGGGTGAGATGGCTGGGTGTGGCAGCCCGCCCATGCCACTCTGTGCATCCCCCTCCTGGGAGGCGCAGGGACACACCGGCCCCACGTTGGGCGAGACCCCAGGCTGCTCTGTCACATCCTCCGGCTGCCATGGGAGGCCCAAAGCGTCGCCTGGTTGGTGCTGAGATGCGTCTGTCGAGCTGGCTGCGGTCAGTTTGCAGCGGGCTCCTCGGCCACCTGCCGTCCGCCCCCTTGGTGGTGAGCGAGGTCAAGGGTCAGCAGGGTAGCTGCAGTGCGGCTGTGCCCACCTTGTGGGCACTCGTTCCAACCTTCAGCCCATGTGCCTCTGCGTGTGTCAGTCTTCCTAAGTGCTTCAAGGTGGGTGTTTACTTCTAAGTTCTAAACTTTCTCTTTGATTTAGTTTGTAGCTTCCAGCTCTCTGCCAAAATTCCGTGTCTTGCTCTTAAATTTCCTGAGCACGTTAATCGCTGTTGCTCGGAGTCTGCCCCTAAAATCTCGACGCCTGACTCCCTGTGGGTTCATCTCGAGCGTCTAGTTTTCTCTCTTTTCACCACATTCTTCTGTCTCTGAAGATGAGGCGGCCGCTGAAAGGTGGCTGTGCCTCCGAGCCGCCTGTGGCTGGATGCCCTGAGCCTAACTTCATCTCCCAACCCTGGAATGACAAGATCGGCCAGCTTGTCTTGGACTCTTAAGCGCGACTTCCCAGGAGTCGAACCGATCAGCAGCAGCACTCGCGGGAAAGCGGCACCACATCGGCCCCTTCCGTTCACACCCCTCCTCTCCTGTGGTTTTAATGTTTCTGCTGTGCTTTTCCGTTTCTCCGATTTATTTAAGGTCCAGGCGGAGCTGGTCTGATTCTGATCTGTCTTCCTAGGCCACAGCCCTTCCTGTCCCAGGAGCTGGCCAGGGTGCTGGCTGACCCTGCGCTCCCTGCAGCCAGGATCCTCCTGCACCTGCTCGCCCCCCAGACTCTCCACTTCTGCTCTCCAAGTCAGCAGATGCTGCAGGATCTGAAACAGGCTTGCCTGGCACGGCCACACGAGGGAATCTGGGTGCACACTGAACAGCCCAAGAATCGGTCTTCAGGGGTGGACAAGGCAGGGGCCAAGGGCACCCCCAAGGTGGTGGCCTGCGACTTGGAATGGTGGCAGCACCGCATTTGGGGCAAGCTGGAGATCGACCAGGAGATCAGCTTGCATCGTGATGGACTGGGGACACCGGATATTCATGGAGAGATGGAGACAGTGAAGGCGGGGAGACTGAGCGTTCGGATGTGCGACTCTGCGGTTTGGCCAGAAGGGCCTGGCTGAGCCTGCAGCTGTGTCGTTGTCAGGTGGGTCAGTGGGGAGCCTGGGCTTCCTGAGCTGTAGGCAAGGAGGTTTCCCCCTTGTATTGAGGAGGAGGAGCCGGGAGGGCCTAGAGGCGGGCAGCCCTGAGAAGAGGGCCTCAGCGGCTCCATGGTTAGGAAGCTGCGGAGGTTAAGACAGCAAGAGAGAGATGAGGAGGAGGGGCCCTGGAATGGAGAAAACGCAAGAGCACGTGCTGCGTGGAGGCCGAGAGCAGAAGCCCGCTGTGGGAAGGCCCCAGTCATTATGGAGAGAGGTGTCTGAGAAAGAGCGGGTGGCGAGTCCGGGGCTCTGTGATGCTCCTAGGCCTGCATAAGAGTGGCAGCTTCACAGAGGCGGGTGCTTGCTGGTGCAGGGCAGAGGCCAGCCCGGGAAGGTGCCAATGTCTTCGCAGGGGTGTCTTGGCTGGTGCCAAGCGCCTGCGAGTGTTCAAAGACGGAAAGCGCCTGGCAGCTGCGTGGTCTCTGGCTACCTGGTTCCTGGTGAGGGCCTATGGCAGCCCGTCCCCAGGGGTCCCGGAGTGGGTGGGCTGCCTGTGACCCCAGAGCCAGCTCCTTTAACCACTGTGACCTGGTGCAGTGCCAGGGGACTCCCGGCTCCTGCACTCCTCTGTCCCTCGACTGTTTGTGGCCATTCCCAAGGGGTAGGTGTAATGGGTTATATCTGTGAAAAATCACTGGGAGGAACCTCGTGTCCTCACTAAAATGGTTTCCTGTTACCTACTCTGAAAATCAGTGTGGCTCTTGTTATTTTCCTATTGGGCAATGCTGGCAGGAACCTCTAGCTCCTTGAGTGCTGCTTCCTGGCTCAAGTATAGATCCTTCAGCCTGCTAGTGCTGTACACAGCTGATGCGTTTCCACCCTAACGGTATCTTGTAAAAACAGCTTACTTAGCCGGCCCCATCTGGGGCAGGTTACCTCCTAGTCATCAACAGCTTGCAGCTGTGTCAACAAAGCTTGCTATAAAAGGCTGAGCTTAACTTTGTTTTGAGGCTGGTTGACACCTCCCTGTGTGGAGTGTGGCTGGCCAGACACCACACTGGCTAATAAAGGCTTGCCAAATTCCAATCTGTTCCGGTCTCGGTCTCTGTTCAATTTGAACCTGGAACAGCAGGGCCTGTCACTGGTGCTGACATGATAGTCTCTTCCCTTAGTGACTTGAGGGGCTCACGCTGCGTGTGGCCCCTTGGCTTCCCCCTGGCCCTGCCCAGACTGCTAAGTGTTTTCCTCTCCAGTGTCTTTCTTCTGCTTGGAAGCAGGAGCTAGATGGGATCCAGGTTCCCTGGGCTGCCAGGGCAGGAGCCCACGGAAAGTGCTGCCTGTCACCCAGTCCCTATAGCCCTCCTCCAACATGCCCTCAAGTCCTGCCCCCAGCTCGGGCTGCTCCCTCAGCCCCTGAAGGGCTGAGCATTGCCCTGTCCCCACGCAGAGCTGGCTTGCTAAGGGGCTGCTGCTTCTTGCCCGACAACCCTAGGTGGAGAGTTCGCGACCCTCACTCATGATCACTGAGCTCCAGGCGCAGGTCCCTGGGGCACCCTGGGTGGTGGAGCCAGGGCTGAGATGCCTCTGGCCTCATCAGTCCTTCCCACAGCAGCCAGCTCTGTGGAGGTGAAGAGTGCCCAGAGGTGCGACAGGCCTGTCCCTCCAAGGACGTGCTCTCTGGCTACCTGGTTCCTGGTGAGGGCCTATTGCAGCCCATCCCCCAGGGGTCCCGGAGTGGGTGGGCTGCCTGTGACCCCAGAGCCAGCTTGATTCAGATTCAGACTGATTGATTCAGACTTCCACGTCCTCAAGAAGCTGGGACTCGGGCTCCCTTCTCTTGCTGGTGAAAATTAATTTCCAGGTTGCAGTTTTTAAAAAGTGAAACTTAAAATTTAGTGAGAAGTCTTCTCACTGTGACCCTTGATTGTGAGGGTGACAGGAAACTCAGAGAGCTGGAGAAGAGGACCCGTCATCAACCCAGGTCCTCCTGGACCTAGCACAGGTGACATGGGGGGCGTTCTGCCTGGCCTGGGAATAGAGGCTCACTTAACCCAGAAATGGACTCTGGCTTTGGTGAGATTGTTCCATAATGGGAAGATAGACAGCAAATAACACAGAGGAACCTGTAGTTGAAAAGCACTGTACAATCAACACAGCGGATGTGAGGGTTGGCAGGCCCAGGCACACTGGGGGGAGACCAGCGACAAGGTGGGGGCGTCTCCATGGCAGGCACAGAGTCAGGCAGGGAGGGCATCTCATCCTCTGGGGCCTTCTGGTGGCTCTGAGGCAGACTAGAGGATGAGTGACTTGGGGAACCCCGTGGCAGCACCTCTATCCTCAGGCTGGGGTGCAGTCTGTCCCAGCTCACCCACAATTAGTTGCACAGTTGTGGGGGGCAATCACAGAGAGAAAGAACTGTGGGGAAGCAAAGGAGACAGTGTCCCAGCTGGGAGCCACCTGGTGGCTTCGTGACCACAGTGAGGATGTGCAAGGGGCCCGAGAGGATTGCTAGGTGTGCACCATGTGTTCCCAAACACGGGGGTGGGGGGAGAGGCCAAGATGCTGAGGCGGGACATGGATCCAACCCAACATCCAAGGCAAATGGTGTTCTCTGGGGTACACGAAGTGATCTAGTTCAGGGCTTTGGAACCAACCTACCTTGCCCTTTCTGGGGGGCCATTTCTTGGGGTTTGTATCAGTTAGGATTCTGCAGAGAAACAAAAGTGATCAGATTTTACTTGCCAACAGAGATGCCTTTAGGGAACCGACTCATACAGTGGCAGTTTGGCAGGTCCGAACTGTGACAGGGAGCAGGTAGCCAGGAGGGCACTGCCGTTGGAGCCCAAGGCCCGTCCTCCTTGCTGGGCACTGGAAGTTCAAGCCCAAGATCATGTGACAGCAGAACCTCTTCTGCCAAAGTACATGGCCTTTGGCCCTGTTTAGGCCTTCAACTGATTGGTCGAGACCCGCCCATGTGAAGGCACCAACCTGCCTTCCTTCAGTGGTCAGCTTACCCCAAAACTCCCTTACAGAGAGCGTCAGGAGGGACTTACCCAGCAGACAAACAGTGCTGGCCAGCACTGGGCTGCATCTGGAACCCTAGCTTCTCATGCCTGGGAGAGGTGCCAGCCGGCCCGTGCCCCCTCCAGGGCTCTGTGCTCGTGCACCAGTCCAGGAAGCCAGTGGGACTCCCTTGTCCACCCAACCGCCACCCCCTGAGAGCTGTTAGCTCCTGCCTGCAGGAGCTCAACTCAGACAGATGTCCTTGTACACAGCCAGCCGGCAGCTGGGGCCCCGGGGTGAGGTGGTATCTTGTCCCCAGGGACCTCTGGGCCATCTGTCCCTCTAGGCACAGCCTGGACACCACTGGAGTACGTGGAGGCTCCGCCAGCTGCACCCTGCTGGTCTCCTTGCGTGGCGGTGATGGTGTAGGCCCTCACCCCTGTGAATCAACAGCTGCTGATTCTGTTCAAATAATCCAATTTGAAGTTCTGTTTCTGGAACGCAGACAGCTTCCTGCGCCCAGGCAGAACAAAAGAACACGCAGGGGCCATAATGGGAGATATTCTGGGAGCTGCAGACAGAGAAGCCAACAATCTGTTCCTGTGTGAGGGCTCTGACCCCTGGAAAGGAAGGAAAACAGGAGAAGCAAGCTGGGAGCAGAGGACATAAATATTTCACTTCCAGCGCTTCTGCAGGAGGAGCTGAGCACATGTTGCCTCTGGTCCTTCTCCGCCTCTCCCACCTCCAAAGTCATCTTTGAAAAGCTGCTGGAGACCTGGGCAGGGAAAGGGCAGAAAATGTGTTTCACTGATGCAAAGGGGGCCAGCTGGAGAGAAGAGAGAATGGTGCTCTCGGCTCCTGCTGGAGCTCTGGAGGGAGCTACGCATTCTCCTGGAGGGCGCCCAAGGTGGTCAGGAGGTGTGAGGGCGCGGCGGGGTGCACTGCTTCCTGCAGGACTCGCCGCTGTGCACAGGGTCTGCCCAGGGGATGGGACCCAAATCAACAAGGGAGGCTGGGTGGCCCGCTGGCCTTCTGCCCGGTGTCGTGTCTCAGTACTGCTTGGCTGCCCGGATGGCAGAGCCGTCCACACTTACAGGTCACTGCCAGGCTTCATGAGGGCGGCAGCAGCTTGGTGTTCACAAAGCCGTAGCGGAGGCCCCCGCTGTCCGTGTTCCATGGAGCCCACCTGGCCGGCTGCATGGCGCCATCCCCAGAGGGGCGACATCTGCTCCACCTACGTGCACGTCCTGGCCAGGGCGCTCAGCACCCTGGGGACAGTGTCCTCTGTCTGTCCCCTCTCTCTTTAGTTTTTTAAAAAAGAGATAAACAGTAGTAAAAAAAAATAGAAATAATACAGAATTTTGCTAAAAAATGATAGCAATTCAACAATGGTTTTTGTATTACATATTGTTGTCTTCACATTAGTTGTTCAGGTTGCCATCCCCGCAGAAAGAATGGCTGGCATCAGGAAACCAACGGACAGCAAGCGCTGGAGGGGCTGTGGGGACAAGGGAGCCCCGCTCCACTGTTGGGGGGAGTGCGGGCTGGTGCAGCCTCTCTGGGAATCAGTGTGGGGACTCCTCTAAACGCTAGGCACGAGGTCCCATTCACCCCAGCTATTCCCCGTCTGGGTATTTTTCCAGAAGACGTGAAAACATCATACCACAGCAATATATGTGCACCCGGGCTTATGGCGGTGCGATTTGTCACAGCTAAATCTCAGACACGACTCTAATGCCAATCAACCGAGTGGTAGATGAAGATGTGATGTTTTGTACAACAGTGTTTCAGTTACTTTCTACTCATTGTTGGGACAAAATGCCCAGTGCCCAAAATGAAGCAAGGAAAGGTTTCTTTGGCTCACAGTTTGTGCAGGGTTCAGTCCCTACTGGCTGGCTCCCGGGCAGCGCGGCACGTGGCAGGGGCAGCAGTTCACGGCAGCAGAAAACAGCGAGGAGCAAAGGGAGGGCCGGCAGCTGCGCTCCTGGGCAGCCTCGCTCCCCTCCTTCAACTGTAAACAGGCGACCCCGGGCCGAAGGTGCAGAACTCACACAGTGTCCGGGCCCCACTCTTGCACAGGATGAAGTATATTTATAAAGTAAGAACCCTGGCTCCCTGCTGAGTCACTTAATTAAACTTCTAAATTCCCAAGTTGACACATTGTATGAGCCAGTACACATGGAGTATTACTCAGCTCTAAAGAGAGATAAACTGGAGGCTTTTCTAGGTAAACGGATGCCATTAGAGACCATCCTCATAAGTGACACAAGTCAGACCTGCATCTGTCTCCTCTCCTGACGGAGCCCATGGAATGCAATGCCACCGAGGCCAGGGCGGCCCGATGGGCCCCGCGTCCGCCACGGAGAAGGAACGGTGACACCTGCTCCAGGCTGCTTGCGCCTTCCCGGGGCTCCTGCCGACCACGGCCATCTCCATCTTCCCCTCAGGCAGAGTCAGCCCGCACCTCTACCTGCTCACCCAGGGGGCGCCCTGGGGGCCCGAGGAGGGGGTGTCTCTGTCTTTGCTTGGGGTGCGCACTTCTCAGCGGCTCCTCGGGGGCTTTGCCTTCAGCTTCCCCACCACTTCTGTCTCATCCTGCCTCTCTGCTGGTCCTCCTTGCTCCTGTCAGGTGCATCAGTACAGCTCCTGGCCCTGCCCGCCACTTCCCAGGAGCCTCCCCAGCCCTGCAGCCCCGCACCGTCTGTCCCTGTCTCCCACCCTGCCCTGTGCGAGCACTCTTACGCAAGCACTCATGCCTCTGCCTCCCCACAGGAAGCTAGCGTCTGCAGTCTTCTTTTCCTGACCCCAGAAGGGACGAGCATGTCGCACGCTCACTCTGGGCAACGCCTGCTCTCCCGAGGCTGTTCCTGACCCTCGGCTCACTCACCTCCGCTGGGAGCTCCCGTACTCCCTGGGGTGGGGGAGGAGCAGGGTGTGCGCAGGGCTGCGGTGGTCAGGCAGCCCATTCTGCAGCAGCCACCTCTCCATCTCAGCGAGCGTCTGTACATTTAATTTTTCATTTAAAAAAAATCAGATTTGCTGTTTCTGTGATAACAGAAAAGTCTGTCTCAGGCCACGAATCGCAATGACTTGAAATCGCTCCCGAATCCAGCCCTGCTTTGCTCTGATCTGTCACCAGGAAGCAGCCTCAGCCCTGCCCTGATCAGGGTAGGACCACCCCAACTTCCAAGAGAACCCCAGCCGGCCCAGAGTGGGGATGCAGACTCCCCCAGGCCCAGCGGGGCAGGGCTCCCAGGGCGTGGCTGGGGTGCAGCCACCAGAGGCCATGCTCAGCCTCACTGGCAGGTGGTGTGCGGGTCAGAAGCTGCTCTGAGCCCCCTGCTCACCCGCTTCTGCGCTTCTGTTCTGTGTCAGGTCCTCCCCAAGTGGCCGGCCTGATGTCTGTCTAACCCTCGTGCTTCGGCCTCCCGGGGTGTCGAGGTTACAGGCAGGCACCACCACGCTGATTCAACCGAAATTACATTCCACAGCGAAACCCACACAGCCCTGGACCAACTGCAGTGGAGAACGCTGCCGCCACGGAGCTGCACGGAAGGGGCTCTCAGGCTCGCGGCGCCCACCAGAGCTGGTGCACTTCGAAATGGCCCACCGCTGGTCTTGGTGTCCTGACTTCAAGAGTTCTCCCTGGGGCTGGTGAGATGGCTCAGTGGTCTAAAGCACCTACTTAGAACAAGCTTAGCAAAGCACAGGGACCGCGGTTCGATCCCCCAGCACCACATGCCAGCCGGCCCCGCCAACTGGTGGGCTGAGCTGGCCACACACACACACACACACACACACAAAATAAAATAAATAAATAAATAAATAAATAAATAAATTTAAAAAAAAGGGTTCTCCCTTTGCCCCAAACCAGCGAGTGGCCCTGGTCAGCACCCAGACTGTTCTGCCATCTGTCTGGACCATGGAGAGGTGACCTGTGTGGAGCTCCTGGGTGCTGGGAGGGTCCCATGTCCTCTGGGGATCAGAACCAGGTGGTGCCAGGGCCTGAGCGACCCAGCCTGGGACAAATGAGCCATGGTGGGGCCTGGGCTGTTGGAGCCAGGGAGAGGTGCACCCTCCTGGGCTCTTGGGATGCCCCACCCTGCCCACCCTGTGGCCTGTCCTCCTGTGCCCCTGCAGAGCCCAAACCATGAGGCTCCTGGAGGGAGATCCTAGGTGCATGATGATGTGTATCTGCATGTGTGCGTCTGTGTGTGCGCATGTGTGTGTGAGTGTGGGTGCCTGTGCATGTGTGCATGCATATGTGTAGGCATAGGCATGTGTGCGTGCATGTGTGTGCCTATGTGTGTGTATGTATGCATATGTGTGCATGCATGTGTGTGAACGTGCATGTGCATGCATGTGTCTGTGGGCCTGTGCATGTGTGTTTGTACATGAGTGTGCCTATGTGTGTGAGTGTGTGCACCTGTGTGTTAGTGTGCATGCATGTGTGTGCATGTTTGTGTGCATGCCAGTGTGTATGTGCATGCAGATGTGCATGTGTGTGCACATGTGTGCATGTGTAGGCATGCATGTGTGTGTGTGCACATGTGTATGTGTGTGTGCATGTGTGTGCGTGCATGGGTGTACACATGCACATGCACTCAGAACACAGAAGCCAGGGTGACAGCTCTGGTGTCCTTTCCCTGTAGCCACAAAGTGATGAGCAGTGTTTGGGAGACACAGGCTGTGGCTCAAGTGCCCTGGACCCAGAGGAAACGCCCACGAGGCCCTCCCAGCAGGGAAGGCAGCGCTCAGGCTGATCCACGCCGTCCGTCCCTTTGCCCGAGGCTTGTATTTTAGCTGCCAGCACTGTGTGATGGAAAGAGGCCTCCCGGAGGGCAGCGTGGGTTCAGCGTGGCTCGGGGCTGGGCCCCATGACACAGATCCCCAGCGCTACACCTTCAAGGGCTCCTCCCACAGGTCTACACCCACAGGTCTACAGTGATGCCTGGGGAGGCCTGTCCCCCGAAGGGCATCTCCTGTCTGGCACAGCAGCTGGCTTCGTATAACCATTTTTCCAAGGAGGCCAAGTTCCTGTCTTCAGATTCCTTAGGTGACGCCTAGCAAATCACCAGTAGTGACTTATCTATCCAACACTAGGTGCTTGACACCCACTATTTAAATAGGGGTCAGGCATCATCTTTAGACTTACTTATGAGGTACTAAGACTTTAATTTAAAGTTATTTATTAAATGCCTAGCCTTTAAATCCGACGGATTCTATTTGGACGCCCGGTATTTCACGGTCCTGGTGGGCATTTACCTGCCTGCACCTGTGAATCACACGTCCGGCTCCCTCCCATGAGGCAATGATCGAAAGCAACACCGATCCTAGCTGCCCCTGTGGCCGACCCCCCTGCGTTCTGAGTGTGGCAAGGCTGGGCTGGGTGCAGCTGAGCCTTCGGTGACTCCCTCCACCTGGGACTCAGCGCCCAGTGCCACCACGCGGCTTAGCCCACCGCTGTCCCATGAAGGTGGCTGGGCAGGCACTCTGCTGCCTGTGCTGTAGCGACCCGCAGCTCCTGCACACCAAGCACCAGGATGGAGGGACAGGACAGGCAGCTCTCCAGGCCCTTGGGGGGACCTGGGGTGAGCTTGGGCTTCTTCTGTTTCCAGGACTTGCCTGGAGCAGACTCAGATACCCCCCCAGGAGCAGAGAGACTGGGTCAGACGAAGGTGGCTCTGAGGATGGTCTTCACTCCGCATCCCAGGTGTCCCCTGCCCAGATCGCCCTCAGGCCCCACGGTGCCTCTGCACCCCAGGCCCCCCCTCCAGACCCAGCCCTGGGGGTCACAGCACCAACCTTGATCTACCTTGTCCCTGTCCAGCCCCAGCTGCACAGATAAAAGCAAGAGACTCACAGGGGCGGTGGCAAGGCCGGCTCATGTGATGAACGGGGCTCTGATGCCCACCCTGCTGCACTCTCTTCCTCCAGAAGTTTCTGAAATGCTCTGGTTCAACCCAGAACCCGCGACAGCCCGGCTGGGATCCAGCCTGAGCACAGCTTGCCAGTGAGTGCGGGCGTTTGCCCAGACAACGGTCCCTAGAGGGACAAGCACACCTCGGGGGAGGGAAGGAAAAGTCTTCCAGCCCAGAGGGCCCCTGGGTCCTCTTGGGACCGCCATAGGTGGGCAGACGGCTGCACAAGCCAGGACAGCATGGGGTGCTGGTGGAGGTGATGCTTGGCATGGGACCCACGAGGACCCCTCCCCATTAGCAGCCATCCCTCTCGTAGTCCAGAGGACATGAGGTCCAGAGAGGACCACAGCACCCCCGGGGCACCTGCGGCTCTGACACTAGCCAGAATCTCTGCGGAGTGAGACCACTGGGCATGGCGAGGCATGTGCCTCAGGCCGCTACCCTCTGGGCTCTAGCAGCACCTCCAGTGGACGGAAGGCCCCTCCTGCTCCTGCTAGCTCAAGAGAACAGCCTCGCCTGCTTGCATTGTCCCCACTGAGAGCCCCGCACTGTGTCCCTCCCTCTCTCACATTGGCCCTGCCGATGTCCCATCACTGATGCTGCATGGTGGTAAGGTGTCCATCTGTCCTGCTCCTCTGCACCATCCCCAAGCCGGCTGAGGGAGGAAAAAACCACCACCCAACACGCTCACCACCCAGGAGCCCCAGCAGCAGGGCGCGCCCTTCTGTGGGCTGCAGCAGGGGGCAGGCTCCCCTCTGTCCACGCTTGGGCAGGCACAGGATGCAGAGCAGGGCTGACCGGGGGCCCACCCTTCGCGGCCAGTCCCAGCTGAGGCCACCGTCAGAAGGCCGAGCTCCACTCACTCCGCTCCCTCGTGGAACACTGACGCGGCCCTTTTCCTGCCAGCTTCGCCTGCCCGCTGATGTGTCTCCACACTTGTCAGCTCGCTCGCTGGCTCCCAATTGTTCTCGGGCATCTTCTGCCTGACAGAAGGGACTGCTTCCAACCGTGTCATAAACACCAGCTCGACAGCCGGCAGATAGGACTCCTCCTGGAAGCCGAGAATGAAAACGTTCTCCGCGGTGCTCCAAGGTCCCCGATGGACCACGGGGCGATGGAGCAAGACCCAGGGGGGCACGCGGGAAGCAGGCCAGCACCGCTGCCCCCAGATGGCTTCAGCCAAGAAACCAAAGGGAGTCCTGCCAGGACACTGGAAAGACGGCCCTGCAGGAGGGCCAAGCAGTTCAGCAAATTTTATTTTTAGTAATCGCGTCATCGAAGGGTTATTGGCCAAGCCTCTCACCTGGAAGTTTCCAAACAAAGCTCAGGAAGATGGAGGATGGAGAGAGGAGCCCTGCCCTTTGAGAGGAATGGGCAGAGGGCCACCTGTCACCCTTCCACCAGGTACAGGGAGAGGCCTGGGTTAGTGCCACTCGTGGCCTGTTCCTGTCACCTACCGCACTGTGCAGAGCGAAAGAGAAGTGGGCTGGGCCTCCAGCCTCAGGGCGACTCAGCTCGGGGAGAGGCCGGGGTTTGGGTCTGTCTGGAAAGATGGGGGAGTCAGCTTCCAGGAGAGGAGATGAGGTGCATGGGGGATCCAGCCTCACCAGAGTCTGGAGTCACTGAGAGAACCTCCCCAGGGAGCCCAGGCACAGGGCTAGGGCCCAGCTGCCCCACTGAGTGACTGTTTGCCTTCCTAGTTCTGAAGGTTCCACCTTCTGCTGTGGACAGGAAAACAGAGAAAAATAGTTCCGGTCCCACGGCCGAGGGCATCCCCTGGGGGTGCCAGGAAGCTCAAGCCCTTGGGTGCCATCCCCAGAGACCAGTTTGGAGCTTGGAGTCAGTCCACACCTTCGATGGGTACACAGCTTCCAGGCATCCAGTCCATGCCCCACAAGGGTCACGAGGCTGGGTGAGCCCGCCCAGCACCAGCCATGAGCCACGCTTTGGAACTCCGGGCTCCTGATTCCAAGCTGCAGCTTGCAGGCCCACGGACCTGCCAGTATCAGCCGCCATGTCACAGATGCCCACCTGGCCCTCCTGGAGCTCACCGCCGGCCTACAGAAGGCTCCGAGGACACAGCCACAGCTGCAGGCCAAGGTCTCTCACCACAAGGACTGAGCCACGCCCTCCACGCCTGCCTCAGGGCTGCCCTGCCCCTCCGCACGCACGCACGTGTGAGGCTCGCACATCCCCTCTCCCGACCTCGGTCCTCAAGGCCTCTCTGTCTCTGCTCTCACTCTTCCTGTGGGTCCAGCCAGGTGTGAACTGTCCCAGGGCAGGGCTGATGTACATGTCCAGACCCGGCCTGCACAGCACCTGGCTCCAGGGTCCCCAGTGGCCCTCGCTTCCTTCTCGGGGTTTGTTGGTTCGTTCTGTCCCAGGGGTACACAGAGAAGTTCACTGCGTTTTTCTTTCTACAAAAGCAGGATGTAAACGAGCCTGCTGTGGGCTCTGGATGACTCCAGAGCCGGGAGGAGGGCAGGACGAGGGCTGGCAGCGAGTCCTCAACCCACCCAGCCCCTGCCAGGCCTCTCTGCAGCCCCGGGAGGGGCTGCGTCCGCGCAGGCCCCTTTCTCTTAAACCAAGAGGGAGAGGTTATTCAGCGGTAAAGGCACAAAGCAGGGGTTTTCGGGAGCAGGCGGGGTGGCGCTGGGATGCCGCCTCCCCCATCAAGTGATCTGGGGACGAGTACTTGACTATTCCGACTGTAGTTCCTGAGCAAGCAGACTCCTAATACGCTCCTTATTGGGCCATTATGTAAATCGAATCAGAAGACGCGCAGCCCACACTCTGGCGCTCAGATCTCAAAATCAAGACAGCGCTCTTCCCTCCCCCCAGGGGAACAGGGGGAAGGAAGGAGAGGCGACAGGTCAGACCCAGCCTCCTGGCGACAGTGGCCCTGAGCACTTAGCAGTCCAGGGCTGGGTAAGGTGCCCCGCCACTGCTCATGCAGACTGCCACGATTCAGGCGGAAGCCGTGCGGTGCTCCGAAGTCTTGTATTTTCTCCACTCCTGAAAATGAAGGGGCCGGGGAGATGGCTCTAGAAAAAGTGCTTGCCTGCCTGGCAAGCGCAAGGGCCTGAGTTCAATCCCCAGTTCCGGAAAAAAAAAAGAAAGAAAGAAAGAAAGAAAGAAAGAAAGAAAGAAAGAAAGAAAGAAAGAAAGAAAGAAAGAAAGAAAATGAAGAATGGAAATGTCTTATTCAAAGCTCCACCTTCTAAACCCACCCCCACCCCCACTCCCTCCACCCCATCAGCCTAGTGGGCAGAGCTGCCTAGGTGGGTTTCTGTCCTACACCACGCTTTGGTGGCCTGCCCAGCATCTTTCACTCTTTCTGCAGCGTGGCGAGACTTCGTGGGGGTAGGGGGAGCCGATTTGTTCCTTCGGGTCCTAAGGAGCCTGGGAAGGAGCTCCAGGTGAGCTCTCCCTGTCCACGCCCTGCTCCTGCTTGGCAGAGACACCCCTGCTCATTTTGGTCACCAAATGCGCAGCCCTCACTTGCTTCAGACAGACAGAGGCAAGCCGTGCCTCACAGTGCCCGCACCCCACGGTCCTCTGGAGGGAGGGGCTGCACCCTGGAGGCCCAGCTTGCAGGTGTGGACAGCTGCGCAGCCAGCAGCCTAAGCAGCAGACTCGGGGCCACCCCACAGCTCGGGCCCGCACCCGGCTGGGCACGGAGCTCTCTGCCCCCTCACTCCGCACTGCCGCCTCCTCTGTCCTCTCCTCTTCCCGAGAGGGTGCAGTCACATTGGGTCAGGGCCCCTGTCCTGGGAGGGCCCATCTTACCTCTACGTCTACTCTGACCTCATTACATCTAAGAGCCCAGGGTATGGATTTGGGGCTCATGGTGTAGCCCAGGCCCCCCACACCTTCACTCCCTGGGTCTCCTCTCACTCTCTGCATGCCCCCTGCCTTGCTGCTAAATGGCTGTGAGGTCCATGCTACTGGGCCCATCCCTGCCCGCCTCAGCCCATGCTTGGGGTGCACAGGTGTGAAGCACTCCACCCGTGCAGGAAGAAGGTCACACAGATGGGGCACGAGCTCTGTGTCAGGCACCAGGGATGGCTGTCAGCCGAGACTCATTGGGAGGTTGTGGGTGGGGCCTCCCAGAGGAAGCGAGAGCCCTCGCCTCGGGGGCAGCATGGAAGGCGCCCTCAGAAATGACGCTGACTGCGTGGGAGGAAGGGCGGCTTCACCCTGAGGGGCCACAGCTCTCGTTCCCGCCTGACAGGGCCCTGAACTGGAGGTGCTCAAGCACGCAGGAGAATTTCCATGGAGAAGCCCAGCGGGCCTGACAGCTGAATAATAAACTCCGGGCGCCGCCCACACGCTCTCGCAGGGCATCGTAGCCCACAGAGCCGCTCTGGGACCCGGCTTTGTCTTCTGAGGGCTGTGGCAGCTCCGCTGTCACCACCTCAGCTTTGATTGTCACCACCACCTGACGTGCTTTCCTTCCTACTCAAGTAAACATGAGAGGTGCTGGGTGTGGGCTCTCCAGCTCCAGCGCCTGAGGGGGGATCTGCGAGGGGCGGGGGTCCTCGGTCCATGCACCCCCAGCTCCCTGGGGTCGCCACTCTCCCTGCAGTGGGGATACAATGAGTGAGCGCTGGGGAGGCCCCAGGGGGCAAGAGCGCTGGCCAGTGAGGGTCAGGGACAAGGCGGGCGCCGGCTTGCACGGGCCTCCCCCACTCCTGCTTCCCTGGCTCTGCCATGGGAAGCACATGCCTCAGAAGCTGCCTTGACAACCAAGGCCACTGTCTTCTTCTTCGGCGCAGCCTCGTCCCTGGGAGCTCCAGGGCTGCAGGGTGGGTGTGCTGTGCAGGGGACAAGGACAAGCATCCAAAGCTCCACACGCACATCCCCCTGGAGCCTGCGAGGATGCGGGTGCAGTCTGCACCGAGCCAGTGCCCCAGATGCAGCCCCCAGTCGGGCCTTGCCTAGCTGGGGATACTGAGCCCACTCCAGCGGGCCGTCCCGGCGTCTCCAGCTCCTCTCACCGCCCCGCCCCCAGGACACAGGGCAGACCCCGCTGGGGCTCCACGGCATGCACAGGCCTGGGCCAGAGCTTGGGGGCGCAGGAGCGGGACTTCTCCACTTCTGCCCTCGGTGGCCCAGCCCTTGCCCAGGTTAGTAGAGGTGGGAAACCTGCCCCAGGGAGGGCACGGGAGAGAAGCACATGGGTGGTTAGGCGGCCGTGAAGGCAGGGAGTTAGCAGCTCCCTTCTGCTCCACACTTCCCCTATGATTGTTAAATTGCTCTAAAAATACACCACTGATAAGTCGGATGCTGATCCAGTCTGCGCCCCCAGCAATCGGGCTGCAGGGAGCGCCGACGCAGCGCCAGTGCGCTCGAGGGCCTGTGGCTGCAGCAGAGGCAAGCCGGGTCCCCTCCCGTGGGTGAGGCTTGGATGGTCCACGAGGCCTAGACTCCAGACGCACGCCCCAGCCCGGCCCAGACCCTCGGGCCTTTCTCCGCACCGACCAGCAGCCTCAGGCGCCCTCTCCGCACCGAGCTGTCTTCAGCCCCGGCCTGGTGTCTGCTGTTACAGAGTAATGAGCCCTTCTGTGTTCAGTGTTCCCTGCCCTGTGCCTGGGCTGCTCGGCCCTAATTGGGCCCTGATGGAGCCACCAGGCTATCCAGAGCCTGGTCTAAAGTCTCCTTGACAGGCTTGAAACACAGAGTCCTCCAGCCTGCAGCAGGGGTTGGGCCTCCTGGCTCTGGGCCGTTCCGGGCCTATTCCACCTCTATTGTCTTCTCAGGGACTTTCAAGGGACAGCAGTGACAGGGGTGGTGTCTGGGCCACTGTGACCTTGTTGCATATAGCCTCATACTGCAGGTGCTACTTTACTTCCCTGCAGGACGATGACAGGGACATCCCTGGAGCACTCCCCCAGAAGAGACCACATCCCAGGTGAACTGAACCAGTCACTCAGTGGGCGCAGGTGTGACCGGCCAGGCACAGGTGGTCCGCGCAGGCCACTGTCTGTACCCCAGGGACAAAGGCTGTGAAGTCCTAGCTAGGCAGCAGCAGGAGAGAGCGACCTGCCCTGCCCACCACAGCCCAGGAGGTGCAAAAATAGAGGCGCCCCTGGGACTGCCTAGCCAAGGGTGGCGGGCAGCAGCTGCAGGAGCCCTGTGGTGCACATCAGCCTGGTTTCATGTGCCAGAGGGACAGCAGGTGGCAGGTCGAGGGGCTTTTAGGGAACACATCAGAACCGGGCTCTCACCACCGGCCAGGCTCCGGGCAGGGCCAACACTGCATGTGGGCTTGGAGGACAAAGGGCACCTGGGATGGGGGGGGACTCCAGGCAAGGAGCACAGCGGTGTGCAGCCAGGAGGACTCTGTGTTGGGCATCAGCTGGGCCTCCAGGCCCCGGGAGCCGTGGGGATTCAGGGAGAGCAGCCGAGTAGGGCAGGCCGGAACCAGGCCAAGAGTAGGAATGGTGGCAAGGAGGACATAGGACATATGACCTAGGTAGAGGAGAGGACAAAAGTTCCTACAGTAAGGCCTGGGAAACTGAGGGGGAGAGGGGAGCAAAATACACAAGGAGAGCGTCTGGCCTGCAACAGTGTGACCAACTGTAACATACCTGCCTGCATTATTGTACTTACTTGTGATTCCATCTACTTGCAACACTGCCTCTACCCACAACAATGAGCCCACCCATAGCACTGTACCCACCTGCAACACTGCATCTACCTGCAACAATGCACCCACCTGCAGCAATACATCTACCTGCAATACTGCATCTACCTGCAACACTACATCTACCTGCAACACTACATCTACCTGCAATGCTGCATCTACCTGCGACACTGCATCTACCCGCAACACTACATCTACCTGCAATGCTGCATCTACCCGTGACAATGTATCCCTATGCACAGCACCAGCTGCCTCAGCTTGGTTGTGTTTACACTTGATGCTCAGAGCTCAGGTGTCCCCTTCTCCACTTCCCACAGTTCAGATGAAAGGGTGCCTCCCAAAAGCTACCCCAAGGCCCTTATTCCAGCAGAGAAAAGACTACTTGCAGACCCGGCTGGCACTGGTGGCCGACAGCCTGGCGCTGCTGGATATGGCAGAGGGATTAGTGGTGGGTGCTGTTCGAAGAGAACCAGAATGGGAGCAGTAGGCTACAGGCGCGCAGGAGGCCTGGGGTGTTCCTGTCCCAGGAAGGACTGGGGGGGGGGCATTCCGGGGCAGAGGTGGGTGGAGGCTGCTGAAACACTTCCCACCGTGAGGCCCGGGAACTCAGCGGTGGGAGGGGCCCCGGGCTGGGCCTTGGGTCTCTGGGCCCCACGGCCGCTGTAGACTCAGCCTTGGGCCACCCGGAGCCTCCTCGCAGGCTGCACTGCAGCCTCCAGGTCCGGGTGCAGCAGAGGGGCCGAGGAGGAGCCTCTGCCCAGGGAAAGGCAAGAGGAGCAGCCTCCGAGGCGCTGGCCACGCGGGGCGGCTCCCGAGCTGGAGGAGAGCAGCCCGGCAGCGGCTCGGATCCCGAGGGAGCCCCTCCGCGCCGCCCACCACACCTGCGCCAGGAAGCCATTAGGAGCCTGTTTTGATTGGCTCGTTTCAGCGGGGCTCATTATTTTTACAGGGAACAATTTCTAACGATTTTCCTTGTCACTCAGGGCCGCTGCTACTAGCTGAGCTACCCAGGCCGTTATAAATACATTATCAGATATGTTCAACAAGCATGTGCAGGTAAAAATAATCCCCGCGACATCGGCACGAGGCCGCGCAGCTGCGGGGCTGATTCTAGGGAGTCGCTCTGGGCTGGCTCATCGTCCTTCCTGCTGGGCTGGCTCGGGGGAGGGGCTGGGGGCTGGGAGGGCGCCCCCCCGCCCCCCGCCCCCCGCCCCCGCCGGCCTCCGCTCCGCCTCCTGGTACCCTCGCGGGTCAGCAGTAGTGCTGCAGACCTGAGCCCTGGGAATCCTGGCAGTCCAGGATGGGGTGCCCCAGGCTGGAGCCCCTGGAGCCCTGCCTGACTGGCCAGGAAGGCCCAGGTCTGAGTGTGTCTTTTGGAGACAGGGTCTGGCTGTGCAGCTCAGGCTGGCCTTGAGCTCACTTTGTAGCCCAGGATGGTCTCGAGCTTGCAGCGATCCTCCTGCCTCAGCCTCCTGAGTGCTGGCACTACAGGCATGTGCCGCAAATGTTAGTGCTCCTGGGAGCCTCTCCCAGGCAGAGGTGCTCAGGCCAGACCTGAAGGCTGGGGCCGCTGGGGTGCGCAGACCCTCTCCATGGGTGGGGCGGGGGTCCAGAGGCAGAGCCAGCACCAGTCAGCTCTGGGGCTGCTAGCTGGGATGCAGGGCTGCACCTCATGCCCGGGCTGCTGCTGACCTACTAAATAGGGATAGGGACCCTCACTTGCTGGGGGCCGCCCCGGGCTGGACAAGCCCTGGTGCTCAGTGAGTTACAGAGCAGGAGAAGCAGCCTCCACACGCAGCCAGCAGGACGCAACGGGACGGTTGGCTCCTTGACCCAGAGCAGATCGGAGCTAAGGGCCACAGAGCTGGGACACACAGGGGACAGCTCGCCTGCAGTCCAAGGGAGGAGACAGGCTCTGGGAACCCAAGGCCTCAGTCTGTCTCAGAGGAGGTGGTGGAGTTGGGACAGGTGGGCAGGCAGGAGGTACCTGGTGGGCAGGTGGCACTGAAGGGCCACTATGGCAGAGCTGGCTGGCCTCCGTGTTGCCCTGTGGTGTTAGAACCCCCATCTCTCTCTGTGTGTCTCTCTCTGTCTCTCTCTCTGTCTCTCAGTCTGTCTCTGTCTCTCTTTCTCTCTGTCTTTGTCTCTCTCTGTCTCTCTTCTCTGTCTCTGTCTCTGTCTCTCTCTGTGTCTCTGTGTCTCT
>NW_004524689.1:2442484-2464511 GCF_000260255.1 Octodon degus
TGTCTCTCTGTCTCTCTCTCCCTCCCCCCATCCTTGTCAGTCGCCCCAGTGCCCCTTGTGTTTCCACGCCCTTCCAGGGCCTGCTCCCTGGGCTCTGGAAGTCTATGCCGCTGGGGCACACGGTCTCTGCTCCTAGCCGGGCCGTACCAGCGGGGCTCAGCCCCACAGCCTCCCTCTCCTTGCCCGTGCTTGCTGCCCGTCCAGCTGCATCTGCCCCGCTAGTGCCCTGTCGTGCGCGGCACCTGGTCAGACCAGCCTGCGCGCTGACCGCCCCCGCCGGCCCGGGGCAGGTGCCACCCTGCAGTGGCAGCTGCTTTCCTTTCTCGTGGGTCAGAGCTCTCGCAGGAGTTTCTTCGGCTTCTTGTCCCAGCCTGGGTGTCCCTGGCTGAAAGCTCAGGAGCATTGTTCTCCAGAAACCTGGTTAAGTATTTATTTATTTTTATTTATTTATTTATTTTGGTCTTTCTGAAACAGGCTCTTGCTATGAGGCTCTGGCTGGCCTTGAGCTCATTTTGTTGACCAGGCTGATCTCGAACTCACAAGGATCCTCCTGCCTCAGCCTCCCGAGTGCTGTCATTACAGGCATGCACAGTAAATGTTAAGTATTTGAGATATTGCATCTTCTTATAAATGTAAATAGTTTAACAATATGACTATAGAGAGACATATTTTTTTTTTTACTAATTTTTTAATATAGTGGTGACCCAATGAGATTTTTTTTTTTGAAGGAGATTTTTTGGTAAGGTCTTAACATTTTGGCATTTTTTTTCTTCCAGCAAATTGCTATGCCCTTCAGAACTGCATTTTTTCAGTTAATAGATTTGAAATTGTTGATACCTTGAAGTGAGTCCTCTCTGTTAGACCGGAACATCTTTAATTGAGACAATTTTCTCTCCATAGGTGCTGGGGTACCTGGTAAGCATCAAATAAACTCTGCTCGGTTTTTTATTTTATTTCCTTCTCTTTTCAGCGTGGAGGTTTTTCATCCGAGGGCCCCCACAGAAGCAGGCTCCTGGCCTCACGGGGCGCGCTGTCAGGGGACACAGCGCTCTGACGCCTCTCGGGAGGTGAGGCACTGAACAACTGCTGTCCTTCGGAACACTTTCTCTGCCTGCCTCTCCTGAATGGTTTTTGAACTTTAGAAGCAGTAAGCTCACAGGTCTTTCCCTGTCACTCCACTCCGGAGTAGTACACCCATTTGCTACATTAAAAGCATTAGAGAGCTGAGATATAGCTCAGCGGCATAAGCGCCTGCCTGGCAAGCACAGGGTCCTGAGTTTGATCCCCAGTACCAGGAAAACAAAAGCAAAAACCCTTGATGAAAGAGTTGGTTAACACAAGTAAGACAAAAATAAGGTTTTAGGGCCGGCGAGACAGCTCGGCGGACTAAGTGCCTGCTTAGGCAAGTGCGGGGACCGGGTTTGATCCCCAGTACCGTATGCCTCGCCGGCCCCGCCCCTGGGCCCACTGAGTAGCCCACGAAGTCTGGGTGTGGGAGCTGCGTAGTGAGACCCTGTGCCAAATACACTAAACAAACAAACAAACAACAACACAAACACTGGAAGCTGCTTTCTGCGTGTTGAGGCATCTGGAGGTGCAGCTCCACAATTTTAAGACTGCGCCTGCTGAGCTGCCCCTCCGCCGTGCTGTGCGAGGGCCGATGTCAGCGCCTCCCGTCTGCAAGCTGTGCCCTCAGCCACCGCAGCTTTCAAGGCATCCTAAGCGCTGACGGTTCCTGTCGTCGTTGCTGTCTTCATCGATTTCACTGAGTTATTTGATGCCACCAAACTTAAGAAGATTTGTTTACACAGGGGTTCAGGGCCACGCGAGACCCCGACTGGCTTATAAAGCAGCTCAGCGCTGGCTCTGGCTTTCCTGGGATTTTATTCATGGCAGGGAGAGAGCTCACGCTGCCGTACTGAAGACTTTTCTTTTAAATAGCCATTATTCTTAAGTTATTATTTAAATAATGTAAGTAATTATTCTTTTTTTCTTTTGTAATCTTTTTTTAGGCAATTAACGAAACATTAGAAACAATAAAGAATTTCACTTAACAAGATGGTGGGAATTCAAGAGTGGTTGTTACATTGCATAATGTTGTCTCCAGATTAGTTGTTCAGATTACCAGAGAGAAGCATGCAAAATTGGTCAAAAAAAAAAAAAAATTAAAAGAAAAAAAGTTAAGCATTAGCTGTTCCTTTCAATAGACCAGTGCAAATCAGCAGTGCAATTGTTTGAACTATATATATATATTTTTTTCACTTCTTTGTTTCTTTCTTTCTGTTTTCCCTTCCCTTACCCCAGTTGCTCCTGCCCTTCGAGCAATTTCTTTCCCGTCACAGCATCTATTGTACCTTCTGGACTTTATTTGCACTTTCAGGTTCTTACACGAAGGAGACAATATGATGCTTGTGCATGAGGGTCTGATTTATCTCACTTCTGAGTATGGTCTCTCGGTGCATCCATTTACCTAGTTTTTGTCCTTTTTTATAGCTGAGCAATACTCCATTGCATAAAAATACCACAGGGCAATTTGTCATCGCTAAATCTTGGACACAGCCCAAACGCCCATCAGTTGGCTTACTGGGAAGCCTTTGCAGCCACAATTTGGGCCATTTCCCAGTGAGATGCTCCCAACTCGGACACAGCCTTGGGTGGCGCTGCCCCTATAGAGAGCCCACGGTTGCCCTCGGCTTCCTCCTACAAGGGGTCATCGCTCCCCTGAAATGTTTGCACCTGTGCCGGGGTGCTGCCAGGGCACTGAAACAGGATGTCACGCTCCATGTGGGCCCTGGGCCTGCAGCACTGTCCCCGAAGTCTCCGATGCTTTACCTTGCGCAGGATGTAATCCCAAAGCTGCTCTGAGGCCAGAGTAGAGCACTCTCCTGCATTTGTATCCATATGGCGTGGGGATGCGAGGGGTGCGGGCTCTGCTTGGAGGAGGACAGGTCATGTGGATGGCGGAGCACATGGGGGTGAAGGAGTCCATCTTCCAGTGGAGCAGACCAAGCTGGGGGATGCTGGGTTACCTCCTGCAGAGGCTCAGGGACCTCAGAGCTGCCAGGAACCCCCAGGTGATCAGGGGAGTGCCCCCCAGGCCTCACCTCCCAGTGGCACTTCCCCAAGGCCATTCCCCAGCCACAGTGGCCTAAAGCCACAGTGGCCTGGGGGGGTGGCACTCACCACATCTGGACGGTGGTGGTCAGCGTACAGTTCATGCAAGTGACAGCGTCCTGTGAATTCTAGTGACCAGTGGAAGTCCTGTGCTTGTCCCTCTACGATCCCAGTTTATTGCTGCCAAGAGCATGCATTACAAAATTTGTAAATCATTAAGGAATCCTAAATAACTCATTGCACATTCAGCGAGTGATCCAAAAGGTTCATTTGTAGCGAGAGCAGGCAGGCTGCTCCTGTCTGTCCTCAGGGTGTCCTGAAGTCTCTTGGGGTCTGGTGTGACACGCGCCCCCTCTGGTGCTGCCTGACCCTGACACCACGGGTGTGGCACGGGTCACAGCACAGCTGGCTGCCTGCCAGGTGTGGCCGAATGTGAGGGTCGGCCACAGGAGCCCTCCCGCCCTGGGTCTGAGGCTGGAGTAGAGTGCTCTCCTGCATTTGTACCCACCAGCCTTGCAGCGGTACTCACCCGCGTCCTCCATAGAGGCCTGGGAGGGGTGGGCGCTGGCTCTGGAGAGGGTCAGGCGCAGGTGGCGGCTGCTCTGCTGGTGGTCTTTAGCCACACATTTGCCCCTTGCCCTCGTGGACAGAGGCGTTGCAGAGGCCAGGGGCAAAGTGGGACCCTGCAGACCACGCCTGCACACTCCAATGGCAACGTGCATCATGATGTTAGATTCCCAAGTGAGGAATGTGGCACAAGTGCCGAGCTGACCAGATGCCCGGATGGCGGCTGTGGGTGACAGTCACCCTACTGGAGATGACCAGCCAACCTCTTCCTCCTTCTGCGTGCCCAGGAGCAGAAGGCTGGTGGCTGCGTCCCTATCCAGCCCTGGCAGCTGGCACCTGGTCACACTGGCACCCATAGCTCCTGCTGCCAACGCTGCAGAGGCCTTCACCTGGGCCTCCTCCTGCACATGGCCACCACTGGAGCTGACCTACTGAATCTGACTCCCGAGGGCAAGGCCCCCGAGTCCGGTCTGAGGTCTCGGGGTGTCCCCCGCAGGCAGCAGCTGCCCACAGGGCCCTCCCCCCAGCTGGCCTCGTGTGGGCTGCTCCCCTCCCCGCCTGGGTCCACTCTGCTGTACACCATGCACACTACGGGGACTCGGCTGCACGTGCTCCTGTGGAGGAGTAGCCCTGGCCTCAGTGGAGATCCGGCCTGGTGGCTGCGCCCAGGAAACAGAGCTGGACGCCTGAGCACCCCTTCTGCCCACTACCTGGACTCGGCTGCACATGCTCCTGTGGAGGAGTAGCCCTGGCCTCAGTGGAGATCCGGCCTGGTGGCTGCGCCCAGGAAACAGAGCTGGACGCCTGAGCACCCCTTCTGCCCACTACCTGGACTCGGCTGCTCATTCCAGGCTTGGGGAAGAGTGTTTGGATATCCCTGAGGACCAGCGGGTCACACCTCGGGGCTTTGCCTCCAGCATCATAGAGACAGCTTGCAGCAACCCCAGAGGTGGGACATCCAGAGACAGGAGGCCGACTCAACGCCCACTGGGACAGCGGTGTCCACTGCCCAGGACCCCAACCTCCCTGCAGGCTGCCCCTGGCCCTCAGCCCCCCTCTGAGATCTTGCTGGCTGGGGCTCTACAGGCCCAGGTAGGTGGTCAGAGTCAGCCTTCCCCGTCACCCTGGGCCCACAGTGACTTCACAGGATCACTTTTATTCTGGCTGGGTTTTATCCAGCTCTGGAGTTGCTGTCTGGGGTCTCCACAGTCATTCAGCAGAGCTGAGTCCTTCTGTGTGGAGCCTTGACCCTCAGTACATTGTCCCCAAGAGTGCCCAGCAGGCTGGCTCCATTCCAGCTGCCAGAGTGGGGGAAGGGGGACAGGGACATTGGGGTAGGGAAAAGTCTCCTGGGGGCGTGCGGCAGCCCCTGTGGCTCTCGTCCTCCTGGGCTGTGTCCTGCCAGGAACAATCACGGGGCTCTTCTAGGGCTGTGGCCTTCTGTGCTGGAGGACCACGCTGTGTACCTGGGTCACTGTGTGCTGGTTCTGGTGCACAAGACACCCAGCACACTCACAGGCCACATGGGGACAGACCAAGAGGGACTCCAGGCAGCTCCGAGGCTCAGGAAACCAACGCGGGCAGGTGGTGGGGGTCCTGGGGGCTGCAGTCCCTGCAAGATGCTATCTCAGTATGCTTTGCAAACCTGGACCCCAAATGAGGGAGGGGCCATGGCCACCAGAGGGCTGTCCTGCAGCTCCGAGTGCAACGTGGTTACTGGCCAGCACTGTCCTCAGGACCACAGGGCTGCAGTTGTGCCCAGGTAGGATGTAGTAGACGCTGTGCCCAGCCAGCCAGGTGACCTCCCTGCTCCCTTCCCTGCTCCGTACCTACAAATGGAAACTCAGAGTCCACTGCTGACTTGGCCAAGGGCCCAGGTGAAGGGTGGAGCGGGAACTCAGGTGTGTCTCACTCCAGGTGTCTCCTGGCCCCTGGACTCGGCCACCTGCCTTCCCTTGGCTCTTCCATGCCCAGCGGGGTAGTGGAGAGCAAACCCGGGCACTCCTGCCCTGGCCTGTGTCCCAGGGGCCTGTGTTGTGACCCACAGCCCCATCTTTGCTTTGTGCCGAGGCCCGGGAGTGACAGGGAGCTCGGGCCAGACTGGGGAGTGGCTGGCTCTCCGGCTGTTACCTGCACACTCATGGACCAGCCTGCGCTGCTGGGGCCTGCAGCCACGCCTTGGCAATGCCGGACACCCAGGGAAGGCCCAGTGAGGAGCGGCCACCGAGTCTTACTCTCACTCATGGTGGAGACCAGTGCAGTGGTCCTCTGGGGCCTGTCCCAGTCTCCCGGTGAGAGCGCAGGCAGGACCACTCGTCCGTATCATGTGCAGGAAGCCTTTCCAGGCAGCTGCATGACACTAATGAGGACTCCTTCCTTCCAGAAGCTTCTAGCAGGAGACCTTTCTAGAAGCTTCCGGCAAGAGACACAGGGGCCCGGAGCTACTGTGGCTCCAGCCGCCATCACAGCCTTGGGTTTGTGAGTGAACAGAGACAGGAGGGTCTTGTAGGAAGTCAGAGATGATGTTCCCGAGGAGCACCTACTGTGTGCCTCCTGGGCCTGCCCTGTGTTTCCAGAGAGAATGGGGACCCAGCCTTCTACACTTTGGGGTCCCTCAGGGTCCAGCCCACAGTGGAGCCAGAGCCTCACAGGATCAGGGTTTCCTCTAGGTTCCGGCTTCCCAGAGCTGGTCAGGGCAGCAGTGACCACCCTTCGGTTTGGCAAAGGCTTACTGCGCATCTGAGTCCCCAGGACGGTGCTACCTGGCGTGCGCTTGGCTGAGCCCTAACATGTAGCACCTATGCAGAGGAAACAGCGTAGCTCGTTAGAAGACAAGGGGCAGAGAGTGGAGCCTGGGCAGCTTGGGGGTCCTCAGCAGGGCCCGGAAGAGGCTGGTCAGGAGGGGCTTCCTGGAGGAGCAGCTCTCACGTCTGCTGAGTTAGCTGGAGAGGGCAGGGTGGGATGCAGGTAGAGAGGTGCATCCTCCAGAGTGTGGAGGTGAGGATCCAGGGGCCATACTTGCTGGCCAAGAAGGGCTGGGAGGATGTGGGCGTGGCATGGGAAAGCCTGGGCATAGAGGCCAGAGTGCACCACTGAGGCACGAGAGGTGGAGGCTACAGGTCCTGGCACCCAGGAGTGACAAGGCATGGCGCTGTGACTCAGCCCTCAGAGCCTCATGAGGAGCCGTGATGCCACACATGCAGGATTCTGTGAGCAGGCTGTGTCTTAGTTTCTCTCTCTGGGCCATAGCTCAGAGGAGCTGAGGCGTACCGTGGCTCTGTCGGGAGAGGCTTCAGGCCACAGTTTCTCAGTTCCTAGGGAGGGTGGCACGGCAGAAGCACACTGCAGGGGAGAAACAGCCCACAGCAGGGCGGTGGGAAGCAGAGAGATCAAGGGAGGAGGAGGGAGAGAGGGCCTTCCAGGCCATGCCCAGCACCTCCTCCTCTAACCAGGCTCCTCCTCCAACACCAAATTCAGCTATAAACTCATCACTCATGAGTATCACAGCCGCTTGGCCCAATTGCCACCCCAAAGCCCCACCTATGAGCACCCATGGCTCTAGGTGGCATCTGGATAGGAGCCACAGCGGGTTGTGATGTAGTTGGGGACCTAACTTTACCCCCATGGGGTCATTTACACCAAGGGAACTGGCAGGCTACCCACTTTGGCTTTGCCTTTCAGAAATCTGTGGCACCTGGGCAGAGGCAAGGGTGGTGGGCTCCAGGGGGCTCCAAGACAGGCAGAGAGCCATGGCGGAACCAGACTGATCCTAGAGCGGCTCCCTCTGGAGCAGGTGACGGCACCCTCGCCTCGCAGAACAAGAAGGACAGGCTAAGTCTGGAGGGACCAGCTCCCCACAGGAGACCTGCCTGCCCACCTCCCCTGCACTCTGCAGCCCTCCAGAGCCAGTGAGCAAGCAGAGGCTGCCCAGCCCTTCTCAGGGGCCTGTGCCCTTGTGCCAGTGCACGGGAGCTGAGCAGGGCTTAGCCCAGCCCTGAGAAATGGCAACAGGAGGCTGGAGAACAAGCTGCATTCTCGGGGAGCCCCAGCTCTGGGAGCCCTGCAAGCCCGTCACCCAGCCTCCGAGCTGCATTTGCCTCTTTGGGTTAAAGCCTCTCTATTTGTGGGCTTAGGTGGCAGAAGGAGCATGGCTGTCCACAGGCTGAATCATCTCAGTGTGACACTGCAGGGGAGGAGACATGCCTGGCTTTGAGGGCAGGTAGATCACAGAGAAGATGACATGCACAGCGTCCACGCGCGGGCTCCAGGCACCAGGCTTGCGCTGGGTTGTGGGTGGGCAGGCACAAAGGCCGGGTCTCCTGGAGGAGGGCACAGCAGCCTCTTGGAGAGCTGAGGGGGTGGATGGCAGTGAGGACCTGTCCTGTTGGAATCAGTCACGGGCATCTGGCTTGTGCCACCCCAGGCCACGTGGTAGGCCACGCCTGCTGCAGGAGACAGAAGCATGTGGTGCTGGTCCACAGGCAGATGGCAGCCTCGAGGACAGCGCTGGGTCTGGATTCCAATTCCTGCGCCTCACTGGCTCTGAGCTACACGGCCCCTGAGGAGCAGGCAGGCTTAGCAAACAGAAGCCATGACTAGCCAGCCGGCTCCAGTGCACAGTCAGTGTGTGGCAGTCTACTCAGAAATGCTTTGGGGCCGGGGAGATGGCTCAGTGGAATAAGCACTTCCCTAGCAAGCGCAAGGGTCTGAGTTCAATCCCCGGTTCCACATTAAGAAAAAAAAAAAAAAAAAGCTTTTGATTCGTTGCTCATCTGAAAACCAGGTACCTGGGCCTCCTGTGCTTTCTCAGAGGCCCCAGCTGCAGCTGTTCTCAGCCTCCCAGAGCCTCAGTTTCCCTGTCTCTAAACGGGAGGTAATCTCTGGGTGCTCCTTGGAGTGCATGCTGGATCTGTGGTCCAGCCAGGGAAGACGCAGCTTCCGCGGCTGTGGCTCGGCTGGCGTCGGGCCTCTGAGCGCTCCCTCCCTGGCTGGGGCATCTTCCTGGCATGGCCACTGCCGGGGCTCTCCTCTTCACCCCCGCTTCCACTGCAGGATCCCGAGGAGTGGGAGGCCCCGCCCACCCAGCTCTCCCCGCAGCTGGGACGTCAGCAGGAGGAGGGAGGGTGTGCGGGCCAGGGCAGAGCGCAGAGGAGGCAGCAGGGGCCCAAGGCCTGCCCTCCTGCGCGCTGCGGGCTCAGCCGCGCCAGCCCTCCTCACAGCACCCTCACCCAGCTGGACCTGCAGCCCTTTGGGGACAGGGAAAGGCCCCTCTGCCACTCCCAGTTCCTTCCAAATAGGACGCTGTCCTTGTGTCCTCTCAGGGCAGCACATTTGCATTTTTAATGTTCAGCGCTGCCCAGATCGATGGAAGCGACACCGATTCGCGTTTGCGGAGGTGGCCAGGCGCTGCTGCTGATTTCCTAAGTCATGTTTCTCGGGGGAAACACGCAGAACCACAAGCCGTGACCACGGCAGCGAAGTCCAGTTGCTGGGCCGACCGTAGCCAGCTGGCGGTGGGCACAGTGAAGGCCACTGGGCAGCGGCCCCTGGGCTTGGGGAGGGGGCTGGCCTGCAGCCCCAGCGAGCATGGAGGGCCGGGGGTGGGGCCTCTACCCTCGCTCAGCCGAGGCCAGGCTGGGCTCCGTGCGGCGCTGCTCCCTTCTGAAATCCCCCGGGCCCCGTTTTTGTGGATTCCTACACAGACTTGGCAGACAGGGAGCCCTGCAGGCCACAGTCAGGAGCACGGTGAGGAATCTCGGGGAGCCGGGCCGGCAGGAGTGGGCCCACCATCCTCGCCAGGGTCAGGAGGCCTCAGGCCCTGGCAGAAGGGACCAGGCGCACAGAGCGGCCAGGCGCAAACTGGCCTCATGGCCGCAGCTGGACTGGGTCAGTGGAGACCAACCAGCGCGACATCCCTAGGGCTGGTCCCAGCCAGGGCGCAGCCAGAGCCCACGCCGGAAGTTGTTCGGCCTTGGGCATCCTGGCACGGTCACAGCCCAGAGCCCAGGATGGCGTCATTCATCAGGGCGACGAAGCCTGTCCTGGAAGGAAGGAAACCAGGCCAGGGCGCGGACGGGTCGATTCTCCACCACCCGGGCCTGCGCTGGCCCCACGCTGGCTGACGCCCTCAGTCACAGTGACCAGCAAGCCGGTAGCCTGGCCGGCAGCGTGGGGGCTGCGGGTCGTGGTATGGGGGCCGTGTCACTTGGCGAGTGTGCAAGCTGCACGTGGAAGTGAGGAGGGCAAGTCCCACTGCCCCAAGGCCACACCCCAGAGACCCGCCCTTCCCTAGGCTCCGCCTCTTAAAGGCACAGGCTGGGACCAAGCCGTCAACACTGACGTTTTGAGGACCCCCATTCAAACTGGAACCTTTAGAGGCCAGCACCCTAGTTCTGGCACCCCATCCTGGGAGATGCTGGCAGGTAGTGGTGTAGCTCTGGGTGGGGTCACGGGGTCCCCGGGTCTCCGGGTTGCTCACCTCTTCCTCACATCCAGGCACCCTCCAGCCCCCTCTGGCCTTCGCAGCTGCACTGCTCCCTGCCCAGCCCGTGGCTGCGGAGCCTGGACATGTACTGACGCCTCACAGCCCCAGGGCTCAGGGTCCAAGTGTCTGGGTGTCACAGGCTGGCTAGCCCCAGGGGCTGTGGGGACAGCTACCAGCACCCCTTGGCTCCTGGCTGTTCTGCGTCCCTAGGGTCTCCCAGTGCAACCTTTGATTGCTGTCCCCTCTGACCTCAGGCCTCCTGCCTCCTCTTGGGGGGACCCTGTGACGCTGGGGCCACCAGACAACCCAGGCTCCACCTCCAGACCCTTCCCAATCCCACCTGCAGTTCCCCGGCGACAGGCAGGTTCCCTAGGTTCTGGGTTCTGGGAGTGGACATCACTGGTCCAGGCTCCCGAGGGGAAGAGCATCTATACTGTGTCCTCACTGGGCACTGGGGCCCTTGCCCAGTGTCTGCCCACCCTGCCAGAGCAGACACTCCTGAGGCTTGAGTCGCTGTCTAGCGGCCGGGCCAGGGTTAGGAAGACCCAGGAGGAACCAGCTGCAGCAAGAGCAGGAGGGCCCTGCAACCCTCCACCAGGGGCTGCTGCAGGCGGTGGGTGTCCGTGTCATGTGTGAGCCCGGCCACCCCAGCCCAGTGCTAGCAGTGTGGGCCAGGGACGGGGCTGGCTTTCTGTCCAAATACAGACTGAGAGGAGACACCCGGAAAGGTCCTGGCCCAGCTCCCTCGCATGGTGCTTGCGAAGGACAGGGGCACCCAGCCTTCCCCAGGGTGCAGGGAGTGATGGGATCCAGAAGGGATCCTTCGGGGAGCAGGCTGGGGTAAGCCCAGCCAGCAGCACTCTCCAGGACCTGCGTGGTGCCCGGGGGCACAGGGCTCATGGCCCGACGCCAGCTGCTTCTGGCTCTCGGTGAGCCACAGCAGGCCTCGCGGGCTGGCTGTCCCAGCTTCGCCCCAAAGCCTGGTGCTTCCCTTCCCCGCCCTCCTGGCCACGCGTTCTAGCCTGGCCGTGCCGCCCTGGGGAAGGTGTCCAACCCCACGCTGGGGCTGGGGGCTTTGCTCCCTCGCCCTTCTCCTACTGGATGTTTTCATACAGCTGGTCATCTGAGCAGAGCCGATGCTCTATTATTTTTATTAAATAAATTATCTACCCTCTCAGCAACCAGACTCATTCTGGGAAGAGCAGAGATGCCCACTGCTGCCCCTTGGATGCCCAAGCAGGCGCCATGCCCACGCAGAGCCTCCCCCAAAGCACAGCAGGGCTTGGGGTCCTGAGAATTCCCACGTGCAGCATTCCCACAGTAAATGTCTTCTTACAGTGTTCAGCAGCAACAGAAGCAGCTGTGTCCCCTACAGATCTCCCCGGAGCCACTTCCTACTTCTGTTTGGTTTTAGGGTGCTGCCAGCTCGCAGGACCCACAGTCTGACCTGCAGGAGGAGGCCACGGCCTCGTCTGGGACAGCTACCTTAGCCCATCCCTCCCTTTGGTGCACGCGCATGGGCCTGTGGCTGAGCAGTGTGTGGTGCATGTGGCCCATGTGACCTGAAGACCTGATGGACAGGGGAGCTTCCCCAGGGGGTGGGGACACTGGGCAGGGTGCCAAGCTGCCTCCGCAGGTGTAGCTCCCCTCGGACAGGAGAGATTCCTGCAGTCGTATGGGCATCAGCGAGGACACGAGGAGGAGCGATGTTCCCTGAAGGACAGACGGGAGGGTGCTGGGGGCCACTGGTGACCAGAGAGGGGGTGGAAGGCTGACCCTGGCCGGTCTGTGTCTAGGATCTGTCCCCAGAGCCACAGGGAGCCCTGGTCAGATCCCAGCCAGGGAGCAAAGTCACACACCACAGTCTTCCTCGCTGTCGTTTATCTAACATTCCCAGTACCGGGCTCTGCTCTAAGGGCTGGACGAGTGGCCACTCAGCTCATGGAACCCCAAAGAGCTGACACTACTACCCCATTTTGTAGGAGGGCAAGTGGAAGATCAGAGAGGCTGTACAGCCTTCTTGAGGACACACAGCTAGAATGTGGAGTGCGTGGCAGGGCTCCGGCCCTAGTAAGGTCAAGGCTGCCTCAGTCTGCTTCTCTGCAACGACACAGAGCCAGGGTACTGGGTTCTGGACCATCCAGTGGCCCTGGGAAAAGGGTGCGTGCAAGGGCCAGCGCTGGCCACGGAGCTCCGGAGGCACGGGTGCAGATTGTGCCCCGTGCAGTGTAGCGCGCTGGCCTCAGACTCCATTAACAGACACATCCCTCCAAGGGAGGTCCTGGCCCTGCTGGCCCTGCCGGGCACAAGCCCCTTTCCCTCTGAGGCTGAGCCCCCTCCCCATTTGCTTCACAGGCTGCCTCTTCTGGCTTAGACAAATAGTCACCTTCTTCCAGGGTGGCTGCTTTAAAATTCAGGTTCGAAAGCCAGGTGCAGCTGCGGCTGATGGCTGGAGTGTGGATTGTGATTGTGCTTGCCCAGTGCGCCCTGACTCCGTCTTTGAAGTCCGGGGGGTTACTTAGCTCTTGCCTCAGTGCCCACACCTGCTCCAGGCCCTTCCTGGGAGCCGGGCCTCTTCCCTCCCTGCCTCAGCCTCTGAGGGCATGGGAAGGATTCTGCAGGGCTGTGGTGGGTGCTCCTGGGGCCCAGCGTGGCCAGGGAAAACTCGGGTCCACTCTTCAGGCCGCTGCATGCTTCTCTGTGCTGCCCACCCTGGGAGGTGGGCTCATGGCCTGCTCCAGATCTGGGGAGCAGGTGCTTCCTGCCAGGCAAGCCAGAGCTGCCGGCAGACTCCTGGTGCCGACTCTGGGTTGTGGAAAAGCAGGGGACCTCTCCCTCGTCCTCTGGAAGGTCAACTTCTATCTCGCTGAAGGTCACCTTCTTCCTCCTGCTGAGAAGATCATAAGACATCGCAGCAGCCGCCGCAGTATTCTTGCTAGCTGCAGAAAACAAGGTCACGTGGAGCCCAGGAAAAGGGTGCACCTTACTCCCCTTCCTGGTCACAGTGGGGCCTCCCCTCCTGTACACTGCATTCTTGCGGCAGTGAACGGTACTTGGTCTTTGCTTCCGATTTCTTTCACACAGCAAGATTTCCGGTTCACTTCTGTGGCGCTCTGGCCCTGATGGCCACATGACTTGCGCCGTGGGCACAGATGGCAGGAGCTCATGCTGAAGGTTCTAAGGAAGTCAGGCAGGTACCCCAGGTCTGAAGGCTGGCAGGGCTGCATCCTTACAAACATGGCATAGGAAAGGTCACAACTTACCCAGCAAGCTGGCGCCCGTCTCGAGCCCAGAGGGCAGTACCCCCCTAGCGCACCCAGTCCCAGCCTCCTGCCCTGCAGGCCGTGAAGCACGCAAGCTGCTGGAGCTGCCTGGACCGTGGGGCTGTGCTACAGAGCCTCAGCTCTTGAACACAGTCATTGTCTCGGTCACTCTTCTCTCATTGCTGGGACAAATACCCAACACCCAACATGAAGGAAGGAAAGCTTTATTTAGCTTACCACTAGTGGAGGTTTCTGTCCACACTCAGCTGGCTCCCAGGCAGAGCGGCACATGGCGGCACGGAGCAGCCATTCGTGGCGGCAGCAAAGAGCAAGAAAGCAAAGGCAGCGGCAGCAGCTCAGGCAGCCGGCCAGCCTCTCTCCCCTCCTCCCACTGGAATGGGAACTACCTGCCCCAGGGCAGGGGCAGCACCCGCACCCACAACAGTCACTCACAAACCCCAGAAGCCACCCCATGGCTGCATGAGGCTTCGGGGGGACAACTAGACACACACATAACAGTCATGCCTCTATCTGCTTTCTGTTACTGTAATGGAATGCTCGAGTCTGGAGGCTTTACAAAGAAGAGGTTTCTTTGGTGCAAGGTTTTGGAGGCTGAGAGTCTAAGCAGCATCATGCCAGCTGCAGTGAGGGTGCCACGCCTCCATTGCCACATACTGTGTGGCATTATGTTGGTGCCACTCATGCCCGTGGGTGATCACACGTCCAGACTGAAGCCAAAGAACCAGAGGCACTGGCCACGCCTGCTTACCACAGCTCATAGCCCAGGACCCACCAGGGACCCTGGGACGTCTCCCAGGTCTGCACCCTGAGGCCCGCCACCAGGCCCTGCCTCCTAAAGCCCTCCCTGCCTGCCATACCACAAGGCTGACCATGCTGCCTGAACAGGACACGGAGCCCTTGGGGACACCCAAGCCACAGCAGCCGGTATAATCTGCAGTACACACTGGGAGCCTGGAGAGCAGGTGCCACGCACAGCCACAAAGCCAGGGCAGGGGGCTGGGCAGATGGAGGTGGGCCCTGCTCGCCACCACCCTCCCTCTGGGAATCTCAGGGCCAGAGGAGCCACTGCAGTAAATGCTGGCCGATGGAGCTGCCCACTGCCTCCCATCTCAAGCTCTTGGTGTAGAGCTAAACTGCGCTCCCCGATTCTCGTGTGTGTGTGTGTGTGTGTGTGTGTGTGTGTGTGTGTGTGTGTGTGAATGGGATTATGGGACACTGTGCTTAGCAGTGGCCTCATTCATGGGTGAATTCAGTAGTTGAATGTGCTACTGGGGGGCAGGGCCTGTTTGGGGAGCACTAGGGGTGCCCAGAGGGTGCTTCTCCTTTTCACTCTGCTTCCTGGTCGCTGTGAGGTGGGCACGACCCCTCTGCAGCCCCTCCTGCCACACCCTCTACCTCAGGGCTGGTGGACCGGGGACTGCGTCCCCTGAGCACTGTGACCTAAGGTAAGACTCTCCTTAAACTGCATGTCGTCCCAGGGATGGGCCAGGAGCTAGTAACCCCGCAAGGTGAAGAAGCCACAGCTCTGCTCACAGAAAAGTTCAGGTACCTCCTGGGTTAATGTGTGGCTCCCGGGCGTGAGCAGGGTCCCTGTGTGTGGGGAACGGAACCCCAGAAGCCCTCACCCAACCCACCTCCCTCCAGGCATGCTTAGCTGGGCTGGGCTTTCTGGAGCTCAGCAGAATGGAACAGGGCACCGAGCAAGAGTGAGGCCTCCCTGGAAGAGTGCGTCGTCACGCAGCGAGCACATCGCATGGATGGCGGGAGGAGGGGGTGGCCGCCCCGACCCAGATGTGCACGCACGGGGTGCTCCCAGCCCACGCCCCAGAGCAGTCTGCCTCTGCCTCCTCATGGCCCAGGGCAGATATTCTGTGTTCAGCTGGTGTCCACGAAGCTCCTGTGGAGTGGGCCACCCCACGTGTGCATGAGGACCACGCGCAGGCGCCCCTCTCTTTCAGCACTCAGCCGCATGGGTCCTGCCAGGATTCCCAGAAAGGAGCTCTCTGTGTGCACGAGAGACCCTCATTGTCCTTCTGGGATACTGATGGGCAAGGCTGACACACCAGCATCGTCTGTAGCTGCGCTGCCCGAGGAGCTCAACTCAGAACAAATCCCCTGTGGGCAGGACCGGGCCCCTGGCGCCAGAATGCTGCACAGAGCCCAGCTCAGGGCACCATGGCAGCTCTGCAGTGGCTCTGACCAACCTGGGGACAGGTGCGTGGCAGGAAGTGGCCCTCCTCGACTGAGCTTCCGCATCCTCAGGCCCAACAGCCTTAGGTAGGAAGGAGTGGAAACCGTGTGCAGACCTCGTCTTGTGTTACTCCCCAAGCAATACAGCGTAACAATATTTACCCAGCACTTCGGTTGTATTAGGTATTACCAGTAAGCTGGGGTGATTTAAAGCACAGGGGAGGTGGTGCGTGGCTCCGAGGCAAGCGCTACGCAGTCACGGAAGAGACTGCAGCGTCAGGACTTTGGTGTGGAGGGCCAGCTGGAGCAAGGGCCCTGCACGCACCCAGGGGCGACTGTGGCGGAGCCCTCAGGATATCCTAGAAGGGAAGGGCCGAACACGGACAGCTAGGAGGACATTCCCGTGTGCTGCGAATCAGGAGGGGCAGGACTGGAAGTCATCTGTTTAATTAAAAATAAAACAAAAATAAAAGAAAGCCCCAAACCTCCTAAGAGGTCACCACTTGTGTTCTCCTGATGGCTGTGGCTGCCTTGGTCGGGGCAGATGTCTGTGCTGATTTCTCTGGGTGGGGTTCTGGGTGACAATGGGGCTGCCACAGGACCTGCCCCGGGGGTTCTTTCTCCACATGTGTCCGGGTTGCTGTGCTTGCTCCACGTAGCCTTGGAAGAGTCTGTGAGCTCATTCAGGAAGCGGCAGGCCCGACTCTGCCTAACACCTGCCCGCCTCCAGCGTCTCTGCTCCCTCTCAGCAGTCTTCTGGCATGAAGAGACTTCCAGCAGGGCATGTTTGGCGTGGACAGGACGTGGGCTGGGGTGGCTTCCCCCGGAGCGTCCTCCACAGGCTGTGCCCGAGAAGGCCTCAGCATGCAGCAACGATTGGCTGGATCCTGGGGGTCCTCTCTGCCCTGCTGAGGGGCTGCTGGAAATCCTCCCCCTGCTACATCCGCAGCAACCACGCAGCCGCCTGAACGGGAGACGCAAGCCCTGAGCTCCCCGAGGCCGCTGCCACAGCCTCTGCTCCTCGCCCAGGCCCTCGACGCCCAGCCTGGCTCATCTCACAGTCGGGTGCAACCAGGCCTCCCTGGAAAGGTGGCTTTTCCACTGCACTTCTCTCTAGATTTGCAGCAAGTAGATCCACCAGAGCCACCAAGGTGGTGGCTCTTGGAGTGGCCTGGAAAGCCACAGAAGGGTCAGCTGCGTTTATAGTGGGCTACAAAGGGCTCTTGTGAATCCTGAGCAACAAGGAAACTTTAAAGCAGGAGGATGCTGCTGACGGCGATGGCAAAGATAGAGATGACGGTATGACGGTGGCGGTCGTGGTCGTGGTAGTGATGGTGCTGGGGGTGATCGACGTGGTGGACACGAGGGATATGACTGTGATGGTGGTGGCGGTCATGGTGATGGTGGATGTGAGGAGATGAAGGCGGTGATAATGGCGGCATTAATAATGATTTCTGCATACCCTTCAAGTAACCCCTTTAGGTGGAAGCTTCGAGCCGAGAGATGCACTGTGCCCACCTTCAATTAGAGGCGAGTGTTCACCCTGCAGACCTGTTGCTCCTGAGAAGCCCCTGCCTGGGCACAGCCAGTGTCACGGCCAGGTGTGCATCTCTTGGGCAGGCGACAAAGTCTGATTCCAAATCCTCCCAGGGGGCTATAGGTGTCTGGAAGTGAAAGAAAATGTGCAGAAGATGTGGCCCTAGAAAGCAGGCTTCCTCTGTATACAGATTCTTTCAAATCTCAAGCTCAGACAGAAGTATCTACGATCTTCTTGTGCCGCTGGCTCTGGCTAGGGTGGACTGCTGCACAAGTGTCCACAGCGCCATCTCTCCCTTTTTGGTGGCTTTAAACTTCCTCACTGCATGGCACCAGCCTGGCCCTATGCCACTGCTTGGCCCATGACACCGAGCAGAAGTGACACATGTCTTTCTCAGGGGAAGCCCCCAGTCCCATGGTATACAGCCCCCGTGACTCTTTGTCCTTCCCTGGGTGACGGGCTGGGGTGGGTGCTTGGGGCTAGAGCGGCTCCTGCAGGCTGGGTCAGGATGAAGACACCATGGAGCAGGGCTGAGGCCTGCTGTTGACAGCTGTGATGGTGGGCAGGACTTTGCCCTTGCCGAGGGAAGCCTCGGAGCCTGGGGTGCTGGCTGGTACAGCGTGTCTAGCCCACGCTGACTGGTGTGGGTGATGAGCAGATTCAGGAAATTCGCTGATGGGGTAAAGTCAAAGCTGGTGTCCAGGGCTTCCTCTTTCCCCTGGATCTTTGGGCCTGGGACCCTGTTGCTGGCCCCATGGTGACCTCCTGCCCATGTCCCTGTTCCCCACTGTATGTTCTCAGCAAGCCTTAGCCAGGGAACCTTACTTCCTGGGCACTGGAAGAGAGCATGTTCCCCTCTGCCAGCAACGGGAACGTCGAAGGTGAGATGTGGGTAGTGTTGGGATGGACAGGTGGGCCGCGGAGACCCTCTGAACATCCAAGCAGTCTGTCTAGAGCCCACCAGGGAGCTGGGAGGGCCTCCCACCTGTTCGTGTCCCTTGCTAAGGTCCAGAATCTTATGAAAAATGAGGGAGGAGGGAGGTCTCTCCACAGGTCTCTTCCCGGATGGTCCCGCTGTCGCTGCTCTTGGCTCCTCTTGTCCCTCTAGCCCCTGGCTGTGCTCTGGAAGCCCTCCTTCCACCAGAATGACTCAACTTCAGGTTCATCAAACACTGCAGGTGTGGCCGCACAGACAGAACTTGAATGGAAGGCAGAGGCGTGGGACTGCGGTCCCCGTCAGCCATAGACGAGGCCGTGGCCCTCCCCAGCCTGGGCCTGGCTTCCCGTCTGCCTCGCCCACCCTGGGTACTAGTTCCCCGCTCCCCAGCTTCTGGTCCCCAAGCCCCCCAAGCCGGCAAGGTCGGGAACTGCTTTCAAACCTCGTTGCTTTATTTTGCAATGCAAATTAATCTTCTTTCTCTTCATCCTTTCTCATCTAAATAGGAGAAGCAAAGCTATCAGCCAGACTCCTGAAAGCCTTGAAATGAGTGTGCCTCTTGGCCAGATCCTGTTCTTGGCGGCAGCTGGCTCTCTGCCTTGCTGTGGGGAGCCTTTCGCTCTCCCCTGCCCCAGCCGAGGCCGAGGCCCCTGGTTCCTGCTGCGCGCCTGTGTGCTTTACGGAGCACGGCTTGGGACGCTCCCCACTGCAGGCCCTGAGCTGGGGCAGGTAGTCCTGCCCTTCGCTTTGCAGGTGGAACCTCAGCTCCTCCACGCCCACTCTGGCCCCTGCCCCACACCAGCTCTGTGGAGCCTCAGCTGGAGACCACCGCGACTACCAGAGGAGGAATTCCAAAGCCCCAGTGCTCAACGTCCCCTGGGAAGGAAGGCAAGGTGACATTGGGTGGGGGAGTGGGCAGAGCCAGGAGGGCGAGAAGACACCAGTGTGAACCAAGGTTTTAAAGAGACTTACAATAATTTTAATCAGCATTTCCCTTCCATTTAAAACCCCAAACTTAGCTACTTAATCAAATGTCATGCTTAAGACACATTTACCTCCTTGGGAGAAAAATGAGCCACGGCAGCTCAATTTGGCTTTGGATGGGATTTAAAAATAGTCAAGTCTGTGAAGGCCATTAGGTAAATGGCCTCAGAGAGCGGCAGGAGGACCTCCCGCAGGGCTGCTAGCCCCTTTGTTGAGGACAGGAGGAGACTCAGCCTGCCCTGTAGCAGCCTGGTCCAGTGCCAGTGTGCGGGCACAGAGAACAGGCCAGGGTGGCACTGTACGCAGACCCTTGTGTGGCATGTCCACGGGTGCTGACCGCCCATGCGTGATCATCTGTGCATGCGTGTGTGAGCGCATGTCCATGTTCGAGTGTGTGTGCACACTGTGATCCTTTGTGTGACTGTGTGGGTGGGTGCAAGCACGCCTGTCTGTGTGTGCATGTATGTGGGCGGGTGTGTGTGACCATGTGTGCATGTGTGCACATGTGTCTGTCGTGCATGGGCGGGTGTGCGGGTGTGTGAATGGCACATCCTCACCTTCCTCTTTCCAAAGGGAGAACAGTTCACAGGTCAGACCCGTGGCAGCCAGTAAGCTCAAAGAAACCAGTCAGCTGAGTGCGGAAGCGTGTGGCTGCGTAAATAAGAGAGCGTTCTCATGTAGAAGCAAGAGGCGGGGCTTTCTTTGGAGAGAGAGGAGCGAGGCTTACCCCAGGGGAAAATCGGGCGGTGTGGGGATTCCACCCTGGGTGAGAACTCTGGCAATACCCTCCCCACAGGCGGGAAGGGCCTCACGGACTCGGCCGCCCGGGCTCCGGCGGCCATGGTGACCCAAGCCACTGCTGGTTCCTGTCTTTGTTCTCAGAAAACCCTTTCTCACACATCCTCCTGGCTCGGAGACCCCCAGAGCACGCGTGTGGCGCTGCAGGGTCTTTAAACTTGCAGGGGGCTGGAAACACCATCTTTATTTTTGCTACGTCCTCAGAGTTTAAGTGTCAGAAGCAGACCAGGTGGTAGGGCAGGAGCTGTCCCGGCTGACCCTCAGACTTCTGGGGTGCAGATGTCTCGCAATACCGTGTTTAACTACATGGCCCCAAAATGGTGGCATCTGGGGACCTACCAAAGGCTTCTTCAATGTCTTGTGAAGAGAACATGGATCGATATGCCACAAGCTTGTCTCGTTCACCTTTGGGGGGCGTCCAGGAGCTCGACCCCAGAACATCAAGCGTGACACACGCTCCACCTCTGAGCCGCACCCAGCCTGTCCGTGGACGTTCAAATCATGCATTTCATTGTAATTGGTTTCTGATGACCCTGTGCTTTTAAAGTCGCCGTGTGCCCAAAGACAGGTCAGCAGGTTGCAAGGGGAGGGGTCCCAGGACAGACAGGCCAGCCCCTCCCCCAGGCCTCGGCCCCCGGCGGTGCCCTGACTCCTCCTCGCAGCCTCCCGTGAGCAGCCCCACTTCTCCCCACCAGGTGGCAGCAGTGCGGAAACCATCTCCTCCGCCAGAGACCCCGAGTCCAGCTTGCTCTTGCAAGGCGTCCAGAGGATCGGCTTCCCTGGCCGCTTCAGTAGGAGGAGGGCTCCAGGGCGAGGACCCAGGGGTGGCCCCGAGAGGCAAGGCGCCGATTCAGCCCGCGTATCTTCCGGCCCCTGACCCCGAGTCCCCACAGTCCCACGGCCAGCGCAGGGCCCCGCGTTCAGGGGTCAAAGCTGCGTCTGTGTGGAAGGAAATGCCAAACCCATCTCACGAAGAGGGGACTGGGGGTTTGTGGTGGTGGCACCTGCGCCGCCCGGGCTGAGCTTGCGCCGGGCCTGCCTCTGCCACTTCCCGGACCGTGGCAGAGAAGCAGGTGCCCCTGCGCCCGGGGGCCCGGGGAGGCGGAAGTCTGGACCCCAGGGCCGGTCTCAAGCCACGCCGGGCCTGCCTCTGCCCCGTTGGGCAGCAGCTGCCCTCCTGCCGGGGCCGTCGCAATCTCAGAGCCCGGAGGCCCCTCGCCCGCCCAACCCAGCGCGCGCACCTAACCTGGAGGCCGACGGGTGACTCCTGGTGCTCCCCGGCTCGGACGCACGGCTTTGTCCAGACAGTGTTGGGGAAGCCGGCGGTCCTGGCCTTGCGTGGAAGGCCCTGCCTCTGTCACTTCATTCAGTGACACAGTGGCTGTCTTTTTATTCAAGCTCTGGCAAACACAGCTAACCCAGGGGCGCGGGCGGCGGGGACTTTGGAGCTGGGGCTGGCTAGGCAGAAGCCGTGACGGGCCGGGCGCGCATCCCAGGGGTGCTGTGCAATCAGGCATAAGCGCTGAAGCCCCATCCAGAAACGCAGCGCTTCCTCCCCGGGGGCAGGGCAGATGGAGCCCAAGGAGGCCGGGCAGGGGCCCAGTAGGTTCCTTCGGCTGCTGCGCCCTGCGCCCCTTTCTTCGTGCAGTTCCCGAGGGAGGAAACTTTTCGTGCAACCCCCGCTCCAAGCGCGCCGCGCATCCTCCCTCGGGGCGCCCCTTCCCCAGACCCACTCTCCCGGTCCGCTGGGCGCACGAGGAACCGGGTCGGAACCCTAACTGCTTCGCATGCCATCCGGTTACCGTGGCAACACCATCCGGCGGCGCCCGGCGGTCCAATCGGAGCCTGAGGCCTCTCCCGAGCCTTTCCCAAGGTGGGGACCAGATGAGGCCGGGGATGGGGAAGGGGCGGCGAGGCCCCCGCCTCTGGCTCAGCCAGGCTGGGCGCAGCCCCCCGCAGCGAACCGGGTCACCGCGAGGTGGGAGCCAGGGCCGGCCAAGGCTCGGGCTCCCTTTCGAGGGGCGGGGAAGGCGGGTGACGTGAGCCGGGCGGGCGGCGGGCGGAGTTGGGACCCGCTCGGGAGCGGGGGCGAGCGCGCGGAGCGGCAGACGCGCAGAGGGAGGCGGCCGAGC
>NW_004524689.1:2465248-2510379 GCF_000260255.1 Octodon degus
GAGCGAGCGGGCGCGGGCGCCGCGCAGATGGCCGGGGCGAGCGAGGTCTGAGGCTCCGCTCCCCGAAACGTGATCATGTGGATTCAACAGCTTTTAGGACTCAGGTGAGCGACCCGGCCGGCGACAGGGTGCGCCTGGGTGCGTGGGTGTCGGGCTGGACTGGAGCGGCGCTTTCCTCAGTGTTGTGAATACAAGGACCCCCCCCCCGCTCCCCGAACGCGGCCAGCACTGCCCGGAGGGCCGGAGGGTGCCGCCGTCTGGATCCCCGAACCCCGCGTTCCCGCGGGGAGCAGCCGTTCCTCTGGGTCTCTGAGTGCCCGGAGCATCGGGCAGGGCGCTCGCCCCAGCAGCCGGCAACGCACCGGCCAGGCGCGCCCGCAGCCCCAGGCGCCAGCAGCGCAGTGTCCTGGCCGGCCGCCCCGGCGCGCCTCCTCTTCGGAGCTCGGGCGAGGTGCAGGCTCTGGGAGCGGGGGCCGGGGCTGGCGGGGCGAAGCCGAGCTCCTGCTTCCCGGCGAGAGCGTTGCAGGCGGAGTTGGAGGAGCCCAGACAGCGCCCCGCCCGCCCTTGCTCTTTCTCTTCCTGGGCTCGGGCTGAGCTGGAGCGTCACGGCTCCCAGCTGCCGATCCAGCTGTTTTAGGTGACCTCCGGGCCCGACGGTCGCTCACAGCTGGCGGGCAGCTGGGGCTGGGGAGCCTGGGCTCTCGGTGAGCACCGGCAGGCACCCCTCGCTGACACACATACACACGCGCGCGCACACACAGGCGTGGGCTGGTCTGTGTCCCTGAGTCCAGGGCCAGCTGGAGCCAGGCGCGACGCCAGCGCCCATGGTGATCAGAAAGACCCTTCTCCGCAAACTTTGCCCACCGCCCAGGCCCTCTGGCTTCCCCAGCCTTTGCCTCCTTGGCCGCCCCAGGGCCCCCCCAGGGCACAGTTGGCCCCGTTTGAGGAGCAGACTGCGTCCTAGCTGTTGCCCTCGTGCCAGGGGACTCGGCTAGCCGGCACTCGGGTCTGGGCTTGGTGGCACCCGGAACCGGAGGACAGAGGTGGAGGCGGAGAGCCTGTTTGCCTTCTCGCGTCTGTCCACTGGGAGGCGCTGCGCTCCCGTCTTGGCTGAAAGGGGTCGCAGGTGCCAGAGCAGGCTGGCTGTGCCGCCCCCACCCGCGTGGAGCTGGGAGGAGTGGGGCGCGGCGAGGGGGCCCGAGCGCGCGTCCTGATTTTGAGAAATCGAAAGGGGGTTCACACGCCGAGTGTTTTCTAGCTACCCTTGATTTATGAGACTATTCGGCACTCAGGGCTAAATGCTGTTTAACACATCTAAGGACAACTGTCAGGTGTTATTATTGGCGTTCCTTCCCCGGCTTCCTGGGCCTGTTTGCCTCTGTGGGCTTTAAAAGGTTAATCAAGAAGCTGATCTTGTTGGGTGTTGGCCGAGCCTGAATCGATTAGTGTGCTTGGGCTTGATAAGGTTAGGCTGTGCGGTGCTGCGAGGTTGGCAAGAGGGAACATGACAGATTTGCCGGGAGGACCTGGCCCAGGTGCCGGCTGCCTGCTGTCTGCTCTTCTGCCGGTCGGTCGGTCGTCCCAGGTCTCCGCCACACCTGAGAGCCTGCGGAGTGGTCCCCCTGCCCTGCGGCGCGAGGTCAGCTTCCCGGGGCTGCTGCCTGGCACTTGGCTGTCGATGGCAACTTATTTGTACAGACATTTTTATTCCTCGTTGCTAAGTTGCTAGATGGAAAGATTAGTACATTTTGATAAGGGGAGAGTCGGACAGAGATCAGGAAGGACGCTTCTATTCCAAACGCTGCTCCAGATTCTCCGGAGCCTTTCTCTCGCAGCCCCCTGGAAGGTCTCTTTGGGATTTTGCCTTCAGAAATAGTTCTGCTGCTGATTTTGAAGTTTGACCTTTTGTTTTCTTACCCTCGATGTTGGTGCAGCTTTCCTGTAAACGTGCCCATAAAATGCGCGGTTGCCTTCTTAGATGCCTGCTGGCCAGCAGGGGAGGAGGCCCGGAGGCTGGGTGGGTGCAGGTCACTGCTGCACCCGAGGCTGAGCCCTGGGGCTGTCTGCTCGAGCTCCAAGGATGCACTGTGTCTTCCCAGTGGCCCTTGCCAGGCGGGGAGACCGCGGGCTGCTTGCCGCCCAGCCTGGAGCCTGGGGAGGACAGGCAGACCCTGAGCCTCCGGCTCAGGTGCCAGAAGGCCCGAGGCCCCTGTGGCCTGAGGGAGGGGCTCGTTCTCCACCCCCACAGCAGCCTGCACCTGGCTCTTTGCTTCTGTGTTGGAAATGAGCTGTACATGGAGCCTCGACTTTAAGAGAAGCAGATGGAGTCTGATCGATCTGCTTTTATGTCTTTTTTTTTTTTTGGTGGTGGTGGTATTTGTATCAAACCTCCAAAGCTACTTCCATTAGCTCCAAGGAGGTAGTCCTTGAAGAGGACCAGGGGCCCAGCCAGCCGTGCTGAAGTATCCTGGGCAGCTCACGGGCCTGCTTACTCAGCAGGCAGCCTGGTCCAAGTCCGGCTGCTGGTGGCTGGTGGCCTCCGGGGCTGCAGCCTGGTAGGGGCTTGGGCATTCACGCACAGCCCCTGCCACGCTGGGCTTGCTATAGCGACCCAGCAGATGGCTGCAGGTTCATGCCCAGGTTGTCCCTTGGGTCAGCCAGTCTGTCTTCCTGTCGTGACGTTCCTGGGCCCCTTCCATGTGGGAGGCCCTGCGTGTAGTAGCTACACAATTCGCAGTTTCTGAAGTCCTCGAGGCGGCCCACACCCTGCCACGTCTGGGCCTCACGCGGGGATCCAGGGGTGGTTGCCTCTGTCCCCAGCGGTAAAGCGCTCTCGCAGCTGGGCTTTGGGGATGAAGTCAAACGCTCTGTCCACAAACGCCACACTCCCGGTGACTCCTGGCTCGCGCTGATTTCCAGCTGCTGCTCCTAAATTGATTGCAACTAGAGTCCATCGAGTGTCAGTGGCTGTGACACCCATCAGGGACAACACTGCTCGAATAAACTGCAGATGTAGAAGGCAGCTCAGCCCTTGCAGCAACGCTGGTGCACACCCCGGCCCCGGGCTCACCCTGCGTTGGCCCTGCTGCCTCAGGGCGGGGGCCACCCCTGCCCATCATTGCTATTTCTTTATCCAATCACCTGCTTCCCTTTATCCATGCTCTGGAGAGGGCAGCTCACACGCTGAGACAGCTCCATGCCTCCCGGAGATGTCTGTCTGGGGTCCCTGGAGAGGAGACAGCCTGCTTCTCACTGCACGCACCTGCGCCTCCTGGCGAGATTACTGGGGGAACAGTTGTACCCCATCTGGGCCTCAGCTCCCAGCCCCAGCTCCCCAGACCCCAACCCACAGGAGCTATGCTCCGGGTGAGCCTCCATGAGCTCCCGCTTCCTGTGTTTACCTTCACTTTCTGTGGGGACTACAGGAGCCCTGGAGAGTGCTGAAGGCTGCCCACAGGTCACGATGAGATGGGTGAGCTCTGAAGCCCAACCTGGGAGCCTCCCGAGCCAGCGCCCCTCCCCTAGGGGTTACGCTGGAGTCATCTGTCTTAAATACGGAGCTGCCAAGTTTGCTTCAAAGGGTTACAAGTCAGTAGAGACCAAGTTGATGTAAAGATCGGCGTGGAAAGCCAAATATATCCTTGATCTAGATTTGCACAGTTGAAGTCTGGCTGAAGGAGGTTTCTTCTGCCTCGTACCAGCCGGATGCCACAGGGAGCGGCAGGGGCTTTCTGGGGCCAGCGCAGGCAGGTGGGTGCTGCGACCCCACTCTTCTCTCCTCTAAAACCCCTTCCAGGAATTCAGCAGGGGCTGGTGACTCATGAGGAAGCCGTGAGCGGGGAGTGGTGGTTACATAACTCAGCTTAACTCTGAGTTAATCTTCCCAGACTAGCAGGCTCAGGCCAAGCGTGCCGGGCCGGAGCTGGAGGGCCGCTGCTCTTCACCTGCACACCCCAGTTCACTCGGGCCGAGCACCGTCAGGCTGCTGTGCCTTCCCCCGCAGCAGGAGGGGTTGCATCCTCATCTCCCACCCTCTCTCCTCAGAGCGCTGGGGTCAGGGCTGGTCACTGGATGGGGGGCCTGCTCTGGCCCCCATCAGGGCAGTGTGCTGTACCCCAGCGCTGTCCTGTCCGGGGCAGTAGGGGGCTGTCCTGTTCCAGTCCAAGCCCGCCTAGGATGGAGATAAGGATGCAACCCCTCCTGCTGTGGGGGAGGACACAGCAGCCTGCCGGTGATCCGCCTGAGTGAACTGGGATGGGTGTGCGGGGGCGCAGGAGAGGCTGGAGAGGCCGGCCACCCGCCACGCCTCTCTGTGAAGAGCCCGACACAGACAGAGCCGGAAGCCCACTGCTTGTCTGCGGCATCATGAGAGTCAGTAAACGTTGGCAGCATGGCCAGGGAGTGTAGGCCGAGTGGCGATGGAAACTTGTGTGCTTGTGAGGGACACAGTGGCCTGAGCCTTGGGCTTGGGGAGGGCCTCGGGTTGGCCTACGTGCCCGTGTCCAGTGCGTGTTCTGCACAGAGGGCGCTGCTCCACTTCTGTGCCCAGACCTCTCTTCCATGAGGCCCAGGAGCCCCACAGCACTGTTCTGGTGATGGGTACAGGAGGCCGGCATGGCCGGGGCCCTCCGCCCCTCATAGTGGGCAGTGCTCTATGACCCTTCTGGCCCCTGGCACTCTGCTGCCTGCCATTCTGGGATGTCACACTGCCTGTGCTTGACCCCAGGAAGAGGCAGGAGCTTGTGCCCAGGGGCTGAGATGTGGCGTGTGTCTATGGGGACCGCACAGGACTGTGAGCCTCCTGCTTTTGCTGGGAAGTTGCCTGGGACGTGCGGCCTGAGAGTGCCTGGGCAAGGGGCTGGGCCTCGTTCTTTATCCCTTCTCCCTGAGTGCTGGTGTGTAGTCGACATCCGGGAAGTGTCTGGGGCGAGCACGTGTGTCCCTGTGGCACGGTGCCCAGGTGGCCCAGTCCTGCTTTGGTACGTGCTTCTTCCTGACCCTGCACTGAAATCCAGGAAAAAGTTTCCAGCCTTAGGCTTCACTATGCCGCTGACACAGTTAAGGCTTTCTTCAGCGGCACGCTGGTGTCGCGGCGCCGTTAGAGATGGCTTCCTCTGGCTTCAGGACTTTGTCACCATTATGGTTGCAGACATGCCCAGGGAAACAGTCCTGCCCAGCTCTTTCAGTCATTATTTGTTCAGCATAAGCAACAGATCTAGTTTTTACCAGGATGGGTGTAGACCCGCCCACATGATGGGCCCAGCTGGCAGGGGGCGGGGAGGCCCTGCCAGGGAAGGACAGGCAGACCCTGTGCCATGAAAGCCAAGCGTCCCAGTTTTCCTGCTGGGTGGACGCCTCCCTTGCCCTTGCCCCTGGAAAACAATTTATTTGGTCATGAGGGAGGTAGACTGGTGTGACTGTCCATACTGACAGGTCGACTTCCTTGGGCTAGAAAGGTCTGAGGGATCAGCGCCGCGCCCCTTCTGGATGTGTCTGTGCGAATCCCGGAGGCAGGGCCTTCCATTCCGCCGTGGCACCGCTCCCTGCTGCGCCCTGGCCTCCGTGAGCTCGGCAGCTCTGCTCCTTCATGGCTTCCTGCTGTGAGGCTCCTCCCTTGCTGGCCATGCACTGCACCCCTAAATCCGCGAGCCGAGCCAGGTTCCGCATGTGCGTGCCAAGAGTTGTGTCCCAGCAACAGAGACGTGACAGATGCAGCCAGAGACAGCACCCGCTGGTTGGGGAAGGGCAGTGGGGGAGCGGCAGTCTCAGTGGTGCTCACAAGTGCCCCCAGAGACGCCGCTGCTCCTGTCCCGAGTGGAACGGTCGGCGCCACCCTTGGTGGAACGCGGCTGCCTCCTCTGTTCCCTGGAGCTCCACGAGCGTTTCCCTGGGCTGTCACTGGGCACCCAGGGGACACCTGGCCATGGATCCTGCAGAGACAGACCCACACATGAGACGGTTTCTGCCCTCAGGGGCTTTGTGGTCCAGGAAAGCAGGGAGACGTGCAGGAGGAAGAACTGCACTCCCCCAGGTGGAGGCGGCACTGGCCAGTAGGTGTAGAATCTGAGCCTCGTGTGCGTCTTCGAAGTCTCCAGTAGCCACATTAAGGAATGGAAGCAATTTTTAGATGTCTGATTTAACTGACTCTCTTCAAAATATCATTTCAACATGAATCAGCATAAAATAATATGAGTGGGGTAGTGCTGTGCTGTTGCTCTTCACTGAGTCTCTGAAGTCAGGCACATAACTTTTCCTGGAACACCACCCACATTTCCAAGTGTCCGTCACCCAGAACTAGCGGTCCTCAGGTGGACATCTCCTGTGGAAACTTGGATATGGGAAAAGGGGCATCTCCATCTGCCTCTGGCATCATGGCTGTCTCAGTGTGGGCTGCAGGTTTGGGCAGGGGCTGTCTTCACACACAGGGGACATCTGTTGAGTGTGAGGCCAGTGTCTGACTGTGCCAGAGCCAGACCAGCCTAGAGGTGGGGTTGGCGGCTGTTCCTTCCAGGGCCCGTGGTCTGGTGAGGGAGACAGCAGGGCCAGCGGGGCCTTCACACCACTGGGCACTACTCCCTTCAGTTTGTAATGACGTCATGCTCCAGGGACCTGCAGTCTGTGCGCTTGTCAGGGGAGGCAGAGGGTGCTTATTCATGCAGGGGAGCATTGACTCCCGGGGGGAGACATTTCCAGCTGCTACCCTGGAGGGGTGGCTGCACAGTGGGGCAGGCCCAGGACCCAGGCTGCCCCCTGAGCCACAGGCTGCAGAGCCTCACCTGTCTTCTCCTTTGCACGTGCACCCTTTTGAGAGTGCTCAGAGATCTCAATTACCTTGGACCTGGAGGAGTAGAAGGGAGAGGGGGGCAGAAGTAGGGAAGGAGGAGGGGGAGAAGAGAGGAAAAAGAAGGGAGAGGGGAGGGGGGAAGGGATGGAGTGTAGAGCAGAGGAGGAGGAGGAGGAAGAGGAGGAGGAGGAGGAAGGAAAGAGAGGCAAAGGGAGGGGAAGGGGGAGGAGCAGCCAAGGAGAGGAGGGAAGGGAGCTGGGGAGAGGGGGTGATGCCTGGTTGGAGTGAAACTCTAGGAACATCATCACAGTGTGTGTGTGTGTGTGTGTGTGTGTGTGTGTGTGTGTGTGTGTGTGTGACAGGCTAGGATGAGGGATTTGAGGGGAGCTAGGGTCAGTGTGCATCCAGGGGCTGGTCATCCTGGGATCGGTCACTAAGTGACCATCAGCTCATGGACACTGCTGTGCCTAAGAACTGGCCTGGCTGCTGGCTCCCCTGACTGGGCTGTTTCACCTGGGGGCATGGGTGGGGGCCGTGGCTGTAGGGGTGTACAGGTGGGGCTGCACTGTGTGCAGGCTCAGCTTCCATGCAGGAGAGCTTGACCTGCAAAGGAGACTGTGTGTGGGAAATGGGTCCAGTGTTGGGGACGCAACAGCTGGGCTGTGGTCCAGGGAGTCTCTGCGGCCGTCCTTCCTGATGGATGGGGACAGCTTTGTATTGGGGGACAGCTCCACAATGTGGAGCTCTACACAAAAGAGCAAATGGTCTGACTTCCGAGGCGGTGTTTTCGCACTGATCTGACTTCAGGTATTTTGAGCATGCTGACTCTGCTAAGCAGAGCATAGATTCCCTGTAAGCCTCCTAAATGTAAGCTTGCGGAACCCTGGGTGACAGAATAGCAGATCGAGCACCTTCTGGCCAAACAATGCCGCAGCCTCCTCCAACAGACACTCGGATTCTGCTGGCTGCTTTTCAGCCTTTATAAGACAGGCAAGGGGGACAGCTGGGCACAGGCCAGGGCCACGGCATATCTGGGCTGCGCAGGGCACCAGCATCATTTCTTGGAATTCCTGGTCTTCACAGAGTTAAGGCCGGAGGAAGGGAAGATCCCTGGGGGAAAAGCCTGGCACCAGGAAAGTGCTGTTAAAAATTTAATGCTTTCAATTCATTCTATTCAGCTGCTATTACTTTGATATCAAAGCCAAACAAAGCACAAAGAAAAAAAAATATAGACCAATATTGTTCATGGAAAATAGGCAAGAAATTCTTAACAGAATACTGGTACACATGATGCAGTAATATATAAAAAGAAGCATGCACCATTGCTCAGTGCAGTTTATTCTGTGAATGCAAGGATGGTTCAATATTTGAGTGTTAGTCGGAGGGACCCCCATACTCACAAGCTGAAGAGATAAGTCATATCAGTGATAGAGACGATGCCTGATATAGCATGCTATGTCAACGGTTCTCAGTAGGAGGTAACGGAGGCAGATCTTCTCAGCTGTGCAGGGGTAGCTGTAAGCCCCCACCTGACGAGTGAGAAACGGAAGCATTTCCTTGAGGGCAGGAGCAGGAAGGGGGCCTGCCTTGTCACTCTTCGCCACCTTGCAGCGGCAGTTCTCACCATCAGGAGGCAAGCGCAGGAAGACAAAGGCAGACAGAGAAGCGAAGCAGAAGTGCCTCTGCTGGCCGTGAGTCGTAATTATCTCTGTGGAAAAGCCGTGTAATTTATAATAAAATGGAACTTAAACGTGAGTTTAGCAAAGTTGAGGAGTATAAGATGAATGTACAAAATCAACTGTATTCCTACCACCAGTGTAAACGTAGACAGTGAAATGAAAAGAGCCGTGTTCATTAGCGTTCTGCTACTGAAACAAACACTGGGGATAAGAAGGAAAGGTCTGTTCTGAAGGGGTTTCAGTCCATGGCCCTGCTGGGTTGGCCTGTGGTGGCTCAGTTTGTCCTGGTAGGAGCATCTGGTAGAGGGTGCTGCTGGTGTCCTGGAGAGCAGGAAAGGGAGACAGGAAGGAGGTGGGGTGTTCTCTTCAAGGCCACACCCCTAATGACCTCACTTCCTCCTATGAGACCCCCCCCCACCTTTTAAAGGTTCCCTACTCCCAGTAGCACCACAGGCTGGTGACCTCGCTTTCAACAGACTGGCCTTTGGGGAAAATTCAAGACCCAGACCATAGCAAATGCCACTTACAAGCACTCACTAATGAAATATTGAGGTGTAAATAAAAAAAGACGGGATGCTGACTGTACGCTGAAAGCTGTTATGTGTTGATAAAAGAGATCTGGGATGGTATAAAAAGTTGGAAAGGTGTATGATGTTCATGGGTTGGAGGATTTGACATATTACAGATGTCAGGGTTCCTCTAGTTGATGCAGAAGCTTAATACCCAGCTCATCAAAAGTCTAGCAAGAATTTTATTGTCTAGTGTAAGGTTATTCTAAAGTTTATCATGAAGGCAGAGGAATTAGGCCAGATAGTTATGAGATTTCTTAGCCACAGTGAGCAAGATCGTGTGGTGTGAGAGTGGAATAGAGAAGTAGACACCACGGGTATGCTAATACCATTTTGGGCAAAGTTGCCACCTGTGTAGAAGGGATAGCCACTGCAGCAGCGCTCTAGTACGGCCAGACGGCCACGGAGGTGAGGAAAGGGAGAAAGCTTGCTGTGAGTCTCTCCCCTCGCTCAAAAACCAAAGAAGAAGAGGAAGAGGAAGAGGAAGAAGGGGAAGAAGGGGAAGAAGGGGAAGGGGAAGAAGGGGAAGAAGAGGAAGGGAAAGGGGAAGAAGAGGAAGAAGGGGAAGGGAAAGAGGAAGAAGAAGAAGGAAGGAAGGAAGGAAGGAAGGAAGGAAAGAAAGAAAGAAAGAAAGAAAGAAAGAAAGAAAGAAAGAAAGAAAAGTCCACCCAAATGGGCCATACAATTAAATGTAAAATGTAAAACTATAAACATTTCAATTAAAAAAATAGGAAATCTTCAGGAAAATAATTTTTTAGATTTGATACCAAAAAGCTCATCCATAAAGGAAAAAGTGACAAATCTGATCTCGTCAAAGTTCCGAAAACCTCCCTTGGAGAGCTTCTCCTAGTTTGAAGCGGCAGGCCAGCACACGGGAGACGGTATTTGCAAGCTGGACAAATGGCCTTCGTCAGTTAGTGTCTAGGGTGCGAAGAGTCTCCTGGCCCAGCGTCCCCAACAGAAGCAGGCAGGAGGGACTCTGCAGGAGCTTCCTGGCAGGACACCTGCTGGGAGCTCTCTCAACTTCCTCAGCCATTAGAGAAGTGCAGGGTTAGGCTACTGGGAGCCATCACTATCCACCCCGCAGAAGGGCCCAAGCGGAACCCACTGGCAGCTCTGAGAGCTGGCAAGGAGGGCAGAAACGGGTCACTGTGTGGACTGAGGGCAGGGCACAGAGCTCTCGCCACACGGCAGAGCAGCTTGGTGGTCTCTCGTGGAGTGAAATGTCTTCCTGTGCAGGAGAGGGCGGGTGTCTTCTTAGCGCATCTACACGAGAACTGTGGACTTATATCCCAACAGCCACCATGCGCCTGTGTGTGTGCAGTGGCTTGGTTTGCAGGGGCACCTGGCTGAGGATGGGCCAGCGGCCCTCCCGCTGGGGAAGGGTTAGACTGTGGTTAGGCTGTGGCTCAGCCACACCACTGTGGTGCTTGGAAATAAAAATGAAAGAGTTATGGTTGAGCCCAGCAGCGGCCATGAGCTCCGGGGACCTAACTGTCAGAAGGCCCACTCCCTGGAGCGGGGTGGTGGCTGCACAGCCCTGAGGTGAGAAGACAGAACAGACGAAACCCGCAGTTCCCGGGGGCTGAAAGAGGAAGGGATGGGGGGGCAGAGGACGGTCATGGGAGGACTGGGGGTGGGGGAGTTGTGGGGATGTGGATTTTCTGTCTGTCCTGCATCAGCAGCCACATCCTGACATGTCATTTGCTCTGGTTGTGTGGTCTCTGTGTGTGTGTGTGCATGTGTGCATGCATGCGTGTGTGTGTGTGTATGTGTGTATCAGGCTCTTTAGGGGACATGTCTGGGCTCGCTGGTTGTCACCGATCATGTGGCAATCAGCAAAGGGGTGATTCTTTCTTTGTAGAACTCACTGGAAAATGTGTGCAGAACTCACTGCATCTGTGCCTGTTTCGGGCTGTGGGACCTGAGCGTGGTCCTCCACCACAAGCGCCGGTGACAAGGGACCTGTGCACAGTTCTGGGGTCGGGAGCACGTGCAGAGTGCACAGGGGTCAGGAGAACTCTGAGGACGGAGGGGCCTTTTCGGGGTCAGTCCCACAGCCCCTGATGGCTCCCGGGAGCTGCAGGGCAGATCGGGGACAGGCAGGCCGGGCTCTTGTTTCCCGTCCAGTGAAACACGAGCTGCAGTCTGCGGCTTTGCTGTTGTCCCTTCTTTTTGTCTGAGTGATGAGAGATCTGGGACAACGCAGGCCTGGGGCGTTGGTGCTGGTGGTACAGTGGGACACTGTCTTGGGTTTGGCGTTCTGCCCTGTCGCCATTCTCTGTCACTTCTGTTCCTGGCCTTTCACACTCAGACCAAAGGCGCCCAAGCTCATATAGTTCTGCACAGTCGTCCCTCACCTGGGCTTGGTGTGCTGAACCTCCCTGTGTGCACTGTCCCTGGCCAACTTTGTGTCCTCAAGATGGGCAGGAGGTGTCACACTCATAGTACCTGGGAGGAAACGGAGGCTCGGAGCTGGGGCTGGGTTCTAGGTTCCAGGCCACCCTTACCCCTTCACACTGCCCCCCGTGGCTTCTCGTTTTATGTAAAATCTGGTGTTTCCATTCCCTTTGTTAAGTTGCCTATTTAGCCTTCTGGGGAAAGCAGAACAAAATTAAAAAAAAAAAAAGAACCAAGAAGGCCCAGCTGCCGTCTGCCCGCTTGGTGCTATGTGGGTTTAGCCGCATGCCTGACTGGCTCTGAGGTCACAGCGTCTTCTTTCTGGCCCCCGCAGCCCGCAAGCAGAGATTTTGGTCAGAATGAGATTATTTTGCAGCAGAGCGTCAATGACACAGCGTGGGGAGATGAAAACCTCCCAGTGACACAGATAGTGCTGCTCAATCGACTCGATAATGAAAAATAAATATGTCACCGAGGTGGGGAGGGCCTTTGGGGAGCTGTCACGGGGTTCAGCCCTGGGGACTAAGGAATGGTCACCAGAAGACCAGAGCCGGGCAGGGCCCCTGCGGGCCAAGGACCCACCCTGGTGTGCTGGCCCTGGGTGTGTCGCCCACGGGCGTGTTGGATGTGGGGCTGCTTCTCAGTCTCCACACCGTGAAGTTCCGCCCGCCGAAGTGGCTGTTCTGTGAGTGCAGTGAACGCCTAGGGCCTTGCTGCCACCACCATGGCAGTCTGGTTTAGAGTGCCTGTCTCGCTCCTTGCCCTTGGCTGACCTGGTCCTGGGATGGAGGTCCTTGCGTGGTCTTCGGGTCTGACTTTTCCTTGACCCCACGGCTCCTCCAGGTGCATTTCCTGGCCACACCGTGGTGTGCTTCTCCCATCCTCACAGGCAGCGCCATGTAAGCCTTGGTGGCCCATCTCTCCGGGTGTGGGTGGGGCGTCCACTCCTCCCACACAGCGTGGTTTGCAGCTGCAGATGCAGAGTGGGTGCCGGGCCTCGCACTGATCTGCTCCACGGGTGCCGTGGGGAGGGTGGGGGCGTGCGGCCAGCGACTCGGGGTCCACCCTGAGCTGGGACCTCTCCTCCTTGTGCTCCTGGGCACAGCGCTGTGATTGATCATTCCTCACAGCGAGCATTTATCGGGGACGTATGTGTGTCCCATGGGCAACATGAGGACAAACTCTCTCTACCCAGGCAATGGCCTAGAGCATCCGGGCCACCGGCAGAGGGTCCTGTAGTCTAAGCCTGAGCTGGTGGAGCGTTGGCGGATCTCCAAGGACCAGCCTGTCCCCACCTGGGCGTGGGTGGTACTGGCCACAGGCACGTCCAGAGGATGCCGGGGGGCACGAGCCCCCTGTGGGAAGCCTTGGGGGCCCTCTGGGGAGGCCGCCTCACAGCACACCTCACGGCCAGGGCTTTGGGCCTCACTTCTGGTGCCCGAGGCAGTCCCCGGCCACAGGCTGAGGATGGGGCTTCACCAATCTGCCCACGCTGTAGCTCAGGGAAGACCCAACTCCACGCCAGTAAGGACTCAAGTTCCCAAGGGCGGCAGGGACTGTGAAGAGCCCGGTGCCAGGGCACAGACGTCACTGGCTAGGAGGAGACAGTAGATTGAGGCCTCCTGGTGTCCCTGCTGTGATGGGGCCATGTGTAGATGACATCTGGGTCCGGCCACCTCTAGAGCATCTTCGTGTCCATTTTCAGGCTGCTGCTTGTGTCAGGAGCAGGGTCCCCAGATCAGGGCCAAGGAGGAGGTCCTGGCATCCTGGAAGCTGCTTCCTCCAGCGCTGCCCAGAGCAGGACTGAGAGGGGGAAACCCTGGGGGCCGCATGGCCTGGGGAGCTGACGGTCACCCAGGCGCTTCCACTGCCTCTCCAGGAGTACTGGCATGGTGCCGGCACGGGCGTTGCTTGGGCGCTGCCACAGAGCACAGTGGATTACGTGGGCCAGCGCTTGCACAGTGTGAGAGATGTGTGGGTACCGCGCTGAGCCCGTGACGCACCCGAGGTCAACCTGCGACATTGCTGTCCTTTAGGTGCCCATCTCTTTTTTTCTAGGGAAGGTGCAGACAGGCCGGGGCTGGTCACATAGCAGCAAGTAGAGGAGCAGGATGCACCCCGGGCAGCACCTCCAGTGTCCGTCCTCCGAGCCGTGACACCCTGTCTTTCTCATTCTGGAAGCCCCTCCCCCTCTGGGTCTGAATCTGTTGAAGGCATTCAACATCCTCCGGGCTGGGGAGGGCAGCTGAGTGCAAACAGAGCTTAGTGTGCAGGTCCAGGCCTCTTTCCTTCCTGCTGGCTCTGGTGGACAGACCTGGGTGTTGGAGGATGTGGGTTGGAGCAGACACTGCGGGTGCCCCAAGGCCAGCGGGTGGAGAGCCTGCATGCCCGCCAGAGCTGTCCGAGTGCTCGTAGCCCTGGCTGAGCTAGCCTGGATGGGGCTCCTTGTGCAGCCTGCAGCAGCGGGAACCCCTCTGCCCAGGACCTCAGAACAGCGCCTGCCTGTGGGGTGGGTGGGCTGGGTCTTCCTGTAGGTCAGCTGTGCTCCCGGGAGCCGGCTGGCGATGCGGATGGGAGGAGAAGCCTTTCCTGCCCTGTTTCCCAGGCCCAACCCTTGGGGGGCACGTCTGGCTCCGATTTACCACCACGTTTACCTCTGTAACATCTCACCCAGGACCACAGTGTCACAGATCAGCCAGGACATGAGATGGATAAATGCCCAGCTGCGGTCTCAGGCTCCTGAGGTCCTGCGGCCAGGAAGCTCTGGCTTAGGCGAGGGTGAGGACGTGGCTCGGAGGAGGCTGGGTGTGGCCTCCTGGCTGCCCATTGGAGTTGGTCCCTGGGTGGGGACGTGGTGTGCTGTACCTCAGCAAGGATTCCCCAGGACCTGCAGACCAGCCCTGGGACCAAAGCCCTGGCCCTCGAGCTGTGGGGCTGGGGTTCCTAGTGGGACCTGTCCCATCAAGGAAGGGGGACCCAGGCCTGGCCGCCCCCCATCGGGATAGAGAAGACTCAGACCTGTGCCCACTGTGGCGTGGGGCTGCGCTTGCTGCTGAGGGACAGGGCGGCTCTCAGGATGCAAGGGCCCTTCCTGAGGAAGCCAGTTTCGGAGTTGAGAGTGAGCATGTTCATTTTTATGATGCTACACTTCATAATCAAGGGAGTGCGAATGGGTCAGCCGCCCGGTTGGGTGCTGCTACGTGTGCGGGTCCCAGGCTTTTCACCGCGCTGGGTGTAGCCGGCCAGGTGGATTCACTGCCTTTCCACGGGATCTCCTGGCACATCCCAGGGGGATTTGATTCTCTGCACCAGGGCCTGGCGCTCTGGACAAGCTCCATGCCACACCCTGGCTGGCCCTGTGTCTCTGGGGAGTGGCTGGCAGGCATGGTGAGTGCCGGTGAGTGTCAGGGTAGAGGGTCCTCCCTCTTGTGTTCCAGGGGGTCCTGGGCGGGAGGGAGTGGAGCTGCAGAGCCCAGTGGGCGGAGCTACGGGAGACTTCCTGGAGGAAGTGGCACGGGGCGGCCGGGTTTCAGGGGCAGAGCAGTACAGCCCAAGCGAGCCGAGGAGCAGGGGCACCCTGGCAGAGTGGCGCGCCGCTGCTGTCACAGTTGTGCTGACAGAACTGTCGGCGCTCAGAGGTGGAGGAGCTGATCTGGGACTCTCAGCTCTGGAGGAGCCGGGGTCCTGGGCTGTAGCAGGTACCTTGGGCGAATGTGGCAGTGGGCACGCCTGCGCAGCGCAGGCTGGTAACTGGGGAGGCTGCAGGGAGCCAGCGAAGTTCCCGGGCGGCACCACTCCGGGCTGCATGTGTTCAGGCTGCAGGAAAGATGGGGGAACAACAGTCATGTGGGAGCAGACCTGGGTGGGGGCCAGCGTGGGCGTGTGGGGCACGCCGGAACCCGTGGAGAGAGCCTGGGAGGCAGCTCCGAGGGACCTGGGGGAGCGCAGGGGAGAGGCTGGTGGCCGTGCCCTGGGCCTTGCTTGGGGTGGCCACGGTCTGTGGCTTCTGAGCTGCTTACACCGGAGTTCTTTTAGGGTGGGTGCAGGCCAGCCCTGGGGGTCAGGTGGCTCTGACCCCTTCTTCTCTGGCCCTCTCAGGACCCCCACATTGCACTGTCACCCACGCCATCCCCACCCTCCCTGTAGATGTTGCCACTCCAGGGTCAGCTTCTACCTGCCCACGGTCCATGGAATTTGGGTGCGAGCAACTCCAGATGCAGGGTGCTGAGCCACCCCACAAGCCGGTGTGGGAGACCCTACCAGGAAGACAGGGAGGCGGGGGAGCCGGGCCCCTCCCAAGCAGGAGAAGCAGGCACCTTCCACTGCACCTGCACAGAGCTGGGTCCATGCAGTGGCAGGGCTCAAATCCTCCCTGGAGGGGCGCACAGGGAGAAATGGGCGGGTGCTGGGTGTGCGCATGTGGCTTGTATGTCTGCGTGGCTCTGTGTATGTGTGGCAAGATGTGTGTGTCTAGGTGTGTTAGCATGTGCCTGCTTACTTGTAACCTGTGCATGTCATGTGTCTGTGTGTCTCTCTGTGTCTGGCTTGGGGGTGTCTGTGTCCAAGTGTGTGTGTGCGCGCGTGTGCCTGGGTGTGTGCATGCATGTAAGCGTGTGAGCGTGAGCATGCTGTGTATATGTACATGTCTCTGTGTCTAGGTGTATGTGCCTGGGTGTGTGCATGTGTGTCAGTGTATGTGTTTGTGCATGCTGTGTGTCTGCGTGTTTCTGGGTGTCTGTGTGTCTAGGTGTGTGTGCACATGGATGTGTGTGTCAGTGTGTGTTTGTACACTGTTCCTGCATGTCTCTGTGTCTTGGCTTATGTGTGACTGCCTGTGGGTGTGTACAGGTGTGTGTAGGTGTGTGCCTACATATACACACGTGTGCAAGTGTATGACACTATGGGTCGCTGTATTTCCCTGTGCGTATCTGGGTTTTCTGTGTCCCTGTGTCTAGGTGTGTGTGCGTGTGTGCCTGGGTGTGCTCATGTGTGTGTCAGCACACCCTGTGTGTCCTGTGGATGTCCCCGTGTCTAGGTGTGTGCCTGCGTACGAGTGTGTGTGTCACTGCATGCCTGTGGTGTTTCTCCAGGGCTTGGCTGTGTGTCAGTGTGTGGGTGTGGGTGCTGTGGGCCTGCCTGTCTAAGTGTGCTTCAGGGTCTGAATGTATCTGGCTGGGCACGTGTGTGCGTGCGTGTGTGCATATGCGTGTGTGGTGTGGCATGCTTGCTTGCTGGGGCATCTCGATGGGCACCTCTGTGAACCTGAAAGTCGCCCACTCACCCACCTCTGCCCTACCACCGAGCAGCTGCAGAGTGGCTCGCCTGCTTTAATTACATCTCTGGGCATAGCCTCAAGGTCGGGGAATTTCGTTAGCCTTATTTCACAGATGGGTAAACTGAGGCAGAGTGCGATTTAAACAGATTTTCTAAATGGTGCAAAGCCAACAGAGCAGCACCCATACACTCTGACAAGAGCTGGCCCCAACCGTCGTGCCCAGCCTGCTGTCCAGCATGGGGCTTAGAGGGGCATCCGGACACTGGGGCTGTCTGAGGCCACTGTCTAGGGCAGGCCTCTGCAGGCCATCCTGCCTGGGCCCCACCCACCTTGCAGTCCCCTTTGTACCCCCGAGGCGCTCGCCCTTGTCCCTTTGGTGACACCTCAGCCCTCTGGGGTTCTGGACTTCTGGGATAGGGACCCCAGAGAGCTTTCCGAGGTTCTGTGATGGAAACAGGGCACATCTGAGTTCCACAGGAGGGACATGGACTCAGTCACTGCTGTGGCTGGCTGTGTGAGCGCCTGGGGGACTCTGGGCATGGCGGCCTTGTCCCCTCTGTGCTGAGTCGCGAAGGCCCTGCCTGGGTGCCTGGGTGTGGAGGTGGCTGTTTCTGCTGCTGCCCAGTGACCTTGGGCACCCGTGGTCTCTAGGCCTCATGCTCTGCATCTGGAGGCGGAGCACGTGGCCCGTCCTCGTGGGCGCCGGGCTGAGTGTGGTGACAGAGCCAGCCCTAGACCCTGGGCCACCTTCCTCAGGCAGCTTAGGCTGGAGCGCCAGGCGCGAAGCCGCTGCTGGGCCTCCACTCCTCCTGCGCCCCCAGGGAGCAGGCTCGGGTGAAAGGGGCAGCACTTTCTACAAGCTCTGTGCTAAAGAGGGATTATGAGCCATTTTGGGAGTGTATTAAAGCCATTGCCCCTGGGACCAGTCTTATTCTCGGTGACTTTCACTTTCTCCTCTTTCTGGACCTCAGAGCTGCGCCATGTGGTCTTTTGAAAAAGAGCTAAGCCCATGCTGATCCTTTCTGAGGACAGCAGCCTGACCCGCAGCAATGAGGAACCCATGACCCGGCCACACACTGTGAATGCGGCACCTCCCTGGCGGCAGCCTGGTTGTGAGCCTGTCGCTTTCCATTTGATAGCAGCATTCTTGCTGGCTCAGAGGTGCAGTGCCTGGTTGGCTGTGGGCTGCCTGCAAACTGAGACCCCTGTGCTTCCACGCCCAGGCCATTCGTTGGGCATCCACAGGGAGGAGGTCTCACCACCCGGCTGCCTCCGTGTTCCTGTTTGAGAACCCACTGGGTCGGATGCTCAGGAATAAATGTGAAAGCAACAGCAAATGTAAAGTAATTCAAGCACGGTTCTTGAGAGTGCTCTAGAATGTTCCAGAATGTTCTGGAATGTCTCAGAATATTCTGGAATGTCCCAGAAGGTTTTGCCTTCTCCCATCTGGTAGAATGAGGAAGAGCAAATGACAGTAGACTAAGTTGATATTAGGGATTTAAGTCTTTGGAAAACACCTTCTTAGGGATCTTCTGGCCAATATCCTGTCTCATTACTATAGCAACGGTGTGAAGGAGCACCGGCTGGTCCTAGAGAGTCTGCATCGCGCTCCCTCATGCGTTGCTTCCTGTGTTCCCCACAACAGGAAGAGCCGGGTGGTTTTGCCCACACTACAGGAGAAACTGAATCCAAAAGATAAGAATGACAGGCTCACTTAGACTCTCACTTCTTCCCCACATGCCCCGCAGCAGGCCGGCACACAGGCCACGTAGGTCTGCAAGCCCTTCCAGCCCTCGCGTTCTGTGTCCCTATCCCATCGCCATCCATCAAAGGGGATGTTGGCATGCCAACGTGGAAACCTTGTTAGCCCTGCTCTAATCGAAAAGATATTAGTCCATTATTTTTCCTGCTTTTGTAAACCTAGATACTGAGCAAAATCAAATCCCTGGGTACAGGAGATGTAATTATTGGGAATGTGGTATTTCTCGGAGAAGTGGTGGGGAGGCCACGTCAAGCACTGTGGTCTGACTGGCGCTGGGTCCCGACCTCCTTGTGCTCAGGAGCCTGACATATGCCACCCGTTTGCCCGTGGACAGTGGACCCTGCCTGTCCCGTGCTGTGCTGCTGCTCTGGGGACTCATGAGCTGCTTGTGCCGCAACCACAAGTTGAAGTTCGACACGGCTTCTTCCTGTGGTGCAGACTCCGACGGGGCTGATGGAGGCAGTGTCGTGAGGGGCTGGCTGTGCTCGGGGAGGGTCTTGGCTGCCCCCACCTGCTGCCTCGGGCGTGGCAGGAAGCTGTGGCAGCCATGGCTGCCCCCATTATTTCAGGGGAGCAGGGGACTAGGCGACGGGCGCAAGCCTCGCCCTCCTCTGCCGTCCGCCCCATGTTTTGGGATCTCTGGCAGAAGACCGTGTGCAGCAGCGAGGCTCGCCTCGTCTGTGTGCGCCTATTTCCGTCTCGTTGCCTGCCTCTGCTCTTCCTTTTTGACATTCAGCGTTTTCAAACATAGATTCCACACAGAGCCTGCGTGAGTCACACTGCTGTGTGGCCGTGGAAAGGAGTTGCGGGCTCTCGCCTTGTTTGTCCCGCAGGCTGGAGCATCCTGGCTCTCTGCCTGGCGGGGCTCAGGGCAGAGTGGTACCCTCCTGCCTGTCCTGGGCCAGGATGGGTCACAGTGGTGCGGAGCCTGGGGGCCCGTCCCCATGACTGTCCCATCTCTGACACCACTGCAGCAACCAGGGCCTGGGAATGTGTTGGCTGTAGTGTGTGGCTTCCAGAACTGACAGAAAGCTGTGGTTCCTCTCAGGGAAGAGCTACATGGGGTGAGCTCAGGCTCCAGAGTGCGTCCTCGTCTCCTGTGAGGTGGGGCCATCCTGCCTTGTGGGCACTGGTGAGTGCTAATGCACACGATGTGTGGCCGGCCCGCCAGGGAGCTTCCTGGCTGCAGCATTCAGCATGTTCACCGACCTAGTCACATAGACACGATGGCTGTCCCCGCGGCTGGCCTTGACCTGCACCCTGAGAGGCTGTGTGGGCAACCCTAACACCAGCTTCAGTCATATGCTGGGCTCTCCAGGGCTGAGGCCCTGGGCAGGCAGGGACATTGTGATAAGTCAGTACTCTCGAGGGAGCCTCGGCCATGACAGCAAAAGCCCGATCCTTCCCAGGAAAAGTTAAATTCTTCACCACTCCATGGGGCTTGCTCTGGGGACCAGGCACCTCCTGTGATCCTGCACCTGCTAGGGGCGTGGTGCAAGCCAGTCCAGCTGCCTTGGGGGCTGTGTGGGCAGCAGAGTGGGCGCCAGGACATGAGTGGCTCTTCCGCTGTCCACAGGGCCTGGGTATGAGCCGCAGTGTGGACAGGGACCTGTGTCTCAGAGGCGCTGCTGTGGGCTGGTGCAAGTCCTTCCGCAGGGACAGTCACCCCTTCGGGTTGCTGGCTGCCCTCTCCATGCCTCCTTCTCTCTCCTGTGACTCTGGGATGCTTGACACTCGGGAGAGGGTCCACGCCGGTCAGCTCCCATTGCCACAGAGGCTGGCGTGGTGGCGTGGCCTCCCATCCTGCTTGAGGAGATGGAGCAGGTCACACTCTCCAGTTTCCTCATCTCCTGAGCACTTGCTTGTGGGATTTTTTTTTTATTTTTTCCAAACCAGTTCCAAAAAAAGACGACTTGTGTGAAGGGAGTGAAAATTGGGTTTATTTACGACAAATCAGTACAATCCAAACTTTGGCAAAGAAATCCAGAAGAGGCCACGGGCTGCCAAGACGTGTGTGGCTGCATCACCGAATGTGCTTTCCGGTCCAGCTGCCTTGGGGAGACTTCGACCCCGGCTCTGTGCTCTGGGGGTGCAGTCACTGACACCTCTGCTCCAGACCAGGGGACAGTGCCGGCAGGGGGGATGGACTCTGCCTCTGCTTGGTCGTTACATGAGACTCAGAGAGCAGGAAGGCTGTTCCGTGGGACACCCAGCCCAGAAAGTGGCTGGTGGGGTGGAGTGAGGGGACAGGGTCCTCAGTGCCCGCTTCACTGCCATTTGGCCTCAGGAGACCATGGCCTCTAAGACACCTTCTCTAGCCACTGTGACTACACTGGCGGGGGAAGGTGGCCATGTAAGCTTCCTGCCCTCTGGGAAGACCAGCCTTGCAGAGGTGCAGCGGTACACGCAACAACGCTGGCTCCAGAAGTTAAAAGCTAGCAGGCCATGCACAAAAGCAGCCTTCACGTGTCATGCCACTCTCCACCAGCAGCAGACCAGGACTCGTGGGACTCTCTGGGCCGCTCCGAAACAAGAGGGGCTTACAGCAAAGGCACAAGCTGAAGTGGTGCTGTGAAGAAATATCCTATGGTGGGAGACTCAGCATCTCCTTCGAGACTCTCGGATGACCTCTACCCCACTGGCCCCTCTGTGCTCTCTGGGTCCCACCACCTTAGTCTGGGTCCCATCCCTGAGGACTTGTGTGTGATCCCTGCCATGACAGTCAGAAGAATGTGAAGAGGACCCTGACCTGTGCCCACCACACTTCTCCTTGTTCTTTGGCAGAGATCCCAGGCTATGCTGGTTGTGCAGGAGCCATGGAGAAATCCTTCTGGAAAGAACCTTCTGGAATCTTGTGAAAGAGAGCCTTCTGGCTGAGAACCTTCTGGAAGGAAGCCTTCTGGACAGGAACCTTCTGGAATCTTATAGAAGAGAAACTTCTGAAATCTTTCTGATGAGAACCTCCTGGAGGGGAACCTTGTAGAAGAAAATTTTCTGGAAGGTTTCTGCTGAGAACCTTCTAGAAGGGAACCTTCTGGAGTCTTGAAAAAGAAAACCTGGAACCTTTCCGCTGAGAACCTTCTTGAAGGGAAACTTCTGGAATCTTGTGGAAGAGAACCTTCTGGAACCTTCCAGCTGAGAACCTTCCGTTTGCTCTGCCCTGGCAAATTTCTTTCGCAGCAGTGTCCTGGCCATGTGGTTAGGGCCTGCCTCATTCTTGGAGCCCTTTGTCCAGGGAACACTTGGCTTTTGGATCATCCTGCTGTTTCTGGCTCCTGGCTCCTTCTACCTGGACAGTTGCTCCAGTGAGCAGGCTTGTCATTTTGCTTCTCTTGGGTCACTTTGCCCCAGGAAAATCAGACAGAGCTTGTTGGCCCAGAGTGTGAACTCATGGATCCTTGGAGCTATGTGTCCATCCAGGAAGAGAGACGTAGCCAGTCAGTGTAGGGAGGTCAGGGCCATGACAGTGACCTTCTAGGTCAGGATGGCCACCTAGTGAGGTGTGCAGGCCCCAAGAAAGGAGCAGAAGTCCTGGGCAGGGTCACACAGAAGCTGGGTTCCATGGCTCAGCCTCCACAGGGATGACCCTGCTACCAGAAGCATCTGGTAAAGAAAGGAGCCACCTGTGGCGGGAGTGAGTTCCCGTGAGGGGAGGTGTGTAAGTCCAGGTTGAGTGACTTGCGGCAGGGACGCTGTGGAGGGGATGCCCTGGAGGATGGTCAGGTGCCTGTGGCGGCACCACACCGCAGCTCTGCGGGTTTCCTGAGGATGGTGGACTCTGACCTCAGCCCCTCCTCTGGTAATAGAGAGGCCGCCCGTGTGTTCAGGGCTCTGCTGAGCACACGGCCATGATGAATTGCTTTTGTTTGAAGTAGACAAATTCCTCAGAGGAGGCATCTGTCCTTTTCCCTCTGGGTCCCGCCTCTGCTGCCAGCTCAGAGGCCTGGTGGAGGACTCAGTGAGGGCTTCAGGAAGCCTCCCATAGGCAGCCAGAGCCTGCAGCGCAGGGGCTGCTGAGCCACAGAGGCGGGGCACCCAGAGGTCGGTCGGCGGGTGCTTTCGGGTGGGGAGAGCAGACGGAGGCTGGGCGGAAGCCGAACTGGGCTTCACCAGGAAGCCTTGTGCATGAAGGCCCGGGCCACTGGGTGGGGCCCCAGGTGGCTGCTGCGCGCTCTGCTGCTGGGCCCTCGGCCACTCTTGCTTCTGGCCCGGGCCCATGCTAGCACCGCGCAAAAGCGGCGACTGTCAGGTGCGCTTAGCGTGCTCTCTTGTATTAGAGCAGCAGGCTCCCTTGGTGGGCGTGAGGGGCGGGTGGGCGCTGGACCCAAGAGCCGGGACTCTGCAGCAAGGTGGCCCGGACATCCCTCGCCGCAGCTCCACACACTGTCCCTGTGGCCTGACGTGTCTGCACCCTCTGTGGCCTCGTGGGTGCGATAGCCAGGTAGGAATGAGCCCTTGGGTGCCTTGGTGTCCCTGTCAACGAGAGACCACAGACTAAGTAGCTGCAGTGACTGCCTTGGTGCCCGCAGGGTGTGTGCCTGGGGGGCAGATCCTGGTACGGAGGTGCTCACTGGGAGAGGCTGCGGGGCCCTCCTGGGCTGTGGCCTCATCTCCCTCTTGTCTGGGGAGGTTGCGGCTGTCCTGTCCACCACCACGGTCAGTTGCTGTCTCCCAGAAGCTCCCGCTAATCATTAATGGGGACGTCTCCAGGGACCACGGGGCAAGGCGCTAGCTAGCTGGAAGTTCTCATGAAGTCCTGTGGCGGTCCAGTCCAGGCCCCAAAGAAGCCACTTAGCCACAGCAGCCCAGCAAGCCCTCGAAGCCCCACCGTCAGGCACCCACGCCCTTAGCTGGCCCTCCCTGGGAGGCCCGGGCAGCCGCTGCTAAGACCTGGGTGCCTAGGACCACGCTGGCCCATGAGCCCTGAGCTGCATCGAGTCCTGGGATCCACCTGGAGCACACGGCCCCCTCCCAGCCCCAGGTACCCCAACTCCCAGTGCAGCGCGGTCGTGTGTTCTCCGGGGCTCTGCACAGCCTGTCCACGCCCAGCCAGTGCCGCTCCATGAGGACACAGCAGTGCCTAGAGCACGGACACCCCGGGAGCAGGCTCTGGGCACCTGGCGGCCACGAGCATGAAGCGCTCAGTTGCCTGCAGCTTGTGGTCACGGAGTTGGAGACGCAAGGTTTCTACAACAGGCAGTTGTGCCCGGGCAGCCTACGCAGCCGCGCTCTTCTCTCTCAGCCCCAGGCTGGGAGCCCAGCGTCCTCTGCTCTCTTCACAACGGCAGCTCTGCCCGTAGTGCTCCAGGAAACAGCGCCGGCGCCGTGTGCCTGCGCGCAGACAGCCCCTGGCTCACAGCGGGTCGCCCGCAGTTCTGCGCTCTGACTCCTCGTTGGTGCACGAGTGCTACACATCGGCGCAGTGTGCAGCTTCGGTTCTGGACTTTGAGCTTCTCCGGGGTGAGCGGTCTGCATGGAACCCACTCTGTAGTGCCAACTGGGGTTGGCACATTGGCCCACACCCCAGGCAGACCCAGGCTGGAGGGTGACAGCAACATCTTGTGGTCCGCGTCATGCGAGCCCAGAGTTTCAGGGCTCAGGAGTCGGTGTCTTCTCTACCAATGATGCTTTCAGCTCGCAGCAGGTCATCAGGTCGGCGTAGCCCTACTGTGCGTTCAGGGCCGTGTGTGCGCCCATGTTGTATGTATGTACTGAGCAACAGCATGCGCAGAGGGGCCCTGACGCTTCCTGAGAGCCACCAGCTCAGGCTCACGTCATGACGCGGGGTCCACGGCCCACAGCTGGTGACCGTGGAGTGCTGACGGCTCTGGCTGAGGAAGGCAGGCAGGGACGCACGGCCCAGCTCATGAGGGTCAGGCCAGGGGAGGAAGCCCCTTGCTCTGGCTTCTGTTCAAGCTGGTTAGACAGGACCTAATGCTGGAGAGGCCACCTGCACTGGTCAGGCTGCTCCTGCAAGTGCTTTGCCTTTCAGGTCAGCCAGGGTCAGGTGTGGCTGAACGTCCCGCCTCTGTGGTTCAGGCCACGTCACACAGTGTCACCCTCACCCCAGTTGTTGGATCTAGGCCCCTTTGCCCAGCATGGCCTCATCTGCACTCCTGGGAACCTGCATCCCTCAGGCTAGTGGGAAGATGGCGTGCAGAGCAAGCTTTGCTGTGGCTCGTGGTTCCGGAAGCCACAGGCTGTGGCTGGTTGGCTCCATCAAGCCTGGGCTGTGCTGAGGCAGACATCATGGAGGGACAGGGGAGGTGACACAGAGGCTCACCTGGTGGGCAGGAGGCAGAAATCAGGGAGACAGAGAGGAAGGGCTGAGGACAAAGCCATGCCCAGTGGGCTGTCTCATCTGCTAGGCCTGCTGTCCTCAGAAGCCCGATGAGCTACAGGCTGCTCGGTGCATCGGTGCATTCGATGAGGATGGGGTCCTGGTGACCGTCCGGTCCCTTCCCCAGAGCTCGGAGCCCTGCTGGGTAGAGAGCACAGTCCCCACCCAGCACAGGAGCCTTGGGGCCCATCCTCCAAGCCCCCAGCGCCCCCTGCAGCCCGGCTCTTCCTTTTCCATCCCTGTTCCCCAGGGTTCCTGCAGATGAGGATTACGGAACTGCTGGCTCCAGCTCGGGCCGCCCTCCAGGCCCCTGATATCCGTTTCTGTCCCTCTCAGAGCCGCCCTGAGTCTGGGACCAGCGCTGGGTGGAGCTGCCTCGCCAGATTTGCAGAATTAACAGCTGTGTTTTCGAGGGCACTGGAGTTTTTATATAGACACATAAAATTTGTTTCTATCCCAGTAAAAATGGGGAAGTTCAATGTAGCTGCGCTACTTAGGAGCCTTGATTCCATCGCACGCATCTTCCTGGCCGCGGTTTTATATAGACTTTTGGCTGAAGTGGAGTAGAAATGGCCCATTTCTCTGCAGGATTACATTTTAGTGTCTTATAACCTGCGCGATATATGAGCTAAATAATAGTTCTCTGGCGTTAGGGCGCGGGTGGATTGGGAAATACAGCAAGGACGAACTTCCAAGCAAGTTCTGTTTGAAACGGAGCCTTCTCCAGCACCGTGATTAGTCTAAAGTCCTGGAGGGAAGAGTTAAATAAATCAAAGAGACAGGTGCAGTTTTTAGATTAAACAGCCAAACTCGCACAAAATCCCTTTGTCTAGACTGCACAAACACCAAGTGTTATTTCAGACCGTTTGATGAAACGCCCCACTGTCAGCCCGCGGCGTGCTAAATGCCCGCAGTGTTTGGTCAAGCCCTCTGGAAGGCCGTGTTTGTAGCAGCGAGGCCAGGGTGCAGAATTGCCACCGACTGCGGCCGAGAGGGGTGCCAAGCAGGCCACGCTGTCTGCGTCCCGAACACCAGCTCGGGGCCAAGGGAGGAGGCGGGTGCTGGACACGCCCGTCTGAGGGAGGCCTCTGGGGAGGCCTGGGAGGGCAGCGTGTTGTGCCTCTCGGCTGCAGAGCGCTGTGTCCCGTGGCTCCAGGCGTTTCTGGCCTCCCCACCCTGATGAGTCTGGCTAGATCCAGAGTGGTGCTGGGTAGGAGCCGCTCCTGAGGCAGGACGGGCGCCTTGGTCCAGCCCTGGAGAGCAGGCAGTGTCCCGCACCTCACATGTCCTCTTTGTCCCGAAAAATCAGCGCCCACATATAGGAAGCCGCACCTCTGGGCTCAGATGGTCCCCATACGGAACGGTGGTAGCTCTGTGACCTCTGTGCAATCTCCGCCTCAGTTTCTCCTGCGGTACAGGGAAGTGGGTGGCACAGCCGTGGCTTCACTGGGTTCTGCTGGTTCCACATGCTGATCCGAGTTCTGGTCAATCCCCACAGCGACTCTGGGATGAACTGCACTTAGAGAAGAGGAAACCGAGGCACAGAGCGGGCCAGGGACTTGGGAAGGACACATGCCCAGGAAATACCAGGGCCAGTCGGGGGGAGTAGCTCAGAGCCATGGGGATCATCAGCCCTGGACACGGAGGTGATCATCTACTGGCCATGGCCCCAACTGCTCAGTGTGTGTGTCTCTGGCTGCCGTGGGCAACCTAGACGTAGCTCCACGGATGGCACCGTACACCCTTGCTGCCGTTGCCATGAGAGCGGGTCCTTCTCCTCTCCTGAGCCTGTGTGTACCTGGGTTGGCTCTCCCCGCCCCCACTGGATCTGCTTCTTGTCAGCCCCACACCTGTATGGGAAGCCCCAGCTCCACGTGGCCCCGGGCCCTGCCCAACCCTTCTCAGGGTTGCCCATAGCAGTGGAGGACCGTGAAGAGGAACACAGTGGTGCTGATGCCACGTGAAGGAGGCTGCGTCCCCGTGGTCCCTGTGTTGCCCTGGGTGTGAGGCTCCACTGCCTGGAGCCCAGCCGCCAGTATAAGGGCTCAGCCTGCCCTGTCCTGCGGTGCTGTCAGGCGACAGAAGAGTGGGGCTGTCAGTGTGTGGGGCTGGCCCAGGCACTGGGCGAGCATGGGCCAGTGTTCTCCTGTGCCAACAGTGCCCGCCCCCCATAGCCTGTGATCCCTGACATGGAAAGTGACAGAGGCAGGCGATCCTGGGCCGGGTGACAGGGACACACAGGCGCGCAGTGTCATGCGCCCATAGAGTGCTGCCTACGCTGCCTCCCATCCTCTTACCCGGGTGCTCTCGCAGTCTACACTGCAAACTGGACAGATCTCTGCAGGGCTCACCTGGTGAGGATGAGCTCTTGCACCCTTCCTCACCCCTCTTCATGGTCTGGGCCCTGTGGGACACCCCTGGGACGAGGGCTGGAGTGGGAGGGACAAGGTCATGGGACAATGAGAAGGGGCAGGCAGCTTCCTGGGAGTGGGCACTGCCCAAGGCATATGGATGAGGGAGGACAGGGGGAGGAGCCTGGGGAGGGTGGGGGAGGGGCCTGGGCAGGGCAGCTCTGGAGCTGCTCCCAGGCGGAAGCCCTGGTTGCCCAGTGTGCTGCCTTGTGCAGGGCGGGCCAGGTGTGCAGCTCCAGCTGTCTGGGGGCAGCTGTGAAGGAGCTGACGACTGCCCTGCAGAGGTGTCCTCCTTCCTGTTGCTCCCATCTCAGCACATCTGTGGGCTTGACAGTCCAGGGATACCCTGGAGCTGGGGTGCGCCTTGCCTTTACTGTGGCTTTGGAAGCATCTGCTTAATGATCTGAGGGAGAGAGTTGGGGAGGGGGCACCGTGTAGCACACGGTCCACTGCCCTGGTCCAGGGAGCCCTACTCCCTACCACCACACCTTGCACAGCCACACCAGTAGGCTTCTCCGCACCTTAGAGGGAATCTCTAAGCGTGGGTATCTGTGAGGCACAGGGCGGAGGCAGCGGTTGGACCGACCCCTCACCCTGATCCCTGAGGATGCCTGGCTCTTTTCCCTGGAGCTGTCCGGGGCCTACAGGCAATGCCAGGAGAAAGGGCAGTCAGCTTCCCCTAGGCAGCAGAACCTACTGGTGGCCGTGGTACATGGAGAGGCAGACCTGGCCCTGCGCAGCCTTTGCCGTCATTCAGTCATTCGGGCGGCAGGGAAAAGCACAATAACCAAGCCAGCCTGCAGCTGCCAGCGCCCTCCTCGCACAGCTCTCGGGAGGCCCTGGCCATGGCCCGGCTCCATCAGGTGTGTCCAGCGCCCAGTGTCCGGCGCCCGTGACAGCCAGCCTCCCTGGGCACCAGCAGCACAAGCCACGAGCACAAATGTGCCCAGCACCGGGAGCTACGGAATGCTCCGAGCCCATAAATCATGGGAAACAAGGACGCAACCTTGGTGCTTCCTGCACCGCCAATACATTACCTAATTCAATCATAAAACGGAAGAGCAACTCCATTTGTATAATTCCATATGAAAAATCAGCAAATCTTTGCATTCCAAGCACTGCCAGCACAGCCACTCCACGGGGACAAGCACACCCTCCTTTTGATGGAACAAGTGTCACCAGAAAGGATGTGAACAAGCTCCCGTGTCACTGCCTTCCCAGGATGCTTATTTAGGGGTCTTTTAATGCCTCACTGGGATGGCTGATTTGCAAATAGCCTGCAAGCGGCTGACAATTCGTATTTCACAATTTGCTGGAGCTGGCGGTGGCCGCGAAACTGGCAGTGGGGACGGGTCACCGGCACGACGTCTTGTCTTCAGGCAGCTGCAGTGGGGCGCCTTCCCAGGATGGTGCCAGGTGGGGGTGGGTTGGTCAGGGCTGGGCTCCCCAGTGTTGGCGCAGCATGCGTGCTGGGGTGTCTCTGTCCCTCCACTGCCCACCTATCTCAGGCACAGGTGCCATGGGGCCTGCGGTCACCGTTGGCCAGCCTGGGCTGGGGGACTGGGTCGGTCGGATGGGCTCTGGCTACCCTCTGCCAGCAGTGTCTGGTGACGGAGGGCCCCGGGCAGCCACGGGCACACACCACTCTCAGAGAGCCCTTCTCCAGGGCCGTCTCTTCTATTCTCTGGGTCAGTCCACCTGCGTCTCAGCAGCAGGACTTTGGTTCTTGGTGGCTTCCCCGAGGATTCAGCATGTCCCAGCACTAGGCAGCTGTGGGCTGCTGGCTACCAGCCAAGGAGAGGCCTTGGCCTCTCTGCTCCTTACTGGAGCCCCAGGGTCCCTGCCTGGGCTGACTCATGATGCCTACAACTAAGTTCGGGTTGCTGAGGTCTGGTACCAGTCAGCACAGAGCCCACAGCTGCGGACAGTGAGCTGTGGCTCTAGAGGTCCAAAATCCAAAATGTGGGGTCACAGGCTGTACCCCTCCATACTCTCTGAAACCCCTGGGGAAGGTTCAGCCTGGCCAGGCCACCAAGGGGCACCAGGGTGCAGATGTCTACAGTATATCAGGTGACCGAGCCTGTTGCTACCTGGGACTGGGCCTGCAGGTACAGATGTCCTGACTTCCAGTCCCTGCCTCCCAGCTGGACCGACCTTTGTGCCGAATAGCTAGTCTCAGAGCCTTGAAGTGAGAAGGGAAGGCACTTGGGGGCTATATGGCAGTTCTGTCCCTGCAAATGTCCCCCTGCTGACAGCTGTGGTCAGGTGCCAACCTGGGCCTTGTGTCCTTTTTTCTGTCCCTCCTGCAGGTGTCAGAGGCCCTCTGGTCCCTTGATGAAGACTCTGGTTCTTAGGCTGGTGTCCATACTGAATTTAGATATCACCTGCCACCCCAAGGGACACCTGCACTCTGCAGAGGACTCAGGACAGATGGCACCCCAGGGACCCTGCAGCCAGGGCTGCTTGGGTGTCCCGTCCTGCAGGGCAGGGCTTTCCTGCACTGGCTGGGACAGGAGCCAGGAGGTCCAGTCCCTCCTTGACACTGTTCCTATCGCCTTGAGGCCCATTGTTGTACCTGTCCCTTATCCTCCGCTCTTCACACACTCTGCCCCAGAAACGTGGAAAACTAAACTGTTGAAAGTCAAGACCATGGTGTAAAGTAGGCTTGAAGACCCAAACACTGTTTGAAACCTGCCGCCGGCCCTTGCTGTGTGCGGGATCCCAGGAGAGTTTATTTTGGGAGCGCTGGATCTCCACATTTGCGGTCTCCTGGAATTGCCTGCTCTCGACCTATGTTTGGAGGTCAAATTCCCTGGACTGCACTGAGGACTGTGAGGTCCGCCCTCCACGGGCTCTGGTGCCTGGACACCAACGCAGCAGTGTCCTCAGTGGGGTGGACATCTGGGCAGTGTCTGACTGTCCTGGACACTTGACAATGCCAGACACCTGGGGTTCTAGAGGGTTAGAGTCAGACACAGCCAGGTGCAGCAGAGAATGCACAGGACCTTTCGCGGGATTGTGGCCGAAGCTTGGCTTCCCAGAAGAGGTGATGCTCCTGTCTGCAGTGTGCCTGCCGCCTTGGCCACAGCCGCTGAACGCTGAGCCAGGTCCCCCTGCAGATCTCTGGTTCAGAACAGAGGCAGGCAGTGTGGGGGTGTCCCAGGAAAGGAGCACCGTTGGCCCCTCCTCCCCCCCTTCCGTTCCCTCACTCCCTCCTTCCTCCTTCCTTCCCTCCCTGTCCTGCCTCCCTCCCTTCCTCTGAGCTCCTCCTCCACCCCAGGCAAGAACAGGCCCTGGGGATACACAGGCTGAGAGAGGCTGAGTCACACAGAGGCCGAGCACACACAGCCCAGGAGGGTTCGGGGTTTCCAAGGCGTCCGGGGTCAGAAGGGCTGTGTGGCTGGAGCGTTTCCGGACAGCAGGGAGGCTTAGCGAGGGGCGCCTGAGCCTGCGCGGGTGACCTGGGTGGGAGGTCTGGCTGGCCCCTCTGGTTTTGTGTGGAGCTGGGGACTGGCAGAGAGGTTGCTGGCCCAGGGAGGTGGCGTCGAGGGCAGAGGTGCCGTCCCAGGGGAGGCACTGTCCAGCTGAGGCTTCACTGTTGCTCCAAGTGTCCGGGCGGAGCCAGCACCCACCGTGGTAGCCTTCTGGCTGCCCAGGTCTCCCTGTGTTTGCTGGACACCAGCTGCCAGCTGTGTCAGTTTGCCAGCTCCTTCCCTAGAACCTAGAGTGCGGGGCAGCCCGGCTGGCGGGCTGGCTGCAGGGGAAACTGAGGCCCAAGGAGAGGGGCAGATCGATGTGCTTGCGTGGGGCACAAGGTACAAGCTCCAGCATCCGGCAGAGCCTTGTGGGGGAAGGGCCAGGCTGCAGCCTCCACCTTCCGAACAAGGACGGTTGGACCTGAGGGCAGAATTCTGGGGTTAAAGCACCCTCATGTGCGACTTTCTCACGGCTTCCTTTGCTGTGGGGACCACTCGCACCATGAGTGCCAGGGTCACCACAGCTCACGGAGCTCGCGGCTGCCCTGCATGCTCATCCCTCCTGCAGATGGGGAGACTGAGGCGCAGAGGCACCCGTGGGCTTCCCCATGAGCAGGCACCCTTGGGGGAAGGGCTCGGGGCGGTGTCTGAGGTCCTCTCTGCCCCATCCCTTGGCCCGAGGACAGGGACAGTGGCGCTGCTGGCAGGGTGCCCCAAGATCACGGAGCTGGAGCAGGCCGTCTGGAGTGGCTGATGGAGCCATCGAGGAGCCCAGTTCCCGTCAGGCCCCAAAGGGGCTTCAGAGACAATCGTGATAAATTAGAGCGCCACACCTGGGATGAATTCCACCAATGAAGGCGGCTCAATTGCCCCTCCCTTGCCAGAGGGTGGCCCGGCTAACAACACAGCAAGCCATCTGTGGTACCTAAGACGCCTCCTTTCTGGTTTCACGTCGGGGGAGTGGAGGGTGGTGCAGCCCCCCTGTGTGGGGTGAGGGTTTCTGTGGAGAGAGGGACTGGCTGGAGGGTGGACCTGAGGGCCCAGGTGTGGCCTCTGAGACTGGGGTGCATGCATCTGTCACAGAGCCTGGGCCTCAGCCTCCCCACTGTGAGGCGTGCATCCTGGGGCTGCTCCTCTGGGGGTTGCGGCTTTGGCTCAGGCAGCAGGGGCTGCGCTCTGAGCCACGCTGCACAGCACAGGGAGCGGTGCTGGGCTTGGGAGGCAGGCAGAGGGCAGGTGGTAGGCGGGACGCGCCACAGCCAGTGGCCTCTTGTGGACTGTCCCTGCCAGGAAGAAGGGTCTAGAGCCCTCACCTGGGACAGGCCCTGTTTCATTTCAGCATGGTGGGACCAGAACACAGAATGTCCCTGATGTCCACCAGGGGACATGAGACCTCCCTGTCCCTGGGGAGCACATAGCTCAGGCCAGGACCCCAGAGGTTGGCAAGCGTGGCCTGCAGAACCCCGAGGCCCCTCACAGAGCTGGGGGCAGCACCCCAGTCCAGGACACGCACCTTCTCTCATTGGGCCATCTGTCCTTCTCCCTGCCTAACCCAGCGCTGCCCACTGCACATTTCAGCCTGCTTCGTGGTTCTGGGAGCCGAGGTCCAGTCACGGTGCTGGCCACCAGCTGGGCCCTGTTCCTCATCCCAGGTGTGCAGGAAGACCCAGGTGCCACTATGGGCCCCACCCCCCACTCCAGGGCCACCCACACAAGAAGCTGGAATTAAGCTTGCAGCTTGGGGGGCCCATTTGACAGATGGGGATCCCGCAAGCTTGGACTGCCACCAGGCCACACTCGGCTGCTGCAGAGGTAGGCCCTGGGCTGTGAGCAGGGAAGGGACGAGGTCCCATGCCCCAGAACCAGCACGCAGGTGCCCACGAGGGCCGCTGACCAGTGCACAGGCAGAAACGCCCAGGCGGGCGCAGCAAGCACCATGCCAGATCGTAATTCACAGGAAACGAGGACCCTGCTTGAGGACCCCGCTGCGGTTCTCTGCACGGCCCTGCCCTCTGGTTCCTCTCCCGTTTTTTGCATAGAAAGCTTGAGTTGGAGAAGCCCCTGTTCAGCTGGTGCTGCGCAGGCCTGAAGGGCTGTGGGAGGTGAGAGGCGGCAGGCGGGAGCAGAGGCCAGGGGTGAGGGTGCTGGGGCTGCCCCAGTGTGGCTGGCCTGAGCTTCAGAGACCGCCAGCCTGCGGGAACCAGGGAGGAGTGCTGAGGACTTCCCGGAGGTGGTGGGGAGGCGAGGGGTGGGCCTTTCCTCCTGAGCCGCAGCACTGATGGGGAAAGGCAGTGACTTCACCAGGACAGAGGGAGCCTGGCCCCTGAAGGCCAGGGAGACAGGCCAGGGTTGGGGGTCCACACGGCAGCCCCGAGATCAGGTGCCCCCAGGGATCCTGGCACCAGTGGGCACTGGTGGGGTGACTTGGCTTTGATGATTGGTGATCGGGGCGGGGAGGGGTGAGGGAGGAGCAGCACAGCCCCAACTGGCTCAGGGCCTGTCCTCTTTGGGCCACCAGCGGTGTCCCTGTGTGCTCTGTGCCCCTGCGGCGGGAGCCTGCACACAGCACTCATGTGCTTGGTGCTCTAAGAGCTGGAAGGGCCCTGTGACCTGCGCTTCCTTGTGGAGAAGTTAGGGCCTGAGCGCGGCTCTGGTGAGGCCGCCAGCAGTGTCGTGAGGGCTCAGCGCAAACACCTCTGTCCTGGCTCAGGTAGTCTGGGCGCGGGTGGCCGGGGGCCTTGGCCTGCGGGAAGTACGGCTCCCTGCCCTGGGTCTTATCCTGAGCCCAGGGCTTCCTGGAGACACAGCTCTGCACCCAGACACCTTCATCTGGGGAACGAGGGGCAGTGTCCCCGGGGGCCTCAGAAGTTGCAGGCCCGGGGACTCCTGCTCCCCTGAGCACCATGGGGGGAGGCGCTCGGCCTTGGTGTCTTGTTCTGCAGTTCCCGGCCAGGCTGGAGGCTGGAGGGTGCGGCTGGGGTGGAGGAGGACAGTGGCCGGAATGGAGGCCTCCCAGAGGGAGGAGAGGGCAGGTGCTGCTGTGTGTGAGCAGGTTTGTTCTGCGCGTGCAGGCGTGTGCAGGCATGTTCTCTATATGTGGTGTTTCTCACAGCTGTGTGTGGCTGTGGACTTGTGTGTGTGCCTGTGCTAAGTGCACGCATGTGTCATGCGTGTGTGCACAGCTGCGTGCAGCAGGGCAGGGCATGCAGCGCGGGGCTCAGCGACCACTCCTTGGGCCTGACGCTTCACTCAGGGAGCCCTGTGGAAGCTCTGCACTCGCAGCTTCTCGGCGTCTGTGGAGCTGGCGAGGTCCCCGTCCTCCGCAGCGTGCAGAGGGAAGCTGGGAGCCGTGGTCGGCGGAGTCGGGGGATGGTGCTTGCTCTGTGCGAGCCCCCAGCTGCGCCTGCCCCAGTGGTCACCCTGGGCTCCTGCCTCTTCCTTACCGGCTCTCAGGCCCCTGCAGGGCAGACGCCTCATCGTGGGCAGCACCTCGTGGGCGGTGTGTGACCTGGGAGATGTTGCCCAAGGAGCTTCAAGGAGTACGCGGACACCCATGGAGTCCAGGCTCTGTGCTGCGACCATCACACGTGCTGTAGCCTAGGTCTGCTTGGCCCCTGGGGGTCCTTGGGGAGCGCTGCCCTGGCTGGGGGCCACAAGGGCCTCGGGTCCTGTGTGGTGGAGACCCCACCCCAGCAGGGCCTCTGGAGCACCTCAGGGATGGGATCGCCACCATATGTCCTCCTGACGGGGAACCGAGGACAATGGCTGCACAGAACAGCCAGCCTCACCAGCCCTGGCCACCCCAGCCTGCTTCCTACCACTGTTTCCTGCTCCGCACAATGGATACTAGGATGTTAGCTGACCCACCTAAGAGGCTGAAGCAGGAGGACGAGTCTCCTCAGCTCCATGGCCTGTTGAGCCTCTGCTGGGCTGGGATTCCAAGGAACAAGGTGGCCCTCAGGGGCCAGGACACTAGCACTGGATACCAGAGTCCCTGGGTCCTATGCAAGCACTTACTCACACTAGGGTGTGAAGGACTGAAAAGGCCCAAATGGGAGAACTGAGAGCGGGCTTCTGCCTCCTGAGCCAGCTCGGGTGGGCTCTGTGGGTGCATGGCATGGGTCAGACCTGCCTTCCTCCCCCTCCTCCTCCTCCTCCTCCTTCTCCTCCATGGAGTCCAGCGCCTGCAGGCTCAGGAGGCAGTCTGGGCCTTTTGCTCATCCTGTCATCCCCGGTGGGCAGTCAGGGTCCTCCGTGTGCTGGCCCGATGCCGGCAGCCACAGAAATCCCGAGTCGCTGTCCTCTCCTGGCTCCAGCTATACATTCTTGGATTCTGGCTTTGATGTCCTCTAACACATGCGACCTGCCACCACTTGCTGTCACCACAGGGACCCTCTGGATGGTGGCCCCAGAGAGGACATCCCTGTGGAAGGTCCTGAGGGTGACAGAGTGTGGCTTGGGCAAGCTTGGCAGAGACCAGAGAGGAGAGAGTGGATGCCCGGCTGATTCTTCCTGTCACCGTCCCACATGGCACTGCCCAGCGTTGGGCACATAGCTGCTTGGGGGCTTTGGCGCTCAGCCCCTCCTCTCCACACCTAGCGCATGCAGCCTCTGCAAGAGCTCTGCCAGCATCTGGGCCTGGTGAGCCCTGCGGTGCCCCGAGAGGCTGAGAGGCCCTGGGTGGGTTGTGCGGCACACGGGGCATGGCCTGGGGCGGGACCCCCTGTGGTGCCCTGGGCAGTGAGCTCCTGTGGCCCCATGCCGCCCTCCATCAGTGTCGTTCTGTCCCCGCTCTGCAAGTCCTGGAGCATGGGCTCGGGCCCTGCACGGTTCCAGGCAACTCCTCCTCCACCTCCTCCTCCTCCCGGGCCCCTCTTGGCTTTGTGAGTGCCTGGCAGCTTGGGGAGTTTCGTAAATACCACGTAACAATGGCAACACAACCAAAATAGACGCTTCCCGCAAAGATCAGGCCCTGTGAGCTTGGCGCGTGGAATCTGTGGTCCCTGCTAGTTCTCAGTCTCCCTTTGGGGATAATCCGCGGTGGGCACTGTCCCCAGGAGCCGTATCCGTGGGTGTGGCCCCCGTCCCTGAGCACGCCCCTGCCCCCTGCTCCGCATCCTGCCTCCTCAGCTGTGCTGCTCTGAGGGCTGTGATTGCAGAGCGATGCAGCTCCCACTCCGGTGCTTCAGTTTTTCTTCTGCAAAGGAATGTAACGGCGGCTCTCCTCTCCCAGCTCCCAAGCAGCGGCGATGGGCCCTGCGTGGCTAGGGCTGGGCCTGGCCTGAAGCCACTGTTCCATCCGTGCAGCTGTTCCTCAGCGTCCCTCATGCTCTCTGTCCATTCTGAGCCTGCTGCGCTGTACCCTGGCCCTGTGTCCCCACGTGACGGCCTGGGTCCCAGGACCTTCCGACCTGGCTGAGGGACTTGGCCCTGCCACGCATGTCCAGAGCCACTGCATGCTCTGTGTCCAGCACCTCTATGCTGCCACTGCCTGTGCCCTGAAGGTGCCTCCCATTGCCACAGGCCCCGCTGGGATGTGAAGGCCCAACTTTGCGCCCTCAGGTCCTGGGATCCTGGTTCTAAGCAACTTCTGGGCTGAGGTCACGGGCAGCAGATTCCTGGATAGTACCCCAGGGCCCAGCCATGCTCGCTGTCCTTTGTGAGAGGGAGGGACGCGGACAGCACTGGACCCTGGGCTCTAGCCTCACTGAGGGCCCTGTTTTGGACAAGGGCCATGGGAGGAGCTCCACAGGAAGGACAAGCAGCTGTGGCCATGGCACCTGGACGTGGCCCGGCTGGGCACTGGCAGGACCGTGCTGCTCCTGCCCCGACACGACCTGGAGCCGAGCTCAGGGCCGAGCCCAGGGACCTGCTGCTGCTGCAGCCACCTTCTGGGAAGCCAGTCTGGCTCTTTGAACCCCGTTGGGTTGTGGCAATGGCCACAGGGAGCCTGGCCACAGTGGCAGGGGCTCAGCTGCTGACAGAAGCAGAACCCACTCCCGGGCCCCGGCACACTGCCACCCACCGCCCTACCTACCCACGGCTCCTCAACGCTGCACTCCTCCGGAATGCTCATAGGCACGTTGCCCAGGCACCCTGCATGCCAGCATGGTGCTATCCTTTAGTCTCCGGCAAGCACCTGTGAGGCCTGAAGAGCAGCCTCCCCACCCCGAGCTGTCAGGAGGGGAAGGGCGTCCTTGGCTGGCCCAGCACAGAGCAGTGCGCAGCGGAGGAGTCTCAAGCATCCTGCCAGGCTTGCATCTTCATGTCAGGGAAGAGGCATCCTGCCCTGAGGGTCCTCCCCATTTATAGGAGGGGAGACTGAGCACAGCGCGGTTAAGTGGGTTCCCTGAGCTTGACCCGGGAGCGGGCTGCAGTGCCGGGGCGTGAAGCTCTCCCCTGTGGCTTCTGGGCTATGGCCTCCCGGGCCTCTTTCCACAGTGACCGTTCCTGCCTGGCAGGGCATGGGGGACAGGGGAAGTCCATGCTATGGGGCTCCCGAGCTTGGCCCTCAGGGGCTTAGGGTGAAGAAGCCTCTGGGGTGGGCGCTGTCTGCTCTGTAGGATGCACTTCTATCTCTGACTCCCGCCAACACCTCAAATGATGACAGGCAACTGTGTCTAGACAGTGCTAACTGTTGCCTGGAGAACAGAGTCAACTAAATGGCCAGCATGACCACACGATGCCATGGGTTGTTACTGTCTCCCAGAGGATGCTCTTCTAGTTGGGGTGGCACCCCCAGGTTCCCCCCCCCAGCACCTGAAGAAGCAGCGCCAGGTGCAGACCACCCGGAAGCAGAGTCTCGGCAGCGACCCTCACACGAGTCTTGGTTTTGCTGCTTTCCTGCCCTTGCTGCCAATCAACTGCGGCCCGTGGGCTCCTTCATGAAAGCCTTCTCACCACCTCAGCTGTCTTGAAAGGAAGGGATGTTTGTAACCAGCAAATCAGGAGGCTGAGAGGGGACACGGAGGCCACAGGAGAGGGGCATGCCACTGGTGAGTCATGGCTTAATGTGCTCAGCAGGAGGCTGAGCCAGGAAGGTTTCTCAGGAGAGAAGAGCGTGTAGCTCTCTCCAGAGCGGGCCTGCCATGGCGGCCCATCTTGGGGAGGAGGTTGCCCTTCTAGGAGCCAGTCTGAGGGTTGAGAGACATTGGCAGGAGCGCCCTGTGGAGCACAGTGGCTCCAGTCCTGGCCAGGAAGCAGGAGTGAGGAGAGAGCCAAGCCCTAGGTCCTCTTAGGGGTGCCCTGGACGGGGCAGACTGCTCATGGGCTCCAGTTCTTAAAGGGCCCCATCCCACATCCGCAAGCTAAGGTCCGGCCTCAGAGTCGGGAGCCTTGGGGGTACAGCAAGATCCACAGGCCAGCTGAGTGTGGCCGACAGGGCCCTGTCAGCTTCAGGGATTGGCCTGCTGCTGCTGGAGCTTGGGCCTGCACCCCGAGTCTCTAGTCTTCACAAAGAGCAGACTCTACCTGCCCTGAGTGGATGCCAGGCCCTCCCTCGCTGCTGCCTCCAGTTCCAGGGGGTGGACAGCCTGCCCCAAGAGTGAGCATCGGGTGACAGGATCCTGCTAGGGTTTTACCTGCTGGGGCCCCATGTGCTCCCTGAGCTCAGAAGCACTTGGGGCATTGCATGGAGGCCTTAGGACAGGACTGGTGTCATTGTGCCCTGGCACTGTGGGGGCACCTGACCCTGAGTGGCCTGGGGCGCCTGCCTGCCTGCTGTGTTGTCCAAGGGGAATCTTTCTTGGTATGTAGTGCTGGAGATGGACCCGAGGGCCTTCACACTGAACACCAGCTCCAGCCCTTTTTCTTGTCTTTTGGGACAGGGTCTTGCTAAGTCCCCAACAGCCCTGCCTGTGCGATGATCCTGGAGTTATAAGGTCAACTGCCCCAATGAACAGCGTTGTCCTCAATGGGTCCTAGAGCTGGGGTGACATGATAGGGGGCAGGTCCCAGGTCAGTGGGAGTCCAGCAGGCCTGGCGAGGGCTGGCCACCGGGCATATCACCCTGTCTCCTAACACTCCAGTGGCCTTTGTCTCACAGTCCAGGGCCCGTGTTTCCTGTGTCCCGGCAGGTGGGGGACCGGCCGCTTGCAGAGAGAGCAGGCTGTCAACCCTGGTCCCCTGAAGGTGCAGCTCAGGGTAAAGAGAGATTTCTGTCATCCTTAATTGACAGTGATTTTCTTCTTTGAAGAAAACATACAGGAGGTGGCGAATTGAATCTCATTTCACTGAATCTTATTAAACTGTTCTAGGGGAAAAAGATTTCAATAAAAATTTAAAAGGAAGAAAAGCAAGAAAGCTGCAAACTAGAAAATAAAGGGGGATGGAGCAGCACTTCCTGTGTAGAAGCCGGGGACTCAGAACACTCCCCTGAAAAGTGGTTCTGGAGGCTGCCTAGTGTCAGCCGCCCTGGCCTGTCCCTGTAGTGGCTGATGGTCACTGTGCCCAACTAGGGCATGAATCTGGCTGTGGGGAGTCCCGGGGGATGGCCTGGCAGAGCCCTGAAGTCTCAGCTACATTCGTAGCAATGTGCTGGTAGTACAGTGGGCCAGCTCGGGTCCCTTTTCACCTGCCAGGCCAGGGGACAGGATTGGGGGCCACACAGCCACCCCATGTCAGCACCCCAGCACCTCACACCTCCCTATTCTCTGCTGTCTTCTCTTTGCTTGCACCAAGACTCGGTTTCCACACCATTAAATTTGTCTCTGAAAGTGTGGCTCAGTGGCTTTACACGTGGCCATACCCCAGTCTCTTCTGGAACATCATGTCACCCCAAAAGAAGCCAGGGCCCAGCGAGAGCTATGTTCCCTGTCCTCCCTTCCCTGCCCTTGGCAGCCACCAGTCCCTTTTCCTTCTCCATGGATTCACCCATCTGGTTGTCACTTATGAACTGACTCCTCTACCACACAGCCGAGCAGGCTATGTGCACCCCAGGACTGTTCTCAGCGTCCCCCCACCTCTGGCTGGCTGGCTCTGCAGGTGGGTGCACCATCCTGTGCCCGGATGTCTGGCTGCTGGTGGATTTCCAGGTGCCTCTGCACTCCATCCTTGGGAAGCGCTGTCCTGGACTTGGGCACTCAGGGCTTTTGCTGGACAGCTGGGTGCGTCTGAGGTTGGAGTTGCTGTCTGCTGACTCTGAGCATCTTGGGAACCATGCACTGCTGTCACTGCCAGGTCCTGTGCTGGCTGCGTGTGGCGCTACCCATCTCCTTTGCAGCTCTCCCCCGTGGGCATGAAGCAGATAGGGTGTGCTCGAGGGGTGTGCGTCCTGTGTCCCAGGGCACACGTGTCTCCCACCTGCTGAGATGGTGATGGCTTGGCCAGCGCCTGCTCAGAGTCTCCCTTCCTGGGTGTGTGGTGTCCCTGAGGGCATCTGGCGCACACTTCATCCTGCTGGGAGAGGGCATCCTGGCTCCTGTCTAGCTGTAAGGCCAACCCTGGGGTGAGGTGCAATGGCCCTGTGGGCTTGGGTGTCCCTGATGGGGCAGCCAGCCCCACTTATGCCCTTACCAGGAAGCTCCTCCCAAGTGTCTTGGGATCAGGCCGTTCTGGGTTGCACTCGGGGCCTTCTGCATCAGCCTAGATGTACCCCAGGGAGCAGGGCTCCTGTCTCTGCTCTAGTCCCTGCCTGGTCATCCCTCACTGCCCACGGGGCAGGCTCGCTATCCGCTCCTCCACTGCTGTTTCCCTTTGAGCAAATGCAGCACTAAAAAGGAGCAAACTGAACTGGAAGAGGAGACGCCGAGCCACCTCCTCTGCCACGTTGCCACGGCCGAGTTTTTCTGCATAACAGCTGGGTGTCTTGGAAATAAGGGGGTTTCTATGGTAACCAATTACAGCCTGTGATTGGTGAAAAATCACAGAAATATCCTGTGTGCGAAGTTATGCCGGGGAGGCATGCCAGGGAGGCAGGCCCGGCCTGAGGCACCGTGGTTCTCATTTCCTGGAGCAATGTTTCTCCAAGCATGGTGACAGGCAGTTTGCCATTGTCACTCTTGGTGCAGCTGCCTGGTTGGGTCTGGAGGGGTCCATCGGGGCTCAGTGGCCCTGACCAGTAGTAGTAGTCAGATCTTGAGGGGTCTGGCGGTGCCTGTTGGGGCCCCTTGAGCCTAGGGGCACCTCACCCCACTCAGCAGCCTCTGCTTCTGCCCAGGGCTGAATCCCCTCCAGGCTTGCAGGCAGGGACAGGAGGACAGAAGGTCAGAGGTGTGTTCATGATCATCTGAGGCCTCAGGGAGGGCAGGTCCAGTTTCACCCTAACTGAAGTTTCCCATGTGATGGTGGCCCGGCACTGCCTGGAGGGCCCTGCTGCTGAGAAGTTGGAGAGGCTGAGAGCAGGGAGGGGCATCAGCGCAGGGCGTGGCTCCTGCCTCCCACCACAGAGCTCTGTGGTTCTGATGAAAAGGCTGGGGTCTCATTGGGGATTTGGCCCTCTTGATAATTAGTGCTCATGAAGAGTCCCTCTCCTCAACCTCCAGATGACTCGGGGACCAGCTCACTCAGCGACCACCTCCTAGACAGTAGTGACAGCCAAGGAGGGGCACAGTTACAGTCATGCACACCAACATAAGCAGGTTTGCGTGCACACTGACTGGCAGTGAACGTGGCCAGACCCTGCAGGCACTCACGTCCAGAGACACAGTCACAGACACATCTTCACACCCTCATGTGCGACACACTCACTGACACACGGATTGCACGCACACACACCTAGTGCACACGCACTGACGCAGCTGTACCCATGCGCTCATGCACGTGGGCTCACACTCATCCTGCCCACCTGATGCAGCTCTTGTAAAGTCCCCGCCGCAGGCTGATAAACACGCCCCAAGGAGCGCTGTGCCCCGCGCAGGCGCAGTTGGTTACCATGGCCCTGTGCACCCCACGCCCCAGGCCCTCCCCACCGCCTAGAAGTTGGGGGATTCGTGTTAACTTCATTTGTGACTGGGGATGAGAGCTGACTTTGAGCGGCTCCTATAATCAGTCCTCAATTATCTACGCTGGCAGAAGAGGCACGTGGGTTGGCAGCCTCGGAGCCTCGCCACGTGGCTTTCGCTGCTCTGGAAGTCGCGTGGTGCTGCCTGGAGAGTCGCTGGTTAGAGCCCAGCGTGCCCAGGGATGAGCTGCACCTGGCCCCAGAGCGCGGCAGGTGCGGTCACGGTCACCTTAGTCCTCCGTGGAGAAAGGCAGGTGGAGGGCGGGGCAATCCCTGGAGCGTGGGCCTCCTCCTTCTCCTCGGAAAGGGCTTTACCCACAGGCTGGCAGCGCCCGGGCAGGTCTCCAGGGTCTGCGGGCGCAGGGTTCCCGGAAGTCAGGCGCTCCCAGGCCGAGCCCCTTCCAGCGGCGCCCTCTGCGGGCCGTGGCGTGCGCGCCTGACTGCTGTCCTCTCTCTGCGCAGCTCCATGTCCGTCCGCTGGCCGGGCCGCTCCCTCGGAAGCCACGCTTGGATACTGATAGCCATGCTGCAGCTCGCCGTGGATTTTCCATCCTGCGAGTCGCTGGGCCCGGGCCCCGAGCTCCGGCTCCTGCCTCGTCCGGCCCAGCGGCCGCAGCGCCTGTGGAGTCTGCGGAGCGGACAGCCTCCCCGGCCGCCCACGCCCATGTGGAGCCCGCGGGCCCCCCGCGCAGAGCGGGCGCACGGCCCGATGCAGGCGTCCCGAGCCCGGCGAGCCCACAGGCCCAGGGACCAGGTGGCCGCCCTCGTGCCCAGGGGCAGCCTCACCAAGCCCCCGGCTGCTGCTACCAAATCCAGCTCCGCCCTGGCCTCCGCGCCCACTTCCTCGTCCTCGGCCGTGGTGGCGGCCGGCGGGGCAGCGGAGCAGCAGAGCCGGCTGAAGCGGGGCCGGAGGCACGCGCAGGACGCCGCGCTCGACAGCTTCGACTTCCGGGGCGGACGCCCCACCACAGAGACAGAGTTCATCGCCTGGGGACCCACGGGGGACGAGGACGCCCCCGAGGCCAACACTGTCCCAGGCCTCTACGGCCCCACCACAGTCTCCGTTCTGCAAACGCGGAAGACAACGGTGGCCACCACCACCACGACCACCGCGGCCACCTCCGTGACACTGCAGACCCGGGGCCTGACCGAGTCCCTGGAGCCCTGGAGAAAGATCGCCGCAGGGGCCAGCACAACGGAGCCTTCCCCGAGTCCCGGCAGCGGCGACGGGAAAAACACCAACCCCCCGCGGATTCCGGGCGAGACCTCAGGTAGGCACCTCCTGTGCAGTGGGCAGTTGGGCCAGGCAAGTTGCGCCCGGGGTGGGAGGGGCCTGGCAGGGTCTTGGTGCTTCCAGGGAGGCAAGCTGGCACAGGGGCAGGCTGGGCAGGCCAGGGTATGGCCCCGGGAAAGATGGGCATTCTGAGTCACTGGGCCCTGTGCACGACCGGCCTGGGGGCAAATTCGGGAAGAGGCTTCCTGTGCCCAGGAGGCGGGGCTGCATCCGCAGATGTCTGGCCTCTGGAGAGAGCTGAGGGGCCAATAGGTGCCTTTGGGACCCTCAGGGCGTGAGCCTTGAGGGCTGGGCGCCTGCTGGTGGCGTCTGCTCCTTGCTGGGAATGGGCTTACACTGCGGTAAGGACTGAGCCCCAGGAGGAAGAGCTTCCGGGCCATGGCCCGCAGCTTTGCAGGCTTGGTGCCACCTGCCGGCCAGAGCTGGCCCAGGCCGGGTCGCGGTTCTGCGTGGTGGCGCTGGCTGTGTGCGCGCCCTCGCTCCAGAGCTTGGAAAACGCGTCTGCACGGCTTTGTTCTTTTTCCTCCGGGGCTTCCCCCTTCATTGCAACAGCAGGAGGGGCCCTTGTGAGTCTCTGGGATGAGCTTGTCCTTGTCCAGCAGCCAGGGCACAGCTAGGGCCGCGTCCTCTGCCCTTCCCTTCCCTTCCCTTCCCTCTGGTGATGCAGGAGTTTCCAGGAGGACCTGGGATGTGTCTAGCCCGTCCCAGACATGCAGTGGTCTTTCTGGACTCTGTAACTAGGATGCCAGTTTCAGGAGGCTGGCACAGAAAGGCAGGCGGGGGGTGCCATGCGGCCATCCCTCCTGTCTGTCCATTCCGCCTTTCCTCTTCCCCTTCTTGCTTCTGGGGAGCATCTGAAATACAAGAGCAGAGCTTTAGCGCCGAGTTCAGGGCCGAGGCCTGGGTCCGCCTGGCGACCGAGCTTGGGGTTCTCTGGAAGAGGTCTGGGACCTGCAGGGTCACCTCCGTGGGATCTTCCGAGGGACCCCCAGAAGCAGGCTGTGGCCCATCCTGTTGGGCACCTGCACCCCACCACAGGATGTTTGCTTTTGTTCTGTAATCTTGCCAGCCACCCTCTTACGCTTCCTGTCACCTCTGCATACGTCACTTACTACACAGACGTGGAAGAGAAAACAGGTTCCCATTTATTCCAAATTACATTTGTTATTACTAAAGTTAAACACCCGGGACAGTGTTATAAAGCTTAGCAAATTAATTCACAGTACATTGGATGCTGCTAATCCAACTCGACAGATGCTTATCTCAGTAAAGATTTATGGTTCTTCATAATATAATCTGGTGCTAGATTAATTTGTTTAGCAAAACAAATCTAAAAGGGGGAAAATATGTGCATGTGCTTTGAACGTGGAGAAATGTTAATTCTGGAAAAGGGAAAAGCCGCCCAGAGTGGCCATGGTAGGGGCTGGCAGCGTGGAGCAGCTTCCAGGCCGGGCGCAGGGCAGCGAGGCAGTGCTGTGGAGCCTCAGTGGGGCCACCACTGCTTGGGGGGCACTGCCTACCTCACCAGCCTGGAAGGAGCAGCTCCCCTCAGGCCCTGCGAAGCCGTCTGGGAGATGCCAAGTCATTGCTAGCACAGAATTGGGGGCCTGGCAGCCACATGGCCAGGATGACCAGTGTCATAGATGGGTCCAGCCACCGGGGACTAGAGAGGCTGGTCACGCCCGGGTTTGCCACTCATGGCTGGGGGCTCCTCAAGCCTGGAAGCAGGGTTTTAGGAAGTGGTGCAAGAATTTGTTTCATCAGTCCTGTTGTCCAAAAAGATCTTCCGAACCAGGCTTGCGGGTTTATGAGTTTTATTTTTGCCTCAGTAGAGAAGCATTTAGAAAGGACAGGTGACACTGTTGGCTATGTGGAGCACAAACACTTCTGGGCACATTAAGTGTGGGGGTTGTGACCTGGGACGCCCTGAAATCCCCCAGGCACTAAGGCTCTATGGAATGGCTCCTGGGATCCTCAGACAGCCCCTTCCTTCGGAATCACCATGTGTGAGCTGGGGTGACCTGCTTGTCTTCTCTGTGCCTCAGTGGGAATGATCAAGCTACTTAAGCGCTGACATTGCTGGAGAGACGAGATAGCAGCTGTGCTGTATTCAGTGCCTGACATGTGGCAGTCATTGCTGTTAGGATAAAGGTGGTGGGGTAGGGTGGGGTGGTGGTGGTGGTGGTGGTGGTGGTGGTGGTG
>NW_004524689.1:2510627-2542232 GCF_000260255.1 Octodon degus
TGGTGGTGGTGGTGGTGATGGTGGTGGTGGTGGTGATGGTGATGGTGGTGATGGTGGTCGTGGTGGGGGTGGTGGTGGTGGTGGCAATGGCAATGACGATGGTGGTGATGATGGCGATGGTGATGGCGCTGATGATGATAATTACCAACATTGTGCCAATTTGCTGCAACTAGCTTGGGCGGTCATTTAATGAGATGCCATGGCCTTGTGCCTGACCTTGGTACACCACACAGAGGTGTAGATGACGCCAGCTGGGCTCTGCTTGGGATGGAAAATCACCTGGCGCAGCTTCGCAGAGGCGTGCAGCTCCAGCCTCTCACGAGTGCTGGCAGGGGAGGGATGTCAGATGGGTCAGAGGTTCGCCTGAGGTTGAGCAAGGAGGCCCGTCCTGTGACAACACTCTTACTGGTCATGCTGCGAATCTGGAGTCACAGAACCTCCCAGGAGGGAAACAGTCGTTTCCTGAGCTTTGATCTTGAAACTCACGAAGTGAGCTTGTGAGGAGCTCAGGCTGGCTAGTCTCAGCTACCGCATCTCCCTGCTGCACACGCCTGGTGTGTGGATGCCGCACTGCTGTGGACAGCTTCCCAGCCCCGCGGGGGCCCTGCCCCAGCTTCCTGGCCTGCCCTGGCAGGTCTGACCCTTTTCCGGCTGTAAGGTTGGAGTTTCTTGGTGGGCACATCGCTTAGAAGCGGCCGTCCTCCCCGGAGGGGCCCATCGTGTTTGAGGGGTACGTCCATTCCGTCAGTCGCATGTTTGTGATACCCTGCAGCTGAGGGGTGCAGTGGCTCAGAGATCGCTTGAGTCCTGCCTGGTGATTTTCACATTGCAAATTGCTCATGCGTTCCTAAGGATAATTTCTAAGTTGCTTTGTCCTTGTCACCAGTGTCCATTAAGTATGTCTCTCTCAAGAGTGGGGACAAACTAGTGTTATTTTCTCTGCACCTGAGGGCCAAGGGCTTGGGCAGCATGCTGACTGGCCAATCCACGGAGCAAACGCGGTGACAACGAAATGTTTCCTAAACACTGGAACTGGAGCGGAAGGAGGGAGGCTGGGAGCGGCGATAGCCGGAAGGAGCAGGGTCCACTCTGAAAGCTGTGGTGGCAGTTTAAATGCTGAACCTGTCTTAATTAAGTTGTGGGATGCTCGCTGCCAGGGAAGTGAATCTGTCCTTAATTTAAAGATAGTTGGAGCGAATGACTCAGGGACTTCAGAAGTTTTGAGCGTCTTAATTAGGATCAGAGCATCAAAGAGCAGGTGAGCTCTTGCAGCCCTGCGAAGCGGCCTGGCTCTGCAGACCTCGAGGCTGGTCGTCAGAGCCCTAATTGGGGCTTGCTGAGTCGGAGCAGCCCGGCACGGCCTGCGAGCCTTGGTTTGAACAGTGACCCACTCGGCACGGGCACGGATGGCAGCGCATGTGGCGGGCACTCTCTGGGCCAGCGCGGCGCCCGAGAGCACTGCTGCCTTTACTCTTGCTGCTCAGCGCTGAGCTACCCCACGCAGATAAATGAGCGCAGCTGGCTAAGGCCGCGCCAACAGGCTCCTTGTGAGTCCCTTTCAGTTCCCGGCTGTGAGCTCCTGCTTCCAGCCTGCTGCAGCCAGTGTCTCCTTAGCTCTGTTGTCTCCCTTTCTCTGACGACGTTAAGGATGTGCTTGGGAAGCGGAGACAGACAAGACTACAGGGAGGTGGCAGAGAAGGGCAGCAGCCAGCGGAAGTGGCGTGGAGCCACACCTTCGTGGGCCCAGCAGTTGCTGGTCCCCAGGGGGACGGGCCAGGTTCTGGGGCTGAGTTCTGATAAATGGGGAGCCCCTGCTCAGGGGAGACCCTGTGTGGAGGCAGGTGGGATGAGCCTCGAGGAGCCTGGCGCATCCGAGAAGCCAGGCAGGGTGACAGCCCTGGGGCACTGAGTCCTCATTCTGGAGCAGAGGTGGGAAGACAGGGCTGGGGCCCCGCACGCAGCCTGAGATGTCCTGCAGGGGGCGCAGCCTGGCGCTGAGCTCTGTGCTAAGTCAGGCAGGGGCCTCCGGAGCTACCACTGCGGTTGCTGAGTTGCTTTCCTGCCAGTGAGCCTGCCCCTGCCCAGCAGTGGCTCGCCCTGTGGGTGTCTGGCCAGAGAGGGTCCCCATACAACCCCCTGCAGAGGACGCGACACGGCTGTCGGGGCAGCAGGGCACTTCCTTGTGCTGCTGAAATGGCCCCTCTGGTGGACGCCACCCAGGTCCGAGCCTCACAACCCCAGCATGTCCCGTGGTCAGCCATGACGCTGAGGCTGCCTCCGCTGGGGACGGGCTCAGCCGGTCTTGCAGAGCCCTGTCTCATCTGTCCCCAGGGGCTGATGACCCAGGGTGACAGCGGAAGAGTTTTCCTTTCCAGAAGCCTCCTTCAGAAGCAGGGAAGCCACATCTGTCAGAAGCATGGAGGCTCAGAATCTGTCCACGGAGGTACTCGAGTGGGATGTGGAGGCAGTGGCTGTAGGTGGCTCTGTTGTCAGTGTAGACTGTGCAGGTTGTGCCTGGGGTGTGGCTGCCCCAGCCACCAGCGTGTGTCCTTGGCTGGGATCTGGGCCTCCCCTTTGCTGCAGCTGGGGCATGGTTTCTCTCTCCCAAGCCACCCTGAGGCTGCATCTAGCCAGCCGTGTTGGGAAGCCTTGCTGGCGTCTGGCTCTTCCAGTGCCTGCCCTGAAGTCAAGCAGGGTGGACACTGCCAGCTGAGGGCCCTTCTGTCCCTGTCTCTGCGGTGGCAGTCTGACCTCCTGAGGGTACTGTCTGGGGTTTCCAGGCCCACCTCTGCGGGTGTGGGTGGTGGGACCTGTGGTTTGTACAGCAGCTACGTCTCACGCATGACAGGGCAGGCAGTGTCCCTATTCAGTAGATGTCAGTCACGTGGCCACCAAGTGTGTCCCCACATTCCGAATACCTGGCCCTCGCGAACCCCTGGTCAGTCCTCCATCCTAGAGGGAGACTTTCACCCAGAGCCAGCCTGCCTGTGCCCTTGCTTGAATCCTGCCCATGCCAAGTACAGCCCACATCCGTGTGTGTGTGTGTGCGCGCGTGCGCATGTGCACGTGTGTGTGTGTGTGTGCCTGGGGGCCCTGGGGGTGTCTGGACAAGTTCCCACCGCCTGGGTGGTCGGAAACAGTGCAACTCTGCACTGCCCTTTCGCTGCAGAGCCCTGGAGTCTGAAGCTGGTGTCAGCTCGAACAGGCTCTCTCGCTGAAGGCGCCGAGGGGAGTCCTTCTGCCTCCTCTGGGCTTTGAGGCTCAGGGAACCCCTGGGGTTCTTGTGCTCCACCTTGTCCTCACATGGCTTCTCCCTCAGTCTTGGTAAAAGGATGCTGTTAGGGGGTTGGGGCCGACCAGATAATCCAGGATAATCTTGTTTGAGGTGCTTCTCTTAGTCACATCTGTGAGGAGCCTCTGACTAAAGGAGGTCACCTCACAGTTCCTGGAGTTTGGACCTGCAGGCCTATTTTGAGGTGTGGAGCCTGGCGAGCGTTCTTGCCCTGTAGTCGGGATTGCTGGGTTTTCTCCACAGAAGCTGCCCGTCCTTCCCCTGCCCCAAACCCACACCTCTGAAGAAGAGGGGAGCCAGGGAGGCTGTGCAACCTGGCAGGAGCCACCTGCGGCCCTGGGAGCTCTGGGGCTTGCAAGGCGGGTGGCTACCTCTGTGTCCCCTGCAGAGTGAGGTGAGCCTCCCGGAAGCCAGGGTCCAACCTGCTGGGTTCCCAGGACGTTGCCCTGCGACCCAGCACCGTCCGTGACAGATCCTCTGGTTGGAAAGAGTGCACTCAGCGCTGTGGTCAGGGGAGGACATGCCCTCCCTTCCTCCCGAGGGAGCAGGCAGACAGACAGAGTGAAAGTCCAGGGCCGGCCAGTGGGAGTGTAGCAGGAAATGCCCCCCTCGGCAGCATGCTTCAGTTTCTCAGTTGCCTAGGTGACAGTTCCGGTTCTAGTTTCAGTTGTTCCTGTCTCTTAGACATGGCTGGTCACTGTGATGCACATTGCATAAGTGTGTTGACAACCATTCTGCCTCTGCACTTCCTGCTTGCTTATCCAGCGTGAGTCAGAGACCAGCAGATATCAGCGCCTGATATTTTGTGAGTAGTCATGTTGAGTGCTTGTCAATGTAAGTAAATCTGCCTCTAAGCATCGGGCGTCATTTTGGTGTTTCTGCTTGCCGTGGCATCTTGTGCGTCAGCTGGCAGGACCGACGGCTGATCTCTTTGGTCACTGCTTGTGGCCCTCACAGGTGGAGCTAGGACCTCCTCAGCCCCTGATGGGAAGGCGAATCCTTTGGAGGAGACTCCCTGGCTCCCCACTGGAGCAGCTCTGATTGGACCCTCGCCTGGGGTTCTGCGGTGATCCACATACATGTAGTTCAGGCCTTGCACCCCCCTGAGCTGAGCCGTGCCTACGTCCCCACACGGGTGCAGCTGGGCAGGCATCTGAATGGCCTCTCTGAGGGGCACCCACCCTTTGTTGGTTGCGCCATCAGAGGCTCCTGCCTTCAGAGGCTCCTTCTGTCAAAAAGTCACCATCACCAGGGACTCCCGGCTTGCCCTGCCTCCAGGCACAGCCTCGCAGGGCTCCAGTTCATCCTCTGCACCAGCTCAGCTCCCCTCCTGGTGAATCCTGCACTTTCTACTCTGACTGTCCCCAAGAGAAGGATGGTGGCTGCGGCAGCCCGAGGCAGCAAACCGCAATGCCAGAGTTCTGGAAAACTCCCCTTTCAGAGATACAAAGCAAAGACGCGGCCTGGGCAGGGCCAGCCACCACGCCGCCTCACCCCGACCCCCACTGCTGGCAGGTGTCACACGAAGCGCAAACAGGTGTCCAGCCACGTGCCAGCCCGATCATCTGCTGACCACTTTGGGCAGGATCCCTGCACTGTCAGCAACGCAGCCGAGACGCAGCGCTCTGCAGCTCCTGGCCCGCACACATTTTTGTACTGTTTTGGATTTAAAACATGCTTCCTCTGCTTGCAGGTAGCTCCCATATGCTCCTTCATTTGGGAGAATCCTGGGACACAAGGTCAACCCCCTCAGACTCAGTTGCCATGGGGCTGAAAGCCCTCCCCCTTGGCTCTGCACCTATGCCCTGTACAACAGGACAGCCATCCCAGGCATCAAAGCAAACCCACAAGGCCCTCTGAGAAGCTGACATTCGTCCCAGGCCAGAAAAGCTCTATCCCGCTCTGCCCCAGGATGCCCAGGCCAACCTCCTCCCTGCGTTCATTTCCTTGAGCTGCCAAGCCAGCCGTGACACCACCACGCCAGCTTTGTCTCCTGCACCACAGCCTCCTGCTTTCCTGTCAGCAGCTCCTGACTCTGTTTAATGTCAAAGAATGCTGATGCATTTTAGACGGGACCCAAGCTTGGTTAAAGTCAACAGTCCCCACCACTGTGGTTGATCCTGACACGTGGGTGAACACAGTTTTCCCTTGAGTGCATCCAATCTGGGACTGTTATGCGCCAGAGGCCACGAAGTCTTAGATCAGTACCATGCTACTCTTGTGGAAGACCTCAAACAGGGCAGCAAAAAGCTATTGAAGTCACTAAAGTTACTGAAGTCCCTGCTGGAACCCCACCTAAAAGAAACTGCCCAAGCAGACCCTGTGAGGTTGGTGGTCACGTCATCAAACATGAATTCCTGCGCATGCCTGAGGGCCCCACACCTCTCCTGGGACATGGCTTGCCTCCCTCACACTCAGGTCCACTGTCCTGCACTTGGCATGACTTGCCTGTACCCCAGGAGGAGGAATAGTCCCTCCCGAGATGCCTGATAATCACAACCCTGAAATTTTGGGAGACTCGTTTCCAGAGTGCAAGCAAAGGACTCACCCCGGGGCTGGCTATCACCTGTGCCCCATTGGTGACTGAGCTCTGTCTCACGGCGGCCCAACTGTGTCCAACAGTCTCCTCCGCTGCCTGCAAAGCCAGCTCGAGGTCTCCAGCCTGCCAGTCAAGCTGCCATGATGCCCCTGTATACGCTGCTGCACAAAAGCTCTGTTACCATATCTGGCAGAGATTGGTTTCTTGGAGCTGCTGGCTCCTGGGTGCCTCCTCCGTCAGTCCCAGAGACCGCCTCACGCGCTCTAACGGCTGCCTTCCCCTTTGTCTCCGTGCTCTGTCAGCCACCATCTTTCTGACCCAGAAAGCTGACCAGCCCACCTTGGGCCGGGACCCAACAGTCTGGGTGACACGTGCTGTGCTGGATGAGCCGTTCTATAAAAGGAGCCCCAGCAGATGCTGAGGGCACCCTGTTCACGCACGGAAGCAGCTCTGTTAGGAGTACAGTCCAACGGGCGAGACACGCTGTGGTCACCGTGGACAAAACTATTTTGGGCAAAATTCTCCTGCGGGGTGACATGCACAGTCGACGGCTTCCTGCTGCTATTGGGAAACCTGCCATCAGCAGCACAACAAGATGCAGTCCAGAGGCCGGAGGGCCCTCCGGGGACCCAGCTGACTGGAACATCAGCCCCAGCCAGAAAACTTGGCCTGGGGGCTGAGTAAGTACTTCGAGACAGCAGCCGGCCACAGGCAGCACTTACCCAGAGAAGCCTGGCAAGCTCGGAGCAGTGGGGGCTCTGAAGCCCAGGGACACCGGTGTCGGGGCTCCTGGCTCCTTGCTCTTGCCTCCAAGCCCCACTTCTCCCAATGAGGTCAAGGAAGCTCCCGTGGCTTGAGTGGCACTTCTGGCCTGGCCTGTGGCCAGCGCCCTCTCTTATGGGGCCCTGACGCCCTTGCTGTCTAGTCACTGCTGATGTAAATCTCTGTGTCCACAGCTGCATCTCAGCCTGGGCAGCAGCAGGACATTCTGTCCCAAGGCAGGGCTTGGTGTGGGCAGACTTGGTATGGCCCCATGGTACCTACTGCTGGGTCTACCTGTGGTGACAGATCAAAGTGACAGGCTGGCCATGTAGCCCTGCCTTTGCCCTCTCAGGAAGCGGTGCCCAGCCCCACAGGGGCCCTGGCTGAGCAGCGAGTCCTTCTCAGGGTGCACAGGCTGGCTTGTTCCGAGCTCCTCTCCCCCTGGGGAGGCTACTTGCCTGGAGGACCCTTACCATCCAGGCACAAAGGGACAACTCACTGGGCCCTGCTGCTGGAGAGCTGATGCCCAGCAGCACGGAGGCCCTGCTGTCCAGGGTGCCTGGGTCCTGGCTGGTCAGTGAGTGCGGGACAGCTGTCCATCACTCTAGGCGTGCTTGGGGAGTAAAAAGGACAGGGCAGATGTGGCACGGCTGCGGAACCCGGTCTTACAGCATTTATCATGAACTGAGGGCCATCCCGACATGTGGAAGACTGTCTCAGGACCTCTGACTTAACTCCGTCTGCAGCGTCTTTCCAGGAAGGGCCCTGCATTCGTCTGCTCTCAGTATGTAACACCCAACACTTAAAGGAGGAGCCATTTCACCTGGCTCCTGGTTTCAGGGTTCTGTTCACTCCTGGCAGGCTCTGAGGCGGGAGTACCATAGTGAAAGGGTGTGGAGGGGCGCAGCTGTTCCACCTACAGTGGTTCGGAAGCAGAGCTGGGGACAGAGCCAGAAAGGAAGGCGGGGCCAGGGAGCGCTCTATGGCGCCCTAGACAGCCAGCACACTCTCCACCGATGCCCCGGGAAGGTCCCAAGCCAGTCAGTAGCACCCACCTTAATGGCCCCAAGTCCCCTTTGTAGTGCTGAGGGTCAGGACTTCTGTGCCTCGGGGGGGGGGGAACCAGTGAACATCCCCCCCTCACTCTGCAGAGCAGGGGGAACCTCTAGAAGGTGGGGTGCTGGGTGGGCGGCTGCAGAGGGAAGGAGTCCATGCTGCGACCCGCTTCCCCTCCACAGCAGACCTTTCCAGAAGACCCTCCCCTCCCCCAGGCAGACAGCTAACCCTCCTACTGGAGGAAGAGACAGAGCGGCTGGGCTTGCTGTGCCCGTAGCAGAGGTTTCTCCTAAACTTTGATTCTATTGTTAACTTTGGTTTGGGCTAACTCACAAGACAGACGGAACTGCCGGCTGAGCGGCTTGGCCTGGCGGAGCCGCAACTGGGATGAGTGTGCTCACCTGCTGCTGCCTGGGGAGGGGACAGCAGACATGGGGCCTCCTGGGCAGCTGCACACAGTCCACGGGGGCTCCGGCAGGGCACTGTGGCAAGGAGCCCCACTCCTCCTGCAGGGGTGGCATCCTGGAGGTCTGCTGCATCTGCGCATGGCCTGTGCCACAGGGGTACCTGGCAGCGGGCCAGGGCGGTGTCCACCTGAAGCTGCTCTCAGACCAGAAAGCACACCCCTCAGGAGGAGCAGCCGGCAGTTTCTGCCTGATCACTGAGCCTGCTGGGCCAGTCTTCCGGGAATACCTGCCAGGACGGGATGGGCCTGGGTCCTCCCTGGGGTGCGGGAAGAACAGATACCAGGAGTGGCGCTCACCCCAGCCCCCACCCTGTCCACTAGAATGCTTGCCCCTGCCCAGCTGGCTGGGTCTTTGCCTGCATCTGGCCTTGCCTCTCAGCTGGAAGTTGGTCACTGAGCCCCGTGGCAGCCCTTCTTGCCCTCGCTTAGAGGCTTGAGCCCAAGTGGAAGCAGAGCTCGAAATCCTCTTTCCTTGGGTTACTGCGCTTTCGTCGTTGCTTCTGGTCGCTGTGCTGGTTATGCTGGTTCACAACGCCTGGCCTCAAGCCGTCCTCCTGCTCCAGCCTCCCCAGTACCTCAGATCAGCCACGCGCCAGCAGGCCCAGCTCTGTGTTCTGCTTCTAAAGCGCAGAACTGCTGTTGCTCAGGCTCCCTGGGAAGTCGTCCTGGCCGTGTAGACAGCCTGACCGCTGGCTCTTCCTTCACTCCCTGCGGCCCTGGGCAGTGGAAGGGTGTGCGGGTCCTGCCTGCGAGGGCGGCCAGAGGAGGTCATGAGCACCCTCACCTAAGGACGTGCATCCCATCCCTTCAGAGTCCCAGGTCAGCTTTGGAGGGGAGGTGGCCTCGGGGTCTGTGGTCAGTGTGAGGCTGCACAGGGAGCCCAGAAGGGCCACAGCCACCCAGATCCAGCTGGGCCCCTGAGGCAGGCGACCCTGTACGTTCTTGCTCACTGATGCCCCTTGGTCCCTGGGAGCCTGCTTCCGGGCTGGAGCCAGGTTCTGGCTGCCGCCTTTCCCGGCCCAGTACCCCAACTGAAGCAGCATCTTTGTGTGTGCCCAGTGGGCGGGCTCAGAGTCTACACTGAGGAAAATGAAGATGCTGCGAGACTTACTTGCACCCCAGGACTTGCAGTGGGATTTCATGCCTGGCCACCTCCTCCTTCAGCTCTCATGAAGCCAGGCAGCTGGGCCCAGGGTTTACTCTTGGTTTTGTTTGTTTAGAAGCCTGCATGACCCAGGTGTCCCATGAGGTCTTGGGACCCCATTACCTGAGCCCTGACCTCCCCAGCTGTCCTTGTCCTGGGCTCCATCAAGGCTCCCGGGAGCAGCGTTGCCAGGTGTCCATCCCTCGGTTCCTCTGTCCTTCTGGCCACTCGTCCCCCTCCATGGCCGAGCTGTGTGCCTGCCACCCCGCGTGCCAGCTCTGCCCAGGACTTGAGGTCAGCAGGCAGTGGAATAGAGGAATGCCCCTCCTCAGGCTGCTGAGCTCCACAGGGCAGATCCAGCCCCCACCCCCAAAGCATCCTCGTTACAGGGAAGCGTGGGGGGTCCTCCTCCCCGTTCATGGATGCTGAAGGCCCCATCTTGGGGCAGCCTGCCTGCCCTGGCAGGCCGGGCTGAGCACCCCACCCCCTCCACAAAGGGGCAGAAGAAGGCCACTGTGACTTGTGCCATTTCCAGAGACCAGAGAAAATTCTGGCGTTGCGGTCTGCCCACACACCGTGGTCTGTGTCAGAGCCAGAAATAGAGCACACAAGATTCCCGTTCTGATTTCTGTGCTCATAATTCTAGGGCACGATGCCCTTATGAGACGTGGATTAAAGGAGCCGGGTGGGGGTACCGCTCACGCGCTGCGCGTGCCCGACAGCAGGGCCTCGAGGGGCTCCAATTAGTGGCTTTCATAAACCATCAGAGCCCGAGTATCGGCTTGCCCAGCCCGGGAAAGGAACTGTGACTTGAGAAAGGCTGCTTCAGTCACCACAGCTGAAACCTAAATCCAGACCTGCGGGTGCCCCCACCCCCCACGCACCTGCCTCGGGGAGGAAGAAAGGCCGCTCGCTTGGAGGCCACACTGTGTCGGATGAACGCCACGCCATGGCTGGGCCTGGAAAGGAGGAACCAGCACGTGCAGGCGGAGTCCCAACCTTCACAGTAGCCGTCACAGAGTTGTGTGCCGTCCAGCCCGGGACTTACACAGAATCTCATAATGCTTGCGGGGAGACCTGGGAGAGGGAGGTGCCTCTGCCCCTGTGTGGGCCATTCTGGCAATGGGGCCCAGAGAGGGCAGGGGAGTCGCTCCAGGTCACGCCGCCTGGCAGGGCAGAGGTGGGGTGCAGAGCTGGGGTCCAAGAATGTGGTTGCGACTTCCGCACTAGCAGAGCCCGAGCCTCTTTAACCCTCTCCATCGCTGCCCTTTGAAGTCTTCGATATTTTGAAGTAAGTCACTTCATAATTAGGAACTAGAGACCAAGAGATGAAGGGGGTGGTCCTCATCTGTCCCCCAGCGAATGGGGCCCTCCTTGCTGCTGCCTTCAGAGCTCGGTGGATGTGGGGGAGTGGTCACGCAGAGACAACTCCCGCCCCCAAGAAGGAAGGCAGCAGTGCTGGTTTCTCTGGTCTTTGAAGGAGAGAGTGGGCCCCGGGAAGAGCTGGCGTGGCCTTGTCCGGATCTCGGGCTGTCATCCCTTCGGGCCGTCTCTCCCCTCATCCACCCATTCTCTGCTGCCTCATGAGGCTGCTGCCTGGTGTTCAGCTGGCTGCAGCCTTCTGGGGACCTGCTGCCAGCTCTGAGCTCCAGCTCAGCACTTCGAAGCCCTTAAGGGACAGCAGGGGCCTCTTGCTGGCCCCAGGCAGCCACCAGCCTTCTTCTCAGGCCCTTTCCTTACAGGGTGGGCCTGGGGCTCCTCGCAGCTGAGAAAGAGAAGAGAAGCCACACGGCGGGCGCAGTCCAGCCTTCCCTGGCCCCTGTCCTTCCCTCCAGAGTGCAGATCGGATTAGAGAACTGCACAAGGCCCAGGTGTGAAGTGTCACGCACTGTGACAGTTTTAGGTGCCAGCCTGAGCTGTCCTCTCCCTGGGGGAGGTGACACATATGGCTCTGGTCCTGGGCAGAGCCAGAAGGGGAGCAAGGGCTGTAGCCAGGACGCCCTTCCTGGACATCCTTTAGGACCTTTGGACCTTGGACAGCGTACACTCAGCCTCGGAATCCCTGGGCTCGGCCTCAGCGGCACCCACAGGACCCTGGGCCCGGGCTGCAGGTGGACTGTGGCAGCCCGCAGATTTCCTCTGTGAATTTTGCAGCCGGTCCCCCACCTACCGTGGTGCAAAGGAATGCATTCTTTGGAAATTATGCTTGGAATTGGACTTCTGATCTTCTTCTGGATTAGTGACTTGGGGGCAGGTCCTGTCCTGCAGTCCTGAGCAGCACAGTCCCCGGCCACTACCACTGTCACCAGGGAGGCAGAGCCTGCTGTGGGGTGCTGCTCCGAGTTGTGCAGCAGTAGTGGGGGACCTCAACAAAGATCATCCCGACATGAGGTGGCTGGGCAGGGGCAGCCTCATTGCCGCAGGCTTTTGGTGGTTTCCTGCCTGTGCCTGTCCATCCCTGTGGCTTCCTGGCTTTCCACAGACAGCTCAGGTCCAGGAGGGGCTTGCAGGGTGGGGGGTGCGCTCCTCCTTTGGTCCGTACCAGTGCCCTGTGCCCACCCAGGACTCAGCGGGCTGTCCCCTGCCAACCAAGGCCTCCTCTGGGTGACTCTTCCTGAGGCTGTGCCCAGCCCCAGTCTCGCTGCTCACTGGCGGTGATGCCGAGATTGCTTGCCACTCTGCCTCTCTGCCCTCATCTGTGAAAAGGGGCAGAGTGGGTACCTGCCCCCTGGATTGGGAGGACAGAGTGTCCAGGTCTGTAGAGTCCTCAGAATGTGCCAGGCTCCCACTACGAGCTATGAAGACACTCACAGAGCACAGTTACAAAAAGTTCTCACACCCTCGCCCTAAACAGCAGCTCTGACGTCGCCTCTCCCTAGCTCAAGAGTTGTCTGTGGCTCCCCACTGCCTACTCAGAAAGTCTGAGCTCCACCTCATGTGAAGCCCACAACTGCCCTTGCACACGGCCCCTGAGGGCCACCCTGGACTCTGCTCGGTGGTCAGCCCTGTCTGCCCCGTGGCTTGCCTCCTCCTCCAGCACCCCCAAGGCCTCCAGCCACAAGCCCCTTCCTTCACACAGAGCCTGCTCTAATCCTCAGTGGCTGGGAGTCATCCTTTTCCTCCTGAAAGCCCACAGTGCTTTCCTGGGGGTGCTCAGACATAAATGCAGGTTGAAATCACACGTGAGGCTCTGACTCTCCGCTACCCCACAAGCCCCTCCAGGCTGGAGCTGGGATGAGCTGGCAGGTGCACTCGCATCCCAGTGTGGAGAGCGGGCTGCAGAGGGACGGGCTGTGTGGGGGCCTCAGACGCATGCACTGATGGGCACCTGACAGGGGCGGCAGGGTACGAGACGCACACTGCATGACCAGGCTGCCGGTGCTTGGGCCGGCGTGGCATGCATCGCTGGTGGCTGGTCGGGGGGGGGTGGGGGCTCTGGCTGCACTGCAGCTTCGCACTCTGCTGTGAGTCCCTGGAGGACTCCTCCTGTGGACCAAGGCCTGCAAGCTCATCCTGGGGTGGCTCATCTGTGTGCTGTGGTCCAGTGAGGGACTTACAGAACCTGCCACCCAGGAAGGAAGGCAGGACGGAGCACAGCCATTTCCGGAGCGCAGCAGCGTGCCCGGCTGAGCTGATCCAGGATGTCCCTGTGCACCTGCCCAGGCCTGGATGGACCCGGGCGGGACTGTGAGCCCCAGGGCTGCTCGAGTCCCCTTCGTAGACCATGACCTCTCCGCCCTGCCAGGTCCTGAGAGTCACTGCTAGGTGTTTTCTGCCTAATGCGGTGCAGTGCTATGGGAACAGCCGTGACACTGTGCTCCTTGGTGGCCAGGGCGGGCGAGGAAGTCTGTGCCTGGGGCGGAGGCCGTGTTCTTCCAACATGCAACATGCACCCTGCTCGTCAGTCACATCTGCAGTTGTCGGTCCTGCGTAGGTGTGCAGGGATGACTGGCCTCCTGTCACAGTGTCATAGGGAGTGCGGGACCGTGGGCCCAGCTGGCCCCTCCTGGCCCGTGGTTGTGCCTGGGGTGTGGGACGGGGCAGCCTGGGCCTGGAAGGTTCGTGTCGGCCCAGATGCGGGTTGGGCTACGGGAAGCGCTGCACGGTGGCTGCCTGCACTGGCTGTGGGTGTGGAGCCCGGGCACTGGTCGCCCGGCAGGGGTTGGCCAGGTGGGAGCCCAGAGGCCCTGTTGTCTCCTCTTCATTGGCCTAGGGGCAACTCCGTTGCCTTACAGTCACTTGGTCAGAGCCCAGGCACTGTGCTCTGGGCTTCCCAGGCTGACTTCCATGACTTTGGACAAAACTACAGAAATCCCAGCTACTGGGGCAAAAACTGCACGCGGGGGCCACAGCCCAGGGATGACGAGCTTGAGGGTGGAGTGCCCTGCCTCATGGAGATCTCTAGACTGGGTTCCCAAGGGCTGCTCCGCGCACTGTGTGACCGGCACCTGCTGAGGCCGTGGCTTCCCAGCTGAGGCTCTGGTGGCCTTGGTGACATCTGCAGCATCACACTTCTCTCTGGGCCCATCTGCCAGGAGGGTGACAACGCCCAGAACGAGGGCTTCACTCAGCATCAGCTGTCCGTCCCAGCTGAATGGGAGGCAGAGGCCAAAGGACACGCGGCACCCATCCGTTCTGTCCCACCTGGACGAGGCCAGGGCCTGCTGTGGTGGTGCTGGATGCCACCAGCAGGGGTAATGGCCAGAAATGTCACTGGAAATGCATCCCTTCTGGCACTGCTGAGACAGCCGGGCCCCCATGCAAGACACAGGGAAGGGCCCCGCAGGCCGCAGCTTGGGGTGCATGGGAGGGCGTCCTGGGCTCAGGTCTGGGGCAGGGCTGACTGTCTTCCTCCGCCTCAGAAGTCTGGCCTCCCCATCCTCGCCCTGGAGCTCCCCTGCACAGACGGCACAGCAGGCCGGGTGGACAAACCTGCCCCAGCGTCCCCAGCCTGAGGGAGAGGCTGCTGTCCCATCGCCAGGGGCAAGGGACCGGCCAGAAATAGGAGGTGGACACACGCTACTGTGCGGTGCCTCCTGCTCCCCCTCAGTGTCCACGGCCGCCCTCCTGGCTGCCTTTGGAGCTTTCTGGGGAAATAAGTCAAAAAGTTAATTTGATTTTGAACAGATCCTTAGATCAGCCTCCAAGAGGCAGAGCTCAGTTTGCATTTCGTCTCTCCGCCTCCTCAGCCATCCTGGCTGGTATTTCGCACAAGGTGCTGGTATTTTTCATGTTCTCTCGCCGCACAGAAATGACCCTTGGAATATGTTTTTTAAAGAGAAAACCATCTGAAGAGAGGGAGGAGGCAGCGGTTCTCGGTGCTGTGTTGTTTTCCCCACTTTCCTCTGTGCTCAGATCCAAGCCCATGGGTGCGGAGCTGGGAGTGCCGCCGAGTGCCGCGTCTCTACCAGCAGCTAAGCCTCATGGAGTGTCCTTGGTGTCAGAGCGTCCCCGCTCAGACCACACCTCCCGAGCAGCTTGCGGCACTGCCCATCCAGCTGGGACCCTCCGCCCCACAGAGGAAAGGACCTCGCAGGGTCTCTGTCTGGAAGCAGAGTCTGGGAGGGACAGCCGCACACTGCGCACGGTCACACACCTCTCTGGGGCCCTAGAGGCAGGACCACGCCAGTGTGCCTCAGCTCAGGCCCCTGCCAGTCCCTTTCTTTTGGTACAGGGTCTCACTATGCAGTTTGGACTTGCAGTGGTCCTCCTGTCTCTGGGGCCAACACCACGTGCAGTACCGGGGATCAAACCGGGACCTTGCTCTTGGCAGGCAGGCGCTTGGACTGCTGAGCTGTCTCCCCACGTGCCACTCCCTTTCTACAGTGCAAGGGAGGAAATGACAGCATCACACACAGTGTGCAGGGCCCAGAGCAGGCTGTCTGCGCAGTGCGATAAGCCAGCCCCTGAGGGACAGGTGCCACAGTGACTGCAGGGAGACAGGATGCAGCCTGAGGTGCCAGGAATGGGGGAGGGAGGGAGGGACCACCATTCAGCGGGGCCAGAGTCTCAGATTTGGGCGGATTCCTGCAGGTGCTTGGTGGCAGTGGCTGGGGGGCTCTGTGAACATTCCTAGTGCCTCAGGTGTGTGTATTCCATCCCGACTCTTGTGCCGGGAGGGACCTGAGCCTCTCGCAGGGCGAGGCCCGGGGACCCGCCTCGTGGCCTTCGTCCTTGGTGCCTCAGGAGGTCCCCACTAGAAGGCGGTGTCTGGTGGTAGAAGCCTGTTTTGGTTACTTTTCTCCTGTTGCTGAGACAAAACACTTGACATTCTAGGACAGGAATTAAGAAAGGTTTATCTAGCTCACAGTTTGGGCCTCTCAGTCTGTCATCGGCTGGCTCCAAGGCAGAGTGGTACAGCGGAGGAGCTACGTCATGGCAGCGAAGACAGAAAAACCAGCAAGAGCAGCAAAGGGCGAGAGTGAGCCTCTTCCCTCCCTGGTGCTGTAGGCAGGCCCACCACCCTGGGGCGGGCGCAGCGCTCACGCCCTCTCCTTGCCATCCTCCTGCCCAGGCTCAGGGTGTTTACAAGGCCCCCAGGCCCCCGCTGAGCCACTTAGTTAAACTTCTGTGTTTGACACAATGAATCAACCATGACAACATCCTGGACCACAAGCAGCCACCCTAGGGCTCTTCCTCCACATGCAGGGAGTACACCTGCTGTGCTTAGTTAAACTTCCAAGCTTCTCCAGCTGGCCCGATGTACCAGCCATGAAAGGCCCACCACCCAGGCGGGTGTCACGGGGCTGTCTCCCGCAGTGGCCAGGTGAGGACCCTTCCTGCATCTCCTGGCCCCTGGGGCTCTAGGTGTCGCTGGCACCTGTCCATGTCTGCCCTCATCCTCCTGATCTCCTTTCCTTACGAGAACAGCAGGCCTTGGATTCGGGGCCTCCCCCACATGAAGCGACCTCACCTCTGTACATCGCTGAAGACCACAGCCGCGAGCGCTCACATTTGGAGGGCTCTGGTGGACGTGAGTGTGGCGGCTGTCACAGCTCACACAGAGGTGTCGGGCCAACTCCTGCTCTCGGTGTGTTCGTGGGCTCCGCTCCCTGCTCTCCCAGGGTGTGGCCGGGAGCAGCGCCCACAGCCCAGGCTCAGGCCTTGTCCATGAAAGGGAGCTGGGAGGATGAACGTCAGCCTTGAGCAGGTTTCCAGGGCCAGCCTGGAACGCCTTGCTGCTCCAGCCGTGAGGGTGAGTAGGGTTAGGGTGGAGATGGTGCGGAGCTGGGAGCTGCTGGGCCGGCTCCTGCGTGCTGCACCCGAGATGCTCCCGGGAGGAAGCAAGAGCTGCAGAGTCATTGGTTCCCTGGGAAAAGTGGGGACCTCCAGGGAGTAAGAAATGGAACGGGAATGGCCTCCTCTCAGCGGCCCAGAGGCCCCACCAGATGGGAGGGCGTGCGCTCACACCTGCTGTGGGTCCCCAAGACTGCAGTGTCGCCTCCTGATTTTCTTCCTGATGCCTAAAACCTAGTCCACCCTGAGGAAGTCTGGATAAATTGCATCAAGGGACCTCATACAGGTGACCGGCCTGTCATCTGTGAGTCTAAGAGGGCCTGGGAGATTGTTCGGGTGGCCGTGGACAGTGGTGAGGGACACAAGGGCTGGCAGGCCTGCAAGGCCAGGGCAGGGGCTGCAGAGGGTTGTGGCATCTTCCCCCTCTTTTCTCGAAGTTCAGCAGTGTTTCCCGAGTCAAGTGAGGTGAAGCGGAGAAGGGCACCGTGTCTGGGCTCTGCTCTCCCACGGTGCCTGCTCGCCTGCGTCCTGCGCTCAGGAGAAAACATCGCTGCCTTCTGGGGCGGCTTGGAGTGCAGTGAGACCCTTCTGCACCCGCCACAGCTCGAAAGCTGTCACCTCTGCTGCGCCCTCAGAGCCCTGGTATCGCCACATGTGGAAACCATATAGCTTCTCCTGGTCACTGCCTCCTGGGAAGGAAAGATGCACGGCAGTGGCCATAGTGACCTCTAAGACACAGCAGGGCCAGGTTCGGGGACAACGTGTGCCTGCCCTGAGACCTGTCTGTATGACTAGGGCCTTGAGGCAGAGGGAGAGGGAGGCAGGTGGTCAGGGTTGTCATAGGAGCAGGACTTGGTGTGGGGGAGACTTCCCAGGAGCCAACGCCTTGCCCACTGCACCCCGATCACTCCTCCATCCTGGGAGGCAAGGATTCATGCATGCATCCATCCATCTGTCCACCCATCCATCGCCCGTCCATCCACCCACCCAACCCTTCATTCAGTCACTCTTGTGTCATTCGTGGACACCAGGCCAGCAGTGAATAAATGCCAGCCTTGCGGGCAGCTCCTGCCAGTTGGGCTAGTGTGGCTTCCTGAGTCGGCAGCAAGTCTGGCGCAAACATCGTCACCTGAATCCCTAAGTGCTCTGGGCAGCTGGGACAGATTTCCAGAATGAAAGTCAGGTTGGCTCGACCCAGTCCACAGGAGTCTCCGCAAGAATAGTTTCCTGACTTCCCTCCTCGAGATTGATTGGGGAGTAATTGGCCTCCTGACTTGCGCGGTGTGGACTGCTGATTCAGGCTCGATGAAGCGATTACGGAGAAAGTGGGCTGAAGTACCCTGGATGCCACAGCTGTGTTCTCCACTCGGCCTGCGGGGGTGGGGACATCAGTGTGGTCTCTGTGGACAGCACCAGAAGGGGCGGCCCAGTAGGTCACGGGAAGAGCAGGGCAGAGCCACCTGGCTTCCTGTCGCTGCCTCCCTGACCTCCAGAGACGACATAGGTGTAGATAGAACCGGCCATGGGGCTGTGCCATTGAGCCAAGGGCAGGAGGCTGCCTGTGTGGCTGCGGGCCTGTGGGGGCCATGTGTCAGGGTGAAGGCTCTGCTTGGCGTGGGAGCCATCCTGCTGGGCCCAAGTGCCCCCAGGCCTCCCTCTGTGTGCTGCCCTGTGGTCAGCAAAGGACTGTTACCATTCTTCTCTAGCAGATGAGTGGGCTTTGGTTGTAAGCGATTTGTCCGAGGTCAGTGACTCAATCAGCAGAGCAATTACTGAGCTCTGCGAAGAGCCTGTCGCTGTGGGCTGGGGGAGAGGTCAGAGGGGAGCGCAAGTGGGCATGCGGCACGCACACAGCCCCATGCCCAGCCGCCAGCACGCAGCACACACGCTCACACACACAGTCACATGTGCCCACATGCATGCACAAAACCGGCACATGCACACCTGCACACGCTCGTAAACTCAAAGATGGTCGCAGTAAAGTGTCACTGAGCATGAAGTTTGCCCGGCATGGAGCCCAGCAAGCATGATGGGCAGGAAGCATGGCCCCCTTGGGTAGGAGCCTCGGACCTCATGGGGGCCTGGACCCGAGCCTGGGCAGCCCAGGCCCACCCAGCCCTCCCTGGTTGTGTGTGTTGCAGAGGAGACACTGTTGGATGTGTCCCCTTGGAGGGCTGAGGGAGCCCTGCATGGAACCCCAGCCTCAATCTCCTCTGCAACTGGAAGGAAGTAATCTGACACTGCCACGCAGTCATGGTAAGTAGCAGGAACAAGAACACCTGGTTGTGGAAAGCACCCTGGGGTTAGCGGAAGAATCGGCGATGACAGCTTCCCACGTGGAGTAGTTCAGGGCCTCCCACCATGAGCAAGCACAGGCTGAAGTGAGCTCCCCTTGGCCCAGCTTCCAGCTGCCTGGGGACGCAGCTGTCCGGGCCACAGTCTCCTCTCTGTGTCACTGCCCAGGCACCTCTGGGCACCTTGCGGCATGCTGCTACCCAGCCACGAGAGCGGGCCCAGCTTTGTGGTGTTGTAAAAAATGATGTCACCTTCCTCCTGGGCTGCTCCACACTCACAGGTGCTCAGCAAGGTGTGCTGGGATGCCAGGGCTCAGGCCTGAGGTATGCGGGCCTCGGAGAGCCCCAAGTGCCCGGGGAGTTGGAGGCACAAGACGAAAGCCTCCCCCTATAGGTGTGGAGCTGACTTTGTGGGTTTGGCTGGGTCCAGAGCAGGCTGGCCAGGGGATTGCTGGTGGAGTCAGGCCAAGGAGGTGCCCGGCATCCTTATACCCTCATGCGTGCCAGGGTCTGAGACTCAAGGCTGCACGCAGACAGCGCGGCTGGCGTTTGGGCCCTGCCATTTTGCGGGCTGTGGTGGGCCACACAAGCATCTCTGTCTTGCTTAGCCTCACTTTTGCCCACGAAATGAAGACAGTGAAGCTGGCTGCTTCCATCCTCCGGGGCTGCCCTGACTATGTACTCACACAGCGCTGAGTCCTGGGGTGGAGAGGCTGGCCCTCCTGCCTCCTGCTGCTGCTGCAGGGGTCCCTGGGCTGGAGGAGGTCCTTGCCCATGGGATGCACAGGGGTGCTGGAGTGTGGCCCCAACCCTTCCTGGTGCCACTCCCGGGCTCAGGACCTGGGATCTCCCTGCTTCAGCATGTCTCCGCTGCCACCACGGAATGCTCCTGCCCTCCCTCCTCTTCACACGCACTCCATGCGCACTGCCACCTGGATGACTCAGTCTTCCAGGTGCTTCTCAGAAGGCCCATGGGCACCAGGACCCACATTTGAGGCAGAAGACAAAGCTTGGCCCTCTGAGGGAGAGGAGAGGGAGGCCTTGCCAAGCCCGGAGATAGTGTGTTCTGCTCAGGCCCCTCATGCGTTTGCAAACCTCTGCCAGCCGTGCCCTGCCCTGCCCCGCAGCTCCCTGCACCCATCACCAGCCCTGGGCCGTCTCCCAGCTTCTCCCCCACGGGCCCCCCTCAGCTGCCCTGGATCTGCCCGTGGGGATGTCGTTCCCATCCTGCATAAACCCCTCTCCTTCAATGAATCACCACTGCAGCAAGGCCCCTTGGGCACTAACTACCCCAAAACTTCTGCAACCCTTGTGCGGAAACAGCTTGGAGACCGACAGCACTGTGGTGGGGAGAGGGTGCCTGGCTCTTCTCCTGTACTGAAGTCACAGCCTTAAGGCGCAGGAGGACAGGCGGGGGCTGCCAGTCCAGGTCCAGCTCCCCATCACGTGAGAGGAAACCAGCGCACATGAGGGAGGGAGGAAGGGGGGTCTCAAGGCCCTTACGTAGAGATTAGCGGGGATCTGCTTCACTTTCTTCAAAAATATTCATATACAGTATAAATTATTCATAATGAACATGTATTAGTATTTATATGTGTCCCAATTCTCTCTTGAAATTCTGCATCTTGAAATCTTTCTTTAGTGTTTTAATCATGGTTATCTTAAAGTTGGTGCTTGTTAATTCCAGCATGCAGTCATTCTACAAGACTATTTCTTTTTTTTCAGAAAACCTAGATTGTATATTTTATTAAATTTTTAAACGTTTAAAATTTTAAAAGAGAATAAGAAGTAGTAAAATATCATTACAAACAATACATCGTTTGACTAAACAAAATCATAGGAATTCAACAATGGTTGTTATATTGGGTAATTTTGTCTATAAATTAGTTGTTTAGATTACCAGATATAAGCATGCAAAATTACCTTTAAAAAATTATAAGAAATTAAAGTGAAGAGGGCTGGGGAGATAGCTCGGCAGTCTGAGCACCCGCCTGGCAATGCGAGGACCTGGGTTTGATCCCCAGTACTGCATACCGTGCTGGCCCTGGAACCCCCACACTCTGTACTGGTCACCGAAATGGTATGGTGGTGCACCCCTGTAATCCCAGCACCAGGGAGGCAGACACAGGAGGATCACTACGAGTCCAAGCTGTGTGTTGAGACCCAAATAAATGAATAAATAGAAGATTGTTAAAAAGAAGAAAAGTAAGCAGCAACTGCATCTTTGTCTTAGTTACTTTTTACTCATTGCTGGGACAAATACCTGACACTCCAAATGAAGGAAGGAACGGCCTATTTAGCTCACAGTTACTGGAGAGTTCAGTCTATATTCCGCTGGCTCCAAGGCAAACGACAGCAGTTCATGTGGCAGAAAACAATGAAGAGCAGAAGAGGAGCAGCCGCTGCAGCATCCAGCAAGCCTCTGTCCTCCTACGCTGGCTGCCAAGGCTGGCACTCCACCGTGATCGTAGCTCCTCCAAAGTGGCAAGCTGCCAAGATCGAGCTCCTCCAAAGACTGGGACTTCTCCACGGAAGCGGGGACAGGGCAGCTGGAAGCCTTTCTCAATTCCTGGGCCCTGCCCACCTGCAGAGCGAGGCCCCCACGCTGAGAAGTGCCTGAGCTGATTCAGCCAAGTTGACACAATGTATCAACTAACACAGTCCACCCCTTGTCTACTTGGCAACTAGACACATACTTCTTTAAGCCAATTTCCAGGTACACAGACATGCTTAAACATTTTACAACTTGAATATTGTATAACATTAGAACCATGACACGTTGCCCCTGGCCCTCCAAAGACTCATGCACATCCGTTTATGCAAAAGACATTTTAGTCCATCTCTAAGAGTTGCCAAAGTCCCAACAGTCTCAGCAACACTGAAAAGTCCAAGTCCCAAGCTCCCAAGATCTTAGGCAAACTTTTAGCTGTGAGCCCCTCTACAAATGAAAACTTAAACCCTTCCGACAGTCAAAGGCACAAGATAAGCATTGCTATTCCAAAAGGTATACACAGCTGGACACAAACAGTTGGGACCAAAACAAGTCCAAAGTCCAGAAGGGCAAACGTTAAGTCCTGGAGTTCCCTGTGGACCATCCATAGCAACCTGTAGTGAGTTGTGAGCTTCAAAAGCCTTACGTGGCTCCACCCCTGTGGCACTTCTGATGGTAGCTCCTATGGCTTCTCTCTTCGGCCTGCTTTGCTCCCTTTTTGCAGCTTTTCTTAGACCATCCACATTCCTGGCTTTTTCAAACTTCTGAGGTTTCCACTGAGTAGGCTTCTCTCTCACAGCTTCACACACTGCCCTCTCAGGGGCACACTGCCTGGCCTCCCAGGCCTTCTTCTGAAATCTAGGTGGAAGCCTTCTGAACCTCAGAACACCTGCATTCTGCATGCGCCTACAACCACCAAAGCCACGTGGATGATGCCAAGGGCTGCTGCCAGCTGGAGCAGTAGCCAGGGTTTCCTCTCTCTTGGCTGTAGGGGTCGAGTGCCTGGGTTGCTGAGCACTCTGATTCTGATTCTGAGAAACATTCTCTATGTCGGCTCCATTCTATAATCTGGTGTGGCCGCTGCCTCCATTCTGTAACCTGGTGTGGCCGCTGCCTCCATTCTGGAACATGGGGCTCTGCAGCTTTTTCCTCAAAGTAAAGTCCTTCACACTTGTGATTCTGAGACTGCAAAGGGCAAGAACCTGCCACCTCCTGTGATGCCCTCAGGACATCTTTTCTACTCTCCTGTTCCTTCTCAGCAATGGAGATCCTCTCAGCTCTGTCTTTGCATTCCACAGCCTTCCTGGTGCTTCTTTTCTGGCCAAACTCACAACATTTTAAATCATCCTTTTGGGCTCTTTGTTCTTCATTCTTAACATAAATCTGGCTAAAAGCTCCTGACAACAGCCACGCCACTTCCCCAATATTTGGCTGCTTTGAAATTTATTTTTCAAGATTAACTAGTCCCCTGTGCTTAACCTCAGTCTCAGGCAAAGTCTCTGGACAGGAGCAAAATGCAGACAAACCGTTTGCCAAGCTGAAACAGAAATCATCTCCAGTCCAACAACCAATGCTGTCCTTCTTCCCAGCAGAAACCTCCCCAGCCTGATCTTTGCAGTCAGGCTTCCTATCAGCATTCTGGTCTGAGCTCTGGCCAGAATCTCCCAAACAGAACAGCCAAAGCTGTTTCTGTGCTTCTCTTGTAGGCGGCATCTCTGAACCTTTCCTATCTCTTCCCAGTCCAGAAAGCTTGTTATCCACATTGTCAGGTATAGCCCCAGCAGTGGCCCCACTCCTGGTATCAAATTCTGTCTTAGTTACTTTTTACTCGTTGCTGGGACAAATACTCAACACTCAAGGGGGGCCGGAGAGATGGCTCAGTGGAATAAGCGCTTCCCTGGCAAGCGCACGGGCCTGAGTTCAATCCCCGGTTCTGAAACAAAAAACAAAAAACAAAAAACACTCAAAATGAAGGAAGGAAAGGTTTATTTAGTCACAGTTACTGGAGGGTTCAGTCCATATTCCGCTGGCTCTAAGACAAAGGACAGCAGTTCACGTGGCAGAAAACAATAAAGAACAGTCCTCTCAAGCCTCCCTCTTCCTTCTTCGCTGACCGCGAAGGCCGGCGCTCCTCCTAAGTGGTGCAGCTGTGTAGATCAGGCTCCTCTGAAGACTGGGACTTCTCCACGGAAGCGGGGTAGGGCAGCAGGAAGCCTTTCTCAATTCCTGGGTGCTGCCCACCTGCAGGGCGAGGCTCCAATGCTGAGAACTGCTGAAGCTGATTTAGCCAAGTTGACACAATGTATCAACTAACACAACCTTTTACTAGACCAGAGGAATCAGCCGTGTAGTCATCCCAGCCCTCCTGCCTGCGTGTGCGCACATGGGCATGCCTTCTCCCCGTCCTCTTCCTTTGTTCTGTGCTTTTCCTCCCCCAGCTGCTGCCTCTTTCCTTGGTCTTTTGGGTTCCTCGTTGGGCTTTGCCCATTTGGTCGTGTCCCCTAGTGTGCCTGGTGGTTTCATGCTGCACGCTGGAAATTGTGTAGAGAGCACCAGAGAGGTTATCTCAAGATCTCCATCAGGGTTTAACAGCAGTAGCCCTTGGGCTGCATCTTGTCTGTTTTCTGGGCTGGTCTAACCTGAGAGTGAAGGGTGACTCTTGAGTTCCCAAGTGATTGAAGACATCAAAATGGTAGTGCCTTGCGACTCCCGAGACTTATTTGCAACCTTAGCGTCAGTGGCTGTGAGCAGTGAGAGTCGGCCTCCACCTGGCCCTGTGTGGGAAAGGCTGGCGACCCCCGTGGCTGCCCTCACGGCCAGATGGGCACTTGTGCTGATGTGGGCTCTGCCTTCCACTGCGGTCCTCCCTTCTGCGGTGCTTCGACCTACAGTCTGCCTCCCCAGCCCCTGGGTGCTTCCCTGGCTCTGGAGCACTGCCATTTGGGTGTGGGGACAGGCATCCCTGCAAACACGTCAGAGGGTCACAGGACCAACCACAGGTCAAAGAGCAGTTGCATTCCCATTGGCCTCCTTCCTCCAACACGAGAGGCCCCCCTAGTCCTCCACTCCACCATCCTCCTCCTTGTCCCCTGCCTCAGCCTGGATCCTGGCACTGTCTTGGGGACAGAGCCCATAGCAACCTCTGCCTGAGCCCTGCTTGTCTCTGGGCAGGATGCAGGGAGTGCTGGAAAGGACCCCCCAGCTGGCCTGTGGCCCTGTGGGTGGTTGGGGCCACCCCGGTTCTCCTCAGCGCCCTTCCCTATTGGTTGCCAGGCACAGATGGCCAAGTGGCGCCCTGCTGGCCACTGCATTGGTGGGAGAAGGGCTCCGAGGATGGCAGTGGGGAGGGATAGGGCTCTGGGGCCCTTTAAATGCATCTCTTTATGTTTACTGTGTCTAATAAAACGGCTGTTGGTAGCGCTGAGGAGCAGCTGCTGCTGCTGCTCTTAATGATGCCCTTCTCCATCCTGCCAGGAAGCTCGGAGAGGCACGGGGCCCACAGGGAGCTGGTGCCGGGCCACTCTGTTCCTTCTCTGTGTCGCCCCCACCACCCACCACCCTGCATTTCCCTGGACCAGGGGTGACTGTCTTGTCCCTGCTGACTCAGGACAGTGCCCAGGGACTCTGAGGCTGCACCACCCCCTGGCCCACTGTGTTAGCAGCTCTGGATCTCCTCAGGGTGACCAGACTGGACCCTCCCACCACACCTGGAAGCTCAGATTATCCTTAGAACTTTGGCTCAGAGCTCCTGAGGCCCGAGGAGACAGTGCCGAAGGATGCTCATCCCAACACTGTGTGTGTGTGGGGGGGGGTTGGCTCAGGACCATGGCAGCAGGTCAAGAGCCCTGACAGTGGGGCTGTGGGGGGGCTGGGCTCCACCTGGACACAGTGGCCAGTGGGGCTTCCACCAGGAGCAGGTGGGAAAAGATGTGGGGTGCAGGCCTAGCTGTTCTTACCAACAGGACTTGTGCTGGAGACAGGTGGGGGCCAGACCTCTCCAGGGCCAAGGGGGTGTGGAGCCCATCAGACCCAAGGGTGGGGGCTGGGTAGCCAGGGCAGCAGGGTCTTGCGGAGCCTGAACAGCTCAGCGTGGTGCACGGTGGCCCTGGGAAGTTCAGCCGCAAATGAGCACAGGATCGGTGGAGCACAGGCTCTGCTGTGGGTGGAATGCAGTGGCCGCATCCCAGAGCTACTGGCTCTGAGCCCAACCCCAGCAGCAGCAGCAGCAGCAGCAGCTGTGCAGCCTAGTGAGCCTTGGCCTGGAGGGAAGCAGCCAAGAGGGTGGCAGCGCAAATGACTCCAAGGTGGGGTCCCCAACTCAGCACTCAGGGCCAGTCAGCGCTGTCTGGTGCTGTGGCAGTGGGTGTGGCATGGCCATCCCAGCTCCAGAGGAGGAGCTGGTCCAGGCCAGATGCTGCAGCAGGCCCACCCAGGATGGCCCATGATGGCCTGGGCTACTCCAGGGGACAGAGGAGCTGCCGCCAGCCCTGACTGGGACAGGGACAGCAAGATGTGCTCCTGAGCCCCTGTCTTGCAGGTTACCAGGACTGTCCTGTCAGTGGTTTGGACACACGCTCAGTGGGAGGAGCAGAGGTCTGTGCCTGGGGGCCGCCCAGAGGCAGCTCTGCTTCCTGGGGCTCTCAGAGCTTGTGAGCCCAGAGAAGAGGGCTTCCTGCAAGGCGACCCATGAACGAACGCAGAGCCCAGGACAGGGCTTCCCAGAGGGTGCCAGGAGGAGAGGGGCTGCACCCTGGCGCAGCCTGGAGGAGGTTCCTGGTGCCCACTACCTTCCCCACACCCTTCTCTCTTTTATAAAGTCAAAGGCTCTGCTCCTGTCCCTTCTCAAGTGTGACACTGGGCCCACGTGAGGGCAGACAGTCAAAACGAGGCTGGGAGTGGGATGTGGCCCCTGGGTAGGAAGCCCAGTCCTGGGTTGCTGGGGGCAGTGGCCCCCTATTGCATCTTCCCTGGAGCCTCAAAGACCAGTCACACTGTCCCTGTCCCTGCAGTGCTATCCCTTTCTCCTTGCCAGTGTGTCTGTCAGCCACAGACTGGAAGAAGAGGCTGTGTAACAAACATCTCAAGGCTTCTACCCTCGAGTGAGCTGCCGTCCTCTCCTGTGTCACACCGGTGGCTCAGGTGGGGTGAGGGGTGACAGGGACTGTGGACCCAGTCCCTTACAGGATGATAGCCCATGTGCAAGGCAGCGCGCCACCAGGGGTGGCACTTCTCCCTGCACAGGCCTTCCCTGGAGCAGCCGTGGGAGCTAGAAAGTGGGGCTGGAGGAGGGGAGACCTGGGCCTGCGTGGAGACATGCCCCACCCCCTGCCTCGGCCTGCGGGGGCCCTCTCTCCTGCTCCAGGATGGGCTCCGGTGGTTGTAGTCTGTCTCCACAGGGAGGTTTGGGCACAGAGGATCATGTGCCTGCTGTCGGGCTGGCTGGTGGCTGTCTCCTCAGGGGCGTCTGGGCCTGCTCTGTGACCTGCTGTGGCCCCCGGCCTCACTGGGCCCTCACCAGTAGGTCATCAGCACAGGGCCTTCTGGAGACAAAGAGGCCACTCCAGGCTCCTGGGAGGACTGTCAGGGTCTGCGGGAAACGAGGGAGGACCCAGCCGACACACGGGCGTCCTCGGGGAAGGGCACACTGAGCATGTCCCTTGTCTGCTCAATGACAGCATGGCTTCCTAGGGCAGCCCGGGGCCACAAGAGGTGTGGAGCGGGATGTGGCCCGTGGGTACACCCCATGGGTGACCTGCAGCTGCAAGGTCGAGGGAGCAGTCTCTGTCTGAAATTGGCCCTCAGGACAGAGTGGGTGACCTGGGTCTGGGATCTTGCAGGCATCACGGGCAGTTCCCAGGCCGGATCCTGAGCTCGGGCTCTGATGGGCCCCCCGGAGCTCAGGGCCGCTGGCTCTACACTTGGTAAAGCCCACTGGGCTATTGTCGTACCGTTTTCTCTTTCCGTGCTGTAGCGAGGTGCCTGAGACCAGGTGGTCTGTAAGACTAGAAGTTTATCTGGCTCACAGGCCCGGAGGCTGCCAAGTCCGGCAGCATCGTGCTGGTGGATGGCAAGGGCCGGGGTGGCGGAGGCTGTCACAGAACAGCAGTAAATGTGCATGCTCAGGCCTCTCGCCTGACGGCCACTGCTGCCGCCGTGGGCCCTCACGCCCTGACCTCCTCCAACCCTAATGGCCTCCTGAGTCACCAGTGCATGCACTCTGGGAAAAAGCACACCATGGTGATCCCTGCTCCATCCCTGCTGTATCTGCCACCTCCTGAAGGCCACTGGCCTTTGCCCCGCAACTGCCAAGACCTCTGGTGCTTGGCTGGCGTGCAAGGACCCTGTGTCCCTCTGTCCCTGAGTGTTGGCTACTTTGAAGGCTGTGCCTGGGTCTGCTGACAGGGTGTCCGTGCTGGGCCAGGGCCGACCCTGTGACTTCCATCTGGGACGAATGGCTGCAGCCAGAGAGACACGTGTTCTGGGTCTGTAGTCCAGCTGTGGGATTGGCATGGCTCTCTGGGAAGCAGAACATGCCTGAGTCACTGTCCTTGTCACTGGGACCCAACCCCCAGCACACAATTTACAGGTTTATTGTAGCTTGCACTTCAGTCCAGGGGTGGGTGGCTCCAAGACCGGATGTCAGGGCAGAGGGGCTGGGTGGAGGAGCGCACAGCATGGTGCCCAGGAAGCAGAGAGCAAGAGAAGGGAGGAGCCCTTCCAGGCCACGCCCACAGCAAGCACCTCCTCTGACCAGGCCCTGCCCCCAGTACCAGGTTGGCCACAGTGCCCCAGGGTCCAGTCACCTGCTGAAAGCCTGCTTCTGAGAACATGGGGCTTTGAGAGGACAGCTAGGTATAAACCCCATGAGTCCATTCTGCCAAAAATCCACAAGACAAAAATTTGAGGTGAGGCTGCTGGAGGTGGACTCCAGACCAGGACTGACTGTGACGTTCTGGGTGCTCTGGGCTTCCTGATGCCACCGGTGAGTGTCCCCAAATCAAATAAGCTGGCTCTGAGTGTACAGGTACCCTGCTGAGCCCAGGATATCCAGCCCAGGGCCCGAGCCTTCCGTACCCTGGAAGTCCTGGCACAGCGGCAGGACTACTTTCCAGGTTCGAGGCTGGGCAGCTTTCTCCCACAGCCAGGGTTGCCCACCTCAAAGAGCCCTGCCAGGGCCTCCTGTGTTCAAGGGACCCCCGAGGGCAGGTGACCTGCAGCCAGTGACACAGGGAGGAAGGCACAGCCCAGGCGTGGACAGAGAGCCACTTGCACCTCATGGTTCTGTCCTTTCACCACTTCTGAGTTAAACATAGCTTCCATCAGGAGGATTGGGGGCCATCGCTCAGGTGGGGGTGCAGGTCCCACTGGGACAGAGGCCCGGGTGCTGCTGCCTGGGGTGTGTACCGGGCCTCACAGCTCACGTGGCGCCCAGCGCCCTTCTGCACGGCCCTCACGTGGCACCCTGTGCCCCTCTGCATGGCCCTTGAGGGCCTCTGCTCTCTGGTGCCCCCTCCCCGTGAGTGCCTGTGGCAACCTCTCCCAGACCCCTGGCCCTGCCTTGGCACCTCCTGAGCCCGACCCCACCAACACCCTCAGAGCCTCACTGTGTGTGGAATTACTCAGACGCAGCTGGGAGTGAGGAAGAAGTGGGTCACTTTCCTGTGAGCCATGAGTTCTGTGGGCGTCCGCCTGCATCCTTAAAGGAGACGGCAAGCAGCGGCACACAGCAGCGCTCTTGCTGGTCTCGTTGTAGCCCAGGAGACGTGTGCATCTCTGGGGGCTTTGCGCTTCCTTCAGAACTGGCCCCTCTGTGCAGGAAGATGTGACCATCATGAGCCAGTGGCTACAGCCGGGGACCTGCATCCCCTCGGCCCCTGCCTAGTGTCCCCATCACTGCTGCTGCCAGCCGTGGTCGGCGCAAGGGAGCAGATGGCCACGGCCAGGCTTCACTGTAGCCCATTTCCACAGCCCCGAGCTGAACGCCGGTTACCCTCTGTGTACTCCATGAAGGGCTCCTGTGCTGGCAGGCCTCTGTCCACAGCAGGTGGCGAACCTGCCGGGCCCCTCAGGAGGGCTGCCCCTGTGGGGTCCTCAGGGCAGGGTCATGAGCATTTTCCTCAAGGGCTGCATGGACATGTGTCGGGCTTTTGGGCTGTGAGGTCTCCATGGAAACCGCTCCGTGGCCAGGACAATATGTAAATGAACGGGCCCTGCTGTGTCCCGAGAAAACTTTATCTACCATGCCAGACAGTGGGCAGATTAACTCGGGCCACAGTACCCTGGGCTCTGCTTCAGAGCTGCGAGACTAGGCCAGTGTCCTAGCCAATGACAGCGCAGATGGGCTGCGCCTCCGGAAGGCGGCAGAGCCAGGGTCTGCGTTGTATCCCCTCATGGGCATCTGTGTGTAGAGTCACAGAAGTGTGATTGTAGGGAACAGCCTGGGGCCAAACTTGCTGGGAGGACAGCGTGCATGCGTGGAGGTCCTGCTGGGGAGACACCACGGGGGAAGGGGTAAAGGTGCCAGTGCAAGGGGGTGCTGTCCCCTCCGAGCTGCCATGAGGCATGCCCACTGACTGCGGGCCGGGAAACACCAGGGACTTACCTCTGCTGGGTCTGGAGGCCAAGCCTGAAGCCCAGTGTGCCTGGCTGTGTGCCCTCCGCAGGCTCTGGGCAGTTCCTCCCACCTCTGCCAGCTCTGGTGTTCCTAGGTGGGTGGCCACCTGCTCCTCTCACGTAGCCTTCTTGTCTCTGTCTCTGTCCTCCCTCCATTCAACCCATGTGAAAAACATGCGCCACTGAATTTAGGGCCAACCCCAAATCCAGGATGATTTTATCCCAGGATCCTTCAGTGTCTGTGTTGAATGATCTTATCTGTAAATAAGGTGCATTCTCAACGATCAATGTGGACATGGAGTCGGGGCCACCAGTCACCCTACCACCGCAAGGCTGAGTCCAGGGGCTCCATCCAAAGGCCCCACTGTCCGCCGTCAGAATCTGGCAATGTGTGCAGTTGGGCCAGGCTCTGGCCCTGGCTCCCAGCGACATCATGATTTTGTAGATCTGCTGCGGCCCCAGTCAGCCCCCCGATGGACTGGTCCCCAGGTGCCTTTGCAAAGCTTTTTGTTCCCAGGGGGCCCCGTGCCCTAGACTGCCCGGCTCTCCAGTCTGCCATGTCCCCACTGTCATACCTGACATGTGGCCAATAAGATGGGGAGGAGTGAGAGGAGGCCGGTGCCCTGCCTGGGGCCAGCGGCTCTTGATTGACACGTGGCCATTCTGGCCAAGATGTGTCTCCAGCCTGGGGTCTCTGAGCCTCTGTGGCATGTCCTCTCGAGTTCTGAGGAGTAACCCAATGCTAGTGCCATTCTCTCGTGGAAGGAGCTTGCTCTTTGGCACAGGTGGCTCGGGTGGGCAGTGTCACCCAGCTGGGTCAGCTTTGGGGCCTTCTGGGGCCTGCGCCCGCACAGTGTGAGATGACCTGGCATGTCCCTCTAGGCTGTGGCGCATGGCTGTTGCCTGTCCCCAAGTGGGGTGGAGGAGAGTGTCCTCTTGGGTGCACAGGAGGGCGGCAGCAGCTGGCACTGGCGGCAAGCCTGCTTGGGTTCGAATCGCCCCTGCTGTGTCCTCCTGTGTGTATAGTAACATGTTACCCTGCCTGAAGAAATGTCTTCTTCCTGGCACCAGAGCAGAGGCCACCAAACGCCTGAAATGTCCTGTCTGATAAGACCGTCCCGGGAAGTCTTGGGACACAGAGTGTGGGCCACAGGCCAGTGCCAACCACAGAGGTGGCAGCCGTGTCCACATGGCAAGTCCCACAGAAACTGGGCCCTTCGTTGACGATACCCAGCATGTCTTGTGACACCGCCACTGGGAGAAGTCAGTGGTGTCCACGTCCCTGCTCACAGAGCGACCCCAAGAGGCTGCCGTGCGCCTGCCCAGCACATGGCCTCAGGCCCGCCCCAGGGCTGACCCGTATCCTCTGCTACAGCAGCAATCATAAATAGAGTGAGTTGTGGGCCCTGAAGGGCTTCTGGGGACCCTGACCCCACTGTCTGCGGGAGAGGTCAACATGGGAATCTAGAGGCCAGGGCGGCCCTCCCTCCGCAGCGTACGTGCCCATCAGCCGAGCGCTGGACAGAGTGGAAAGGTGGAAAGGTGGCTTCTGTCTTCCTGAGCTGAGGCCCACAGCTGCTGTCCTCAGCATCACAGATCTCAGGCCTCTGGACTCTTGGGCTTCCACCGGTTCTACCCCAAAGGCCACTGTGGTCTCAGGACTTCAGCTTGGCCTAGAATGGGGTCCAGACCTAACCATACCACCAGCTTTC
>NW_004524689.1:2542937-2547492 GCF_000260255.1 Octodon degus
TCCCCTCCCCTCCCCCTCCCTCTCCTGTTTGCTGTGCTCTTCAGAAGGACCCTGGGTAATGCACTCACCCCCGCAGGGTAACGGAAGAAGCAGTGTGCTTCTCTGGGACCTTGCTATGACAGCTGGTGGCCCTGCTTCCCTGTGAACGTGCCAGCAAGGGCAGTTCCTGGCTACCCAGCACCACCTCTCACCTATTAGATCCCCGAAGGACGCGTCCCACCTCTGGCGGTAACCTGCTCTTCCCCACCGTGCGCCACACCCGACCCCTGCATTGCCAAAGGAGCACGGCGACCCTAACCCTAACCGTTTTCCTCGGCAAGTCCCAGCGCCACTGCTCCTGTCTCCTTCCAGTCGAGCAGTGCCCCCCTCACACGCCCATGATGGGTTTGTTTTAGTCGTGGACGATGGCCTGTGTTTGATTGGGCTTCTTTTAATAGGACCTCGTTCAGACCCAGAGATGGATCACCAACTCCCACATCAATCTTGGAACCTGATCTCATTACAAACCACCACAAATATAGCCATAAAAGCCCTATTGATTGATGCAGAGCTTGGTAATCCGTCTGCCCCCATCCATTATTCTGGGTATAATTTTTCATTAGAGGGATGGCAGCTGATTCCGCCACACATTAGTATACAGCGGCAGTTACCAAGAGCAGAAAGTTAGGATGGTAACGCCTGTCGGGCAGGGGGAGCGAGGCCCTCCACGTGGCGCACTCTGGAGAGGGGTTTGAGGCTGGGATTCCGGGTGACCTTGGACATGGAGAGGAAGACTTCAGCGGATGTTCGCCTGTCTCGGGGTCGGGAGCACCCGTTCCCTTCACGTGAGTGACTCGTCAGCCGAGTCAGTCTCCATGACAGCCTGCACGGAGAGTGGTGGAGGGTTGGCCTGCCCTGTGTCACTGGGGTTTGGGGGACGGACTTTCCTGTTGGTATTATTTAATGGGCACCGGAGACTTAGCCAGAGGGAACAGTCCCTGTGCGGAGGGACACCCAGGACTGAGGACGGAAGCCGATGTTGGCAACGCGTGCTCGGCTGGGGAGAAACCCTGCCCAACCCCAGCGGAAGGAGCTCTCGCCATTCCCCTGTGGCTGTAGGGTTGGCTCACGCTTGTCTTTCACAAGGTGCAGCTTTCACTCAATGAGAGAGGAGAAAATTGAGGCAGGCGTGAGGCTGAGAAGGGTCTGAGGTTCATTGGAGGGATTAAACTGGTCAGTTTCTCCCGGAGTTTTGATTCCTAAGAACGAAGAACCCGTCAAGCTGACTTCCCTGCCGAAGCATCGTGCAGTGGGGCCTTCTCTGCGGTGGCTCCCGCTGTCGGGCCGGAGGGCGAGCCCACCTGCTGCTGGGTGTCGCAGCCCTACGCTCATACAGAGGCTGGGAACATCTCCGAAATGTCTTGACGGCAGCCAGGGAAAAGCCCAGCAGACAAAACCCTCTGATGATGGAGTAGGAAAATTTTAGTCTTTCAAATCAGAAGATTGCAGCTTGGGTGTCAGGTTCCATCCATCGCTCAGAATATATGTGCAATTCTCTGTAATTTACAAGCAAATCACCTTGGCTCTTCACTAACTCAGAGGGCTGCAAGCTGTGGGCCAAGGAGCAGATGTGACCTCAGCTGTTGTGGACAGTTTCCCAGGACTCAGCCATGCCCCTCTATGTTTACATATTGTCAGTGGCTGCCTCTGTGTCACAGTGGGACAGAGATGACTATGGCTAAGGTGAGGTTTGTGTGTCCCCAAAGGTCCACTGCAATGGAAGCTTTAGTCCCCTGGGTGGGGACATTGAGGAGGGGGCGGAACCTTTCAGAGGTGGAGCCTAGCGAAAGATCCTGCTCGTGGGCGCCCCCTTTCTGGGACACTGTGGGCCCGGGTCTCTCTGCCCTCTCCCCAAGGTGGGGGCCCTCGTCCACAAGTGCTTGCACACTGGTTGGTTTGCCTTTTGTGAGATGAGAAACGAGAGACTAGCCTGGGCTCCTGGATCCAGGGCTTCAGCCACAGTCGCCGGCCCACGCTCTGGACCCCAGATGTGGAATATCACCTGTGGAGTGTGGCAAGCAGAGCCGATCACTCTGTGGCAGCTGGCAAAGAGACGGGGGAGGGACTCGTGTCCCTATGTTCCCTGCCAGGGCACCTCCGGTGGCCGCACACTGGGACCGCTCCCACCTCCCCGAAGCACAGCTATCCAGGGCCCAAGCCTGCAGCACCAGAGCCTGCGAGGAACATTTAAGATCCACATTATACCAACCTCTGAAACTGTGGGCTAGCTAAGCCTTTTCTCTTTATAAAGTCAGCTGCCTCTGGTGCCTAGTTACAATAATTCAAAGCCGACTCATACAGAGACCATACTGCCAGAGAAAATGAAAATCTTACTGTCTGGTACTTTTTAAAAAAAGGTTTGTCTACTTGAAATCCACGCGGATACTGAAAGCGCTGCCACAAAGAAATGACCCCTGGCATTCAGGGAGCACCGAAAGGTAGGAGAGCCGCTTTAGGCATTGTACTTCTCACCTAGGGCTCTGATTGCTTCTCAGAAGCCAGCTGTCCATAAAGGGACAGGAAATAATGACGTGTCCTTGTGGATGTTCCGTTCCATAGCGCTGCCTGAAAATGTTACTTAGACCTCAGAGCCAGCCGTCCCATCTTCGTTCAGGTCTGCAGTTTCTTCTCAGCGGTGACTCAGGAACCTGGTGGCCCATTAGAGCCCCGCGCCAGGCTTTGGATCACCTGGAGATTTCTTTCAAACAAAGTTTCAAGGGGAATTTAAAAAACAATGTGTCCTGAGTCAGTTTAAAATTGTAATGTGGGTACAGATGCAGCGCCTTTTGGGTTATTCTTAAAGAATTGAGGGGAGAGGACTGTCTTTCCTCCTAGCTCGGCCAGGCAGGCAGGAGAAAGCCACTGTACCTCTGTGAGCCTCAGCTCTTGTTGAGGCAGATGGAGGTGGGACCTGCACGATGGCGTTGTATGAACTCCACCGAATGGGTAAAAACTCAGCGATGTGCCCAGCGGAAGGAGTCCCTCGGGAGGGCAGGGCTGTGTGGGGTTACTGTTGTACACCATCCGGGTTATCCGAGCTGGGTATCGACCACATGTTGCTTCCTCAGAATTTTAATTTGGGAAGTTCAGTGGAGAAAATTCACAGCAAGGCAAGGGAAAGGCCTCCAGAAGAGGCGAGTGGGCGCCGGTGAAGTGCCGTTCACCTCTGTTGTGGCTCCCTGGCTTTTTATTTTTGGCCCAGTTATGAGGTTGATAGTGGGGCCTGCAGCTCTTGAGCGACTGTGCATGGGGCAGGGATGGGAGAAAGGTGGCGACAGCTTGTGTCTCTGCTAGGGGACTCGTAGATGGAAGAGGACCCCAGCAGGGAACTGGGACTGTTCTCAGAGTCACTGGTGAGGGTTCCTCCAAGCCTGCCACTCTCCCTCTGGGCTTCAGTTTCTTTGACCCACTGGAAGAGGAGCATGAGGACCTTCCCGTTCTCACCAGGCAGGGAGGAGTTAGGCACTGGAGATGCGGCTGGCAGAGCTTGGCCCCACAGGAAGACCTCCTGGAGCAGGAAGAGCACCCACAGCCTGGCGGTGTCTTGGGGCTCCTTGGCCTGCGGATAGGAGAATGTGGAAGTGAGTGCTGTGGTCGCATAAGGGGTGCCGGAGGCTGGAGAGAGTCCAGTGTCCTGGCTGGGCCAGTCCGTCCCCCTCCGTGGGCTCACTGCTCCTTCCTCTTTTCTATCCCAGCTCTCTGTGGACACTGAATTCTTCCACCTTGGCTCCAAAGTCAGCAAATTTAACACCAAAAACCAGACTTATTTTTTGCTATGGGAAACAGGGTGCAAGATATCAAGAAATGGCTGAGAGGCCTGTGGCGTGGGTCTGCAGCCATCCTCAGGGCTTTCTCCTGGGAGGGGGTGGGTGGCATCAGCTCCTGCATCCATGAGGGTGGAAGCTTGTTCCATCTCTAGCTTGTAGCAGAGAGAGGAGCCAGCTCTGGCACAGAGAGAGGAGGGGAGGAGGAGAGAGACCGCCACCACTTGGATTAGCCGTGTCCGAGCTGGCGTTGGCTAATGTGGCTGCCTAGTGCAGGCGGTGTGACCAGCTTGCCCTGTGTGATCAGAGGGTGTCACACTCCCTATGCTCCTCACTCTGGCTGGCAATTTGCGCTGTGGCCAGGAATCAGGGGGACAACAACACGCTTATCAGTTGCACCCACCGCCAAGCACGTCTGTGGTCATCATCACCTTTGTCACAGGGGTCACCAGCTTCTTCATGCCCATCACTGAGCTGTCATTCTTACTGCTGTCAACACCCCCATCCTTCTCGTCACCATCCTCATGACAACAGCGCTAGTGATGATGTGGTGGTGGTAGGGTGGTGCTGATAGCAGTGGAGCTGCGGAGTGCTCTGGTGGGGGTCATGGTGATGGTGGCAGTGGTCATCGCTGTCTTTTCCTCTTCCTCAACAAAATCTCAATCATCATTATTGTCACCACCACCATCACCACCACCACCACCATCCCCATCACCACCACCACCACCACCACCACCGCCACCATCACCGTC